>NC_134865.1:73950790-74285790 GCF_049852395.1 Peromyscus maniculatus bairdii
GCAGTCCCAAACCTGGAAGGTTCCTGGAGAGCCGCTGGTTCTCAGTCAGCACGGAAAAGCCTGGAAACACTGGTCTTGATATCAGTGAAGGAGTCATCCACCATGATGTTTTTGATCTGGGCTGTTACCAGATAGTGATGTCCACATTTGGGAGTGGGGCTTTCCCACATCAAGTGAAGTAATCAGGGAGACGCTTTGGGTGAGACTCCCTACCTAAGTAATCCTAATTTGTAGCAAGTTGATACTAAAACCAACCAACACATGGATATTCGGGCTGTTGTGTCTTCTTCTTCTTCTTCTTCTTCTTCTTCTTCTTCTTCTTCTTCTTCTTCTTCTTCTTCTTCTTCTTCTTCTTCTTCTTCTTCTTCTTCTTCTTCTTCTTCTCCTTCTTTTTGAGACAGGGTTTCTCTATGCAGCTTTGGCGCCTTTCCTGGAACTCACTCAGTAGCCCAGGCTGGCCTCAAACTCACAGAGATCCGCCTGGCTCTGCTTCCCAAGTGCTGGGATTAAAGGCGTGCACCACCACCGCCTGGCAAGGCTGTTTTGTCTTTAGATCACAGGACATCCCCCAAGGATTCACACTGACTGGACGCTGAGGAGCCCAGGTCCTTTGGCCAGGTGCATTGAACCTTCAGCTTTGGATAAGACGAGGAACAGGACACTGAGAGACAGAGAGCCCAAGTCACAACCCAGCCAGCCTAAGCCAGGTGGGTCCAGCTTAAACAAGTCCAGCAAGAGCCAGTCTTGAAGCAGAAACATCGCAGCGGCGGCGGCGGCGGCGGCGGCGGCGGCGGCGGCGGCGGCGGCGGCGGCGGCGGCGGCGGCGGCGGCGGCGGCAGCAGCAGCAGCGGCGCAAAAAGCTCTGTCCCCATTCTGTCCTCAGCTTGGTAGCATGGCCACAGCTAGCTGCTGGGAAAGACAAGCCCATGAGGGAGGCAGGAGAAAGCTGGGATCGCTAGCCCTCAGCCATGGGGAAGATTCTTGGAATTGGCCATGCCAGGCTCCAAAGAATGAGGTTTTAAAATTATAACTAAGAGAGCAATTGCACAGGTTGGTGAATTCACCATTATAACTCCACGAAAGTTTCCACTGTGCACTGATGGTGTCCCCCCCACCCGCCTACCCTTCCTCCCCTGCCCTTGAACCTTTGCCCAGTCTCTCCTTTCCCAGTCCCTAGGAAGCCCTCTCCTGCTTCTAAGGTGTCTGCTTATTTTAATGATTTATAAAAAGTGTGTGTGTGTGTGTGTGTGTGTGTGTGTGTGTGTCTGTGTGTGTGTGTCTGTGTGTGTGTGTCTGTGTCTATGTGTCTGTGTGTGTGCATGTACATTTGAGTGCAGGTGCCCCCAAAGGCCAGAGGCATCAGATTCCCTGAGGTCCAGGTGGTTGTGAGCCATCTGATGTGGGTCCCTTGCAGAATCAGTCTGGTCTCTTAACCGCTGAGTCCGTGGGCATGCGTCCTGGCAGCCGATCTTAATTTCCTCCTTGTCTCTCTATACAGTCTGTTTTTTTCTGCTCCGTTTTTGCAAACCTAGAATCACTCTCTGAAATAAGGTCTGCTTTTTTTTTTCTTTCTTCACATCCTCGACTTGTTTTTGTTAACTGCAGAGGCTGGGTCCTGTCAACCACTGTCACGGGATGAGCGAGCCGCAGGTTCTTTCCAATGGGCCTGGGAAGGCTCTTATTCTGGGAGAGAGGGTCATCTGGGACTCATCCCCGGTCAGAGAAGCTGCAGGTCTCGCCAGACCTTGAGAGGAGCCGTTGATCATCCTGGCAGGGAATGCACTCCACAGAGTCCTCCCAGGACAGCTGATGTTTGCTGGCCTTGCCTCCCTCAGCCATCTGTCCCCAGGTGGTTGGAATCTGGCCATGAAGAAACAGGGAGGCAGGGAGGGGAGTCCAGAACCAACGAAAAACTTCCATAAGCCCACAACTCCACTGGCTCCAGAATTCTGGTGCCAATTACTTGTCTGCCAAATGGCGACAATGATCTCCAGTTCCTCTCCAGCCCTGCCATGCCTTCCCAGGCCCATGGCAAATTGGAAGGGGAAGCTTATGAGCTAAGGATGCCATCTGCATTCAGAGGAGCTAGCAGAGGCCAAAGAGGAGTTTAATGCTACCACAGCCTCCCTCCTGGCCTGGGGGCCTGGGCATGGGTGTGCATTTTGAGGACTGGCTGAAGCTCCCAGAGTTTTAAGGACACTTTGAACCCTGTCCTGAGAGATCTTGTCCCCAAAGTCACTAAGGCTAAGATTCCTCCTGATTTTATTTTACTTACCATTTTTAAATGGTTCACATTTTAAAAAAGTAATTGCATTTTTGGGCTTTTTCAAAATAGTAATTTAAAGCTGGGTGATGAAGGCTCCTGCCTTTAATCCCAGCACTCAGGAAGCAGAGGCAGGTGGATCTCTGAGTTTGAGGCCAGCCTGGTCTGCAGAGTGAGTTCCAAGATAGCCAGGGCTACACAGAGAAACCATTTCAAAAAACAAACAAACAAACAAACAACAAAAAACCCAAACAAATAAATAAACAATATTTTTATTAATTCTTTGAGAATTTCATACAGTGTATTTTGATGCATTTGTGGTTTTAATAATAACCCACAACTGCTTTGAATAGCTGCTTGAATTGTTTTTACATACTTTATTACAAAAACTAGTCAGTGTTCTGTGCAGAGCCCTTAGATCATGCAGATGGACAAGAAGGAATTTAAGATCAACTGCCATGACACCACGAAGAAATGCTGCTGAAGGTTTTAAAGTAAACCTTCTGGTCCGTTCTCCCCCACGTTCTCTTTGTTTATTGAACAGACCCACATTATTATTCACTGGGTGTCAGTACTGCCCTTGCACTAGGAAAACAATGGTCAGTGAGCCTGGATCTCAGGGAGCTTGAAGTAGATGCACCCAGGAATGGGTGAACAGGCAAGAGCTGGGCTCTGACTGGCGCTGAACATAATGTCTTAGAAACATTTTACCACATAATGCACAATGAACACTCACTATGGGATTAAACATTGTTTCAAAACGCCATCTCCAAGGTTACACTGTGCCCAGCTCTGTGAATGGACCGTCACTTATTAAGTAAGCTAATCTATTGTTGAACATAGAGTGCTCCAGGCAAAGCCCTTCCAGCAGGGCTTCTGTACACATCCATGGTCACGTGGTCCTTATTTTCATTTTTTTTTTTCTGGTAGCAAAATATATAAAACATAGAACTTAAAATTTTAGTCATTTTTAGGGGTATGGCTCAGGGATGTTATGGAATAGTCTTTTGTACACTGTGAAGATGTGCTGTTCTTAGTGGTTTAATAAAGAGCTAACGGCCAATAGCTAGGCAGGAAGAGGTCAGGCAGGACTTGCAGACAGGGGAAAAAAGAGTTCAGGGATGAAGAAGCGCAGAGTTGCCAGGATGCAGAGAGAGGCAAGATGAACTTGTGGTGAAAAAAGGTACTGCCATGTGGTAGAGCGTAGATAATAAATATGGGTTAGTTTAAGATGTAAGAGCTTGTTAGTAACAAGCCTAAGTTATCAGCTGAGCATTTATAATTAATAATAAGTCTCTGTGTTGTTTACTGTGGAGCCAGAGGTTCTGATGGGGGAAAAAAAGCCCTGCCTACACAGGGTGCTAGTGTGCTCATGTTGCTGTGTGACTCTGTCCCAGAAATCTTTGAACTTACAAAGTTGAAATGCTGTGCCTTTTAAACTCCAGATCCCTCTTCCCCATCCCCTGAGACTCTGGGAACCAGCCTACTGCTTCCTATTGATATAGACATGAGCATTCTAGTCACTGATACATGTGGAATCAGAC
This sequence comes from Peromyscus maniculatus bairdii, assembly GCF_049852395.1. Lineage (NCBI taxonomy): Eukaryota > Metazoa > Chordata > Mammalia > Rodentia > Cricetidae > Peromyscus > Peromyscus maniculatus. The sequence goes on from NC_134865.1 coordinate 73,954,598, forward strand.
AGCACCTGTCTTTTTGTGAATGGCTGATTGTACTTAGCATGCCATCCTCAGGGTCCCTCCATGCTGCGGCATGTGTCAGAACCCCTGTCTTAATAAGACTAAGTGACATTCCACTGTAAGGACAGCCCACCTCACGGCCAACTTTTTAAACTAAATTCCTAGCAGTGACCTTGGTAGTTGAAACTTTTTGCTATCAATTTCCCAAGTCACCTCTAAAACACTCAGGCCAGTTTTCTTTCCTGTTTTTAGGATGAGTGTTCATTCTCTGCACCTTGCCAGCACTGAGCATGCTCAGGTTGTTTGGGCAGGGGTGGGGGCCTAGGGAGTGGGGGTGGTCTGGGGTCAGGGAATATATGGATGTGTGTGGAGGTGTGAATGCTCATGTGTGTGCTGTGGCTGCAGGTGTGCCCCCACATGTAATGCCCATGCACGTGGAGGCCAGAGGTCCACCCCTGGTGTTGTCCCTCAGGAACGGCCCACTTGTTTGTTTGTTTGTTTGTTTATGGTTTTTTGAAACAGGGTTTCTCTGTATCGTCCTGGCTGTCCTGGAATTCACTCTATAGACCAGGCTGGCCTTGAACTCACAGAGATCTGCCTGCCTCTGCCTCCTGAGTTCTGAGATTAAATGTGTGTGTCACCATGCCAGGCATTACAAATATAATTTGAGGTTTGCAAAACATTCATAAGAGCAGTGGTGAGGAACACCAAGTATTGACAGCTTGTCTCCAGTCTCCCCTTCTGAATCCCTTTATCCATTGTGATTTCAAAGTGCATTTTCTGCCAGGTGGTGGTGGCGCACGCCTTTAATCCCAGCACTTGGGAGGCAGAGGCAAGCGGATCTCTGTGAGTTCGAAGCCAGCTTGGGCTACAGGGTGAGTTCCAGGAAAGGCTCCAAAGCTACACACAGAGACCCTGTCTCAAAAAAACCAAGGGGAAAAAGAACCAAAACCACAACAACAACAAATCCAAAGTTCATTTTCCTAACAACCTCTTACGTAACCACCACACACTTACAAAACAACCAGAAATTTAACCTTGATCATAACCCACAATCCAGACTCAGAATTCATCAAGGATTCCAATGCTGGCTTTTGTTTTACCCTCAACTAGGGTCCGACTGTAGGACTGCACACTGCGTTTAGTTGGTATGTCTCAGGTCGCTTTTCATCTGGGCCATTATTAATTTTTAATGCATTTTCCAGCTTGAAAGGCTCCAGATGGCATCTTGGTTTCATTTCTGACAAAGCTGAATATTTCTTCCGGTGTAAACCCCTGCCTTCTCCCGGTTGTCCCTCCCCCCATGCGGCAGCAGACTGAGCCCAGCTCCATCAAGCACTCCTCTGGCTAAATCCCAGCCTGCCCCTCTCTTTCACACGGCCCCACAGTCCCTTGCACAGGACCCTCTGGTGTCCTTGCTCCTTCTCCCTCCTGGCTTTCCCCCAGCATGTTTGTTCTCAGACTTGACTTGTATAAACATTCCCGAAAGCCTGAAGAGGGGGACGACCGCTGCCCTGTCCCTGTCCCCTCAGATCAGCCTCTCGCCAGGGTTTTGAAAAAGCACAGTTGTCCACTTCAAGTCAAGACACCCCACCTGTCCTTCCAAGCCCCCAGGGTGCACAGGCTAGTGATTCCTGTTTGGGTTCAGTGTTTCCTGCAGGATCTGATGCTCCGCCAAGCCCGGTTCTGTTTCCAAGGGGCCACCTGCTGAGTGCCAGAGGTGGCCAGAGGCCCCTGAGGGTGCTATCGATCAGTGTCTGTGGCAGCCAGTCCTGGTGTCCAAGGCCTGGTCTGTGTCCTATCCTGGGAGAGCTCCTCATGGTGCCTGCTGGGGACAGGCTGTGACCTCAACCCCGAGCAGCTTAGCACACAGGCTGGCCTGCATAGTCCCTTTTAACAGGATTGTGGGGCCCTTCTCTCCAGAAAGATAAAGAATGCTGAATCAGTGCACTCAAAACCACTGGCAAGTAAGAGCTCTGCCAGGGCCAGCAGAACACACTGTCACTGTCCCATTGCTGCTTTGTCTGCAGATTTTCATTGATTGATTACTAGTTATCACTCTTTCCAGGAGTCATACAAAGGAAACCACAAGGCAAATAAAATTCCCTATTTCGCTTGGCTCTTTTGTGTCACATTTTTCCTCGTGTCTTAATTGTTTCTGTTGAGGTAAATGTTAAATACAGGCACTGGAGAGAGTGGTTGAGAGCACTGGCTGCTTTCCTAGAGAACTGGGGCTCAATTTCTAGCACTCACATGGCAGCTCACAGACATCTCTAACTCCAGTTCCAGAGGCTCCGACACCCTCTTCTGGCCTCTATGGGCACCAGGCACGAACACGGTGCACAGACATACATCCCAGGCAAAATACTCAGATACACAAAATAAGTATTTTAATTTAAAAATCATAAAATATAGCTAAATACATAAAGTTAGTGGAAAGAGACTTAAAAAAATCCCACATACCGACCTCATCCACAGCCCCAATCCTGCCTCCTTCCCATACTATTATGGAATACATTTTATGTATCATGTACTTTATACTGTAGTTCATGCCTACAAAAGGTTTTTAACATCATGGCAATATAATAGCACCCCTAAAGATATGAAAGGTTTTGCCAGCACTCGGTAGGCAGAGCCAGGCGGATTTTTGTGAGTTTGAGGCCAGCCTGGTCTACAGAGATCCAGGAAAGGCACAAAGCTACACAGAGAAACCCTGTCTCAAAAAATCAAAACAAAACAAAACAAAAAAGAAAAAAAAAGAAAAAAAAAAAAGGTTTCTTAAGAACATGGGAATTCTAATCAAATCCCTTCTTCTACAGTTAGTTTTTGCCAAGCGAGTGTCTAAGCAAGGTCCACACCTTACATTTGTTTGCCATAGGCCATCACTTCAATACGACGCTCAAACTTCGTAAGTGGAAAGATAATCTTCAATGTTATTAGAAATGAAAGATGGGGTCTGGGGAGATGGCTCCATGGGTAAAGTACTTACTGCACAGCATGGGGATGAGTTTGGATCCCCAGCACTCACATAACAAGCCAGATTCTGCGCATATGTCTCTAAGGCCAGTGCTGAGGAAGGTGGGGTGGAGCTGGGTGTATCTCTGGAGCCCTTTAGTCAGCTAGTCTAACCATCAGTGAAGTAAGTACAGGCTCAGCTAGAGACCCTGCCTTTAAAAAGAAGGCAGGGCTAAGCTGGCAAGATGGCTTCATGATAAGAACACCTACCGCTATTGGAAGACCTGAGTTAGATTCCCAGCAACCCAGCACCCATGTGGATGCTACCTATAACTCCAGCTCCAGGGATCCAATGCCCTCTTCTGACCTCTGCAGGCACTGTGCATATGTGTATTCACATACAAGTGTGTAAGCATGTGCAAGCACACACACACACACACACACACACACACACACACACACACACACACACTGGGGCTATAGGAGGCAATTGAGTCATGAAGACAGAACCTTCATGATGTGGTCAGTGATCTGGTGAAGGGACTGAAAGGGACTGGCATTTGACCCTTGGCCCTTCTGCTTTCTGTGTGAAGACATTGCATTCCTCCCCTCAGGAAGATGCAGCAACAAGATGCCATCTTGAAGCTGAGGAGCCCTCATGAGATGCTCAGCAGCTGCCACCTTAGACTCCCCTTCCTCCAGGGCTCTAAGGGAATCAGTCTATGTTTTATGAATCTCCCGTCTTGGGTATTTTGTTATAGCAGCACAGGCAGACTGAGATTATACATATCCTAATCTCTTTATGTTCTCTCTCACTCATTTTGGACTTTGTGATTTATTTGTAGGAGAAATCAAGTTGTTTGTCCTGTGGAGTTTCATTCAGTTTGGGTTTTATTTTGGCATTTTGCCAGTTGTATTTTCATGATTTAGTGTTCCTCTGTTACCTGGTCTTCCTACAGACTAGCAGTTAAATCACGAACTGTATCTAATGCAAAGGCACCTGGTACTGTGGTGCCTCCCAGTAAATGTGAACTTCGCTTGAGAGAGCATATTAACTACCTTTCCTGTGGCTGTGATCCGACACCCAACAAGAAGGACTGGTTAATTTAGCTCATTGTTCTCAGAGTTTGAAGGAGTACAGTCCATTAGGAGGTGGGGGGCTGTCATGGTGGCAAGGAGCTTGAGGCAGCTGGTCACATGACACCCACAGTCACACAGTCAGGAAGAGAGAGATGAAAACATTTGCTCAGTTGGCTTTCTCCTTTTTCTTCAGTCTAGGATTCCAGCCCACGGAATGGTGCCGCCCATATTTAGGGTGGATCTTCCATCTTGAAAATCCAGTTAAAAACGTATCCACTGGCATACCCAGAGGTTTGTTTCTCTGCCAATTCTAAATCACATCTAGTTGGCAATCCAGATTGGCCTCCATGGGGAGGGAGAGATGGCTCATCAGTTAAGACCACTGGGTGCTTTTGCAGAGGTCCTGGGTTCGAGTCCCAGCACCCACATGGTGGCACAAAACCACCTGTAACTCTAGTTACAGGATCAGACCCCCTATTCTGGCCTCTGCAGATACAAGACATAACATGCAAGCAAAACCACTCATACACATAAATTGATTAATAAATAATTAAAAAAGATTAACCGTCACATTGGCTTGGAAAAGACCAAGAAGTGACTGGAGAATGAGAACAGTAGGAATGGGTGTCAACAGAGCCAGCTCTGTCACTGGCCCACGGGGTGAGCAGATCCGAATAAGTCACAGTTGCTCTGGTAAAAGGAAGAGGAGGTGACAGACAGACAGTCCCAACGCTCCTCCATGAAGCCGACTTGCTGACAACATCAGTTGCCTCTGAGGGTCCAGAGGAACAGCCCTGGGGTTTGTCAGCCCAGCCATCAAGGGCGGCTGGCTCTCCGGGTACAAGGATGCTCTAGCTCTCTGCAGAGCCTCGGTCAGACCCTGGGAGGGCACTGAGAAGCTGGCCCGATTCACAGACTTCTCATGGGATTTAGATTCACCTGGCTTCTGGTCCCACTTATTGAACATCTCTCCCTGGGTCCCCCAATGAATGGTGGCTCTGTCTTCAGTAACACCAGAAACCTGGCAGACTGCCCCAAACACACCACAGGGCCTAAAATCTACCCCCACCCCGACACCCCCACCCTGTTTCTCTTCTTTCTTCTCCACCCCCTCCTCCAGTTTTGGGGGTTTCTCTCTTTAATAACCAGTTATGTAATTTTTTTTCAGTGCGCTAGGGGGAGCTACTTCGTAACAAAACCCACAGGGCCTTGGCCAAGGCCTCTCTGCAAGAGTGGCCCTCTCTTGGTGACCTGCAGAAAGTCCTGTTTCCTACTGCACAGTTGCATGCAGCAGAGCCTATCACTACCACTGACCTTATTACTCACAAGACACAGAGGAGGGGCTCAGGAGACCTGGGTTCAAACCTACATCTGCCATCCTAGCCTGCAAGACCTCCTTTCATCCCTGGCTGGACTAAGAGAGGTTTGGCCTGGGACAGTACTTAGAGCTGGGGCTTGTGGCTGTCAATCCTGACCCGGACCGGCTGTGTGATCACAGGCGGGTTACCAGATCTCTCTGAGTTTTCCTCGAAAGGGCGCGAAGGTGGAGTACCTGTGTTGCTCTAGGCACAGAGCCTGGGGAAGGTAAGTACTGGATGGTCTCAGCAGTATTGCCACTGGTGAGATAAGCTAGGTACAGATCACCGTTTCCCTTCTAAGACCAGGGCATGGCTTGAGAATGGCTTTCTGTACAGGGGGACATTATAATTTCTGTAATAAAGTAACCTCCACTCCCTCCAGATGACACAGACCTTGCTGGTTGGCCCCTGCAAGGTGGCTTGGATGCTCTGTTCATCATGTAACCATGACAACTTCTTAGGATATCTGGCTGCTCCACACTGGGCCCCCAGTCGGGTCCTCTGTGGACATTTCCTCCTTCTTGTCTCTATCATGGATGGAATGTAAGTCCTGTATCATCCCCACAGTTCCTGAAGTACTGAGGGAGAAAGAAGCCCTGGTCTCCACTTCTGGGATCCTCCCTTGAGCCCTGAACAGCTTGTCAGTGGGACACAGGGGCTCCCAAAGCTGCCGACTTTTCTGTAGCTGGGCCTAGGAGACCATCACCCTGCTTGGCTGGATGACTTGCGACCACAGGGTGCTGGCCTCCAGAGAGGAAAGTGAGTCTGTCATGAGACAAGGTCAAAGACAGGAATGAGTTAGAGACGGAGACGATGGAGAAAAGCCTCAGGGACCTTTGGGACAGAACAGAAAGAAACGACAAAATGTCGGAAAGGTAACGCTAGAGAAAAAGAGGTTGAGAAATTTTTAGTGTAGGGAAAAATAGTAAACCTTTAAGGTGAAGAAATCCAGAGCCTTGAGCAGGAGAGACAAGGCCACATTCAGCACACTGGAAAGAAACTTGTTCCGCTGGAATTAGGAGAGCTCTTCAAAGGACAGAAAGAGAAGACAACTTATATACAAAGGAAACCAGACTTCCAGCAATACACATCAGAGCAGCATTTTATAATCTTATAAATGTAATCTTCCATGATAGTTTGAGATGCTAATTTCTAGTCCTCAACAAGTGCAAGTCTCAAACACAAGGTTGGGGAATGAGATCTGAGAGAGCTGTCACTGACCCGTGGTGGAGAGAGGCTGAAAAGAAGCACAGGCCAGGAGGGAAGGCTAACTGCTTTGTGTTTAATTTTGTCTAGATGGGACAGGTTAGCCTAGGTTAGTCCAAGTTAGCCTCAGGAGAGTCAGAGGAAAGAGGGATAAAACACAATGTGTGGGAAGTTGGAAGAACAAAGTCATGAGCTGAGGAATTCAGAAAGTTCCAGAAGCTGGGGAAGGCTAGGCGATAAGTCTTCACCAAGAACTTCCCAAAGGAACGCAACCCTGGGGTTAGCTCAAGGAGATCCATTTTGAACTCTGACCTCCAGAACTGCAAGATGATAAATGTGTGTGAATTTGAATGATCAAGTCTATTGTACTTAGAGCAGCTAAAAGTCAACTAACACAGACCTGAGGGTGGGATGGGGACAGTGGGGGACACTGGGAAAGCTTGTCGTTAACACAGACCTGAGGGTGGGATGGGGACAGTGGGGGACACTGGGAAAGCTTGTCGTTAACACAGACCTGAGGGTGGGATGGGGACAGTGGGGGACACTGGGAAAGCTTGTGGTTAACACAGACCTGAGGGTGGGATGGGGACAGTGGGAGACACCGGGAAAGCTTGTCGTTAACACAGACCTGAGAGTGGGATGGGGACGGTGGGGGACACAGAAAGCTTGTCTTTCCTAGTACCAATGAGTTGTCCTGGGCTTTTCTACTTTTGAAATTCCTTTCCCTAAAAGAAAACGTCCTTTCTTTTAGTGTAGCCCGTTGCTACTGGGGTATTTGGTAATTCACAAGCTAATGCCTGATCGGACGATAGGGACCGCTTCCTCTTAACCTGGATTGGAGGAGAATCCCATTGCTGTTCACTTAAAAAGCAGTAGGAGCCGGGCGGTGGTGGCGCACGCCTTTAATCCCAGCACTCGGGAGGCAGAGCCAGGTGGATCTCTGTGAGTTCGAGGCCAGCCTGGGCTACCAAGTGAGTTCCAGGAAAGGCGCAAAGCTACACAGAGAAACCCTGTCTTGAAAAACCAAAAAAAAAAAAAAAAAAAAAGCAGTAGGAACATAAAACCCAAGGCACTTGCTCTTTACTGTGTTAAACAATTTCCTTACATTTTTCATTTTTGGGGGGCCATCAAAGACAAATTGTATTGAGTAAAAGTATCTCTTGATGGAAGGAGGGCTGGCTCAGTGCTTAAGAGGGCTTGCTGCTCTTCCAGAGGACCAGAGTTCAGTTCCCAGCACCCATGTAAGGGGGCTCACAAGTGCCTGTAACTTCAGCTCACCAGGGAGTCTGACAGCCCCTTCTGACATATCTACACACACACACACACACACACACACACACACACACACACACACACACTTATATATGGGCATATACACATATACATAAATTTAAAAAATTTTAAAAATATATCCTGGGCTTCATTCAGAGAGGAGACAGTGAACTAACTTTAAAAAAAAAAATCTACCTTCCCTTCTCATCTCCAGCCAGTAGATTATACAAGGGGGGCGGGGGGTGGGTGGGAAGGAGAGACCCAAAGGCTGTCAATCATTCTAGAGCTCAATCCTTTGTTTCAGGTCAGGTGAGACTTGTGATGTCTGTACCTCTCTCTTGCACTTTTCCGGTATTCTGTGGCCGCCTGGGCTCAGACTTATTGAAATGCTGAGTCTAGTCAGTGTTTGCCTGTGTCAACCTTGTGCTCCTCCGGGGCGCCAGGGTGGGGAGGGGTTAACTTAGAACAAACCAACCATCAACAGTGTGTGCGGTGCTAAGCTATTAGTAACATGTGTGTGCAGGTTCTTTTTTACAACATGAAGTGCAATCGTGTCTTTAGGATGCAGAACGGGAAACTACCCCTATCAATAGAGTCTGGGGGATGGGATGCGCTGGAGTCTGGGAAGAATGTGAGAAATCGGGATTCAGGCAGAGGGCCTTCCATGTGCAAAGGGACTGTGGGTAGAAGAGGCTTGTTAGCATTGAGGCACGAAAGTGTGTTTTGCATGGCAAATAGCGGGTGGCCATTGTGTGGAAGGGAGGCAGCCCAGGGGGAAGAGTGGAGGGCTTTGGATCCTACACAATGTGTTTTGAGTTTATCATGCACGTAGTAAAGAAACACGGAAGGACTATGAGCAGCAGGCAGGCAGGCCACAGTAGTACCAATGGCTGTGCTCCAGTCCTTGTGCCTATCCCATCATCTTACACACCTCCCCCGGAGGCTTCCAGAAAGTACTTCCAAGCAGCAGCAGGTGACAGGGGCCGCTGGAGGTGTTCAGCAAATAGGGAGATCTGGCTAGATCAGCTCTGTAGAAAGATCCCTCCGCGACACAGCAGAAAGCTGAGGACATCAAGATTAGGGACATGGGGGTCGGGGCACCAATCCTGGCATGAAATTATGTGGGCCTGAACTTGGTGGCCCCATTGTGGTCAGAGGAAGAGATGGCTGAGAGAGATTTGGATGCCGTGGAAAGACCTGGCTGCCCAAGGACAGATCGCAGGTGACAAGAGCCGTGCGTAGAGATGAAAGGATATGGACATGAAGACTCAGGAAGACGGTTCCTGCACGTGAACCCCTGAAAGCAAGGTCACCTTTCTGAGTGGCATCTCAGCCTGGCTGAGACAAAGGGGTGCCAGTACCCTTTGTGCAGGAAACTGGGAAAACTTGACAAATCCATCAGACTCCTTCTCTCAGCCCTTCCCACAAGAGGCCTGAGCTGCAGTTTCCGCGACCCCTGTTGTGAGGACCGGGGATGGAGGATGGGTGGGTGCCGGTTGGTGGGTGGCAGGTGGGTGGGTGAGAGCATCACCTTAGCAGGAAGCAGCTTTCCAGATAAGCAGAGACCCAGGGCCAACCGGAGTTCTGGGCATCCAGGGGCTCTGAGCTGCTGCAAGCTGGATTAGATTGTCACTCACCAAATGGCTGTCTGTTGCCTTGTTCAGAGGCAGCGTGGCGGGGAGATGAGAGAGATAATGACAGAGGTTTAGCTGGCCTGTGTGACTAATGAATTAGCTGCTCCATCTCTGATGCAGCCTACTGACAGCTGGTACCCAGACCACTTGCCTGGCCCCTCTCCTGACTGTTTGTTCCACGCAAAGAAGGCACCGCACCAACACCATGGAAATCATGATAATATGAGGATGGTCAGCATAGTCCTCTCACTCTGGGACACTGTAACCCTGATGTCTACTCCTTGGAATTCTGGGTACTTTGCATTCAAGCCAGCAAGTTTTCTGGAGGGAATAAAAATTCAGAACCTTACCCTTAGGGAGTTAATATGCATGCTGATGTTCACCTCATTTCTTCCCATCTTACACAGCTCAAGGTCCACTGCCTAGGGAATGGTGCCACCGAGAGTGAGCAAGTCTCCCCGTCTCAATTATCGTAATCAAAATAATCACCCACAGACATGCCTGCAGGCAATTCCTTTTTGGGATTCTCTTCTCAGGTGATTCTAGAAGGTGCCAACCCATCATCACAGTGTGCAGTAGCACAGGTTAGCCCCAGAGGAAGTCTTAGTTCCCTTCTTCCATCTGCTCCCTGTTCAGTCCAGCCTGGTTCTCTCAGCTTGCTAAGGTCTCCTGAAAGCCCTATGTTGAGCCCTGATCATCAGAGTGATGTTTATATTCAAGGCCTTAGGAGGTGATTAGGTCATCAGGGCAGAAGAGACTCCAGAGCTGCCTTATCCATTCTACCACACAAGGAGAGAAAGCATCGGCTAAGGGCCAGTGAGATGGTTTAGCAGGTAAAGGCACATGCCCCCAAGCCTGAGGATCTGAGTTCAATCTCCTGCACCCACATGGCAGAAAGAGAGAACCAACTTATAAAAGTTGTTCTCTGACCTCCACACATGCCCTGGCATGTGTGTGCCCATATACCCACATACATGTGTGCACATGTGTGCACACTCACACACACACATACACAAAATAAATAAATAGAATACAATTTGTTTGTTTTCAAAACAGGGTTTTTCTGTGTCGCTTGGGAGCCTATCCTGGAACTCGTTCCATAGACCAGGTTGGCCTCGAACTCTCAGAGATCCACCTGTCTCTGCCGTCCAAGTCTGGGTTTAAAGGTGTGCACCACCAACACCCAGCTAGAATACAGGTTTTTTTTTTTTTTTTTTTTTTTTTTGGTTTTTCGAGACAGGGTTTCTCTGCGTAGCTTTGCGCCTTTCCTGGAGCTCACTTGGTAGCCCAGGCTGGCCTCGAACTAACAGAGATCCGCCTGGCTCTGCCTCCTGAGTGCTGGGATTAAAGGCAAGCGCCACCACCGCCCGGCCTACAGTTTTTAATTAAAAAACAAAAACATAAAACAAAGCACCATCTACAAGTAAGGAAACAGGCCCTTGCCAATCATCAAGTTGGCCAGCACCTTGATCTTGGATATCCCAGACTCCAGGATTGTGACCAGGTTGTTCCTAAGCCACCTGACATGTGACATTTTGTCACAGCAGTTGAACAGACTGAGATGTGGTCTACACAGTCTCTGGACCTGAGTCCTTAATGCTGAACTTCTCTATTTTAAAGGGGAAATGGCAGCATAGTTAAAAAAGAAAGAGCACAGAACTAGTTTTTAATTCAATAATAAAAATAGGAAGTAATTTTTTAAACAATTTTAGGTGTATTTATTTTTATTTTATGCACATGAGTGTTTTGCCTGCATGTGTTATCTGTATGCCACATGCATGCCTGGTGCCTGCATAGGCCAGAAGAGTGTGTCAGACCTCCTAGAACTAGAGTCACATGTGGTAATGAGCTTCTTTTCGGGAGCTGGGAATCGAACCCGTGTCCTCTGAAAGAACAAGTGAGCAAGAACAAGACACTGAGCCATCTCTCCAGACTCTAAAATAGAAAATTAAAATGACTTGCAGTCTTGTTCCTTGGTGAACATCCTGTTTTGCCATGTGTCCTTCCAGAATGTTCCCATTCGTTGGCACAGGTGGGCACACACATTTTGTTGTTCCAGAATTAAAACGGCTGCATGTGATATATACCGCTTGCAAGCTGCTTGCTATTTTTCATGTATGTTGTGAGAACATGACCCTGTCAGGACACCTGGGTCTCCACTGCCATTCCTCTGTAGAATGTCTTATTGTAAGGAAGGGCTTTAATTAAATCCCACCCTCTGGGCAGGTTTTCCAGCTCTTCTCCTATAATCTTTCCTACTGTAACGAGTGTGTCCTCATTCACAAGCCTGGGCAGGAACATGGCCTGCTTAAACTTAGGGGATCATCTGGTCCCCTGGCTCACGTCATAAAGGAAATTGATTTTTATTTTCAGGGTCCATGGTGATTAAATGAACAATGGTTGCCAAGCAACCTGGAAACTGGACTCTGGCCTCCACCTGCACCCAGGTACCCAGAGAATCTCTTGTAGGGCATGGTGCTTCTAGGGAACACATCTATCCCTCAGACTGTCACCCCTGCCTGTTGGAGCTCACAGGGCCACCTCAGCTTTGGCCTCCTCCAGCCCTGGGTCCTGCACCACCAATCCAGAAAGAGGTTTCATTGGAAGACTCGGCCTTTGAAGTCATCCTTCCCAAGGGATGCCAGGAGCCCAGCAGCCCCTGCTGAGGCCCCAAAGAGTGAGGGACTGTGGGAAGTGGACTGCAGCACTGGGTGTGAGTCTGTACCCAGATGGGCACCTAATTTGACATCTCTTCCTCTTCCAAGTGCAAGGATTGCTCCACGGGACAGCAGTACTTGGTCACATCTGGACAAGAGCCCCTAGGGCCTTCATGGGAGTGGCTTGAGGATGCCATGATGAGCCACAGGGAGGGGGCAGTGGCTTCTGAAGGCCCAGGGGGAGGGAGAGGTCAGCAGAGCCAAACCCAGACTTACCTCAGCCATTTGTTTCCTCCCTGCTCTGCCTCTTGGGATGGGGACAGGAAAGTGAACACCACAGGAGTGTACCTCAGAGTCAGGTGTGTGCTGGGACCTTGACACAGCACTCACGTGCTGCTGTTGTAATGATAGGAGGCCGTTAGTCACAGTTGAGCACTGGGTCTTGGCACACCTGGCCAAAATGGAATCACTCATGCTAACACCATAGCACAAGACATTAGTGAATCAGATCCACCCCAGAATCAGCCAGCTTGAAGACAGGAGGCACCAGGCCACCTGAGCCAGCAAAACAAGGAAGTCCCCTCTGCTTCACACACAACAGGAAAGTAACTCCCTGCAGTCTATTTCTGTTCTTATATGTCCTAGTCCCCCCTTGCCAATCCCATTATACCACAGTTATACTAAGTAGGAATGCTCGCTCTTCGTTGTAGACCGGAGGCTGTCTCATCGGCACTAAAAAAAAAGCAGTGAGATGCACCCCTAAACTTGTTGTCTTTTGACAGCGTAATCGCTGTCCCCATTCCCAGATTTAGATGCCAACAAGCAGAATATTCTTTGCCAAAGAGTAAGAGCTGAGATCTGAGCCCATCTACTCCTTGGTCCACACTCCTTCCCCATGCCCAGTACTATGACCTTCCTCTACTTCCTCCTCCCCCCCTCCCGGTCTCCTTTCAGTTTCTGTGTCCCAGTCTCCCCCCATCTCCCCTGCTTCCCCTTTCCTCTAGTCCACTTTCACTTCCTTTGTTTTTTTTTTTTTTCATTTTTGTTTTTTGTTTTGTTTTGTTTTTGAGACACAGCCTCCTGTGCTCCAGGCTGACCTCAAACTCACCATGTAGCCAAGAATGATCTTGAACTCCTGATCCTCCTGTTTCTGCTTTCCAAATAGTAGGTTTGTAAGTATTCACCACCATGTCCAACTCCCACATTGCTTTTTCTAAAATGAGATTAAAATTGTTAGTGTGTGTGTGTGTGTGTGTGTGTGTGTGTGTGTGTGTGTGTGTGTTGCATGCCATGGTAGGAGTTGGTTCTCTGCTTCCACACTGTGGATCCCGGGGCTCCTACTCAGGTAGTCAGACTCAGCAGCCCTTTCCTTTAGCCACTGAGCTGTCTTGCTGGTCCTAAATGGGATTTTTTAACAGGCCCAGCTGTCCTGTGCATTTGCTGGACATAGCTGTCCTGTATGCTCAGGAGGGTGTGGCAGGAATGACTATTAACAGACCTATGAGACCAGATCATTAAAAGGGTACTCTGTTGGATCACTTTCATTCTTTTGTTTGTTTGTTTTTTCCAGATAGGGTTTCTCTGTGTAGTTTTGGTGCCTGTCTTGGATCTCGCTCTGTAGACCAGGCTGGCCTCGAACTCACAGAGATCTGCCTGGCTCTGCTTCCCAAGTGCTGGGACTAAAGGCAAGTGCCACCACTGCCTGGCTTCGCTCTCATTCTTTCTGGAAGAATCCAGGAGGTGCCTAAGGAACCACCCATGAAATTAGGAGCTGGGGCCTCCTGCCAGCAGTCAGCATGGAGTCCATCACAGAACGAGCCACATGCTAGGGGACCCTGCAGTTCCAATCAAGCCTTCAGATGATCACAGTCCAGGTTAGCACCCAAGAAGAGCCTCAGGAGGAGGCCCCTAGCCAGTACTCTACTCAGCTACTCTGGACCCCTGTCTCTCCTAAGCTGAGCTGAGCAGAGCTGATCAGTGCTGTTCCTGAGGACAGTCACACAGGAGTCAAGAACACAACCGGTGAGCCTGAGCAATGCTAAGGGCTTGGGTGACTCTGGAAAAAATCTCTAAAAGAAACGAGCTCTTCTTGAAGACTCAAGAATGACACCCAACACACACCAGCTTTGGGACTTGTGTCTATGAGCCTCTCCTCAGGTAGGAAAGATGGAACTTTGCTTGGCTCAAAGGAGTTAAGAAATGGGAGAGGGATGAGTTCCGCAGACCGTGTGCCTGGGTCAGGTCGCCAGCTTAGTCAAGGTGGACTTCAGGTTTACACAGGGCAGAGGGAGGGGTGGGCAGGCAGGGGCTGGTGCCAGCCAGCAAAGGCTGAGCCTCTGACATCTCTGTAGAGGGTGTCTGAAGTTTATCTCTGGGCTGGAGGGCTAGGCCTCCACCTGGCCTCAAGTCCCCATTCCACAAGCTTGCATTCTACACCCTCCATTCCCTCTGCCCCCCATTCACCCTCCCTCCTCTGGCATGCTTCTTGAACACTTGCGGCCATCTCTGTCCACCACGGCTACTCACCAGCACCAACACTGCCCTCAGCTACCCCAAGCCCACCCTTGAACATTACTTTGATCTCCTGTGCTGGCTAGTCTTTATGTCAGCTTGACACAAGTTATAGAGAGGAGGGAATCTCAAGTGAGAAATACATCCATAAGGCTGTAGACAAGCCTGTATGGCATTTTCTTTTCTTTCTTTTCTTTTTTATTTTTTTTAAGCTGAGGATCGAACCCAGGGCCTTGTGCTTGCTAGGCAAGCGCTCTACCTCTGAGCTAAATCCCCAAATGGCATTTTCTTAATTAATGTTGATGGAGCAGGGTCCAGTGCATTGTGGGTGGTGCTATCCCTGGGCTAGTGGTGCTGGGTTCTGTAAGAAAGCAGGCTGAGCAAGCCATGAAGAACAAGTCAATAAGCAGCACCCCTCCATGGCCTGCATCAGCTCCTGCCTCCAGGTTCCTGCCTTGTTTGAATTCCTGTCTTGACTTCCTTCAACGTAAGCCAAATAAAACCTCTCCTCAAGTTGGTTTTGGTCTTGGTGTTTCATCACAGCAATAGTAACCCTAACTAGGACACTCCCTTCATCCTAAATCCACACTCATTCCCTGCCCCCACATCCTGATTTCCTTCCTTTCTCACCTCCAATCTCTTCCACTTGGCCCTCAGTGGTCACTGCCTCCACCCTGTTCCAAGCTGTCTACAATGCCTGCATTACATAACCAACTTGCTAGCTGGTACCCTGCTATCCAGCTCACCCCCTCTCCCTGCCTCCCTCCAACATTCTGCAAGATTCAGATCTGTTGAAACAGATCGTGACCTCTCCTGGGTTACTAATCACGCTTACACCCTGTTTCCTGGCATCCCTGTCCTCTGCCCCAGGCCTGCACGGTCCAGCCCAACCCTGCAGGCTCTGTACTATGGTTTGATTGTGAACCCCACCCCCATCCCCATGCTCATGTTTTTGAATATGTGGCCCCCAGCTAGGGGTGCAGTACTGGGAGGCTGTGAATCCTTTAGGAATTTGGGGCTGCACTGAGGAAGTGTGCTGCTGGGGGCGGGCCTTGACGTTTATAGCCTGACTCCACTTCCTGTCTCCTCTCTTTCCTAATCTATGGCAGGCAGCCTCCTGCTGCTACTGCCATGGCTTCCCCACCGTGATTGACAGTGCCCTCAAACCAAAAGCCTGAAGAAAGCCTTCCTCTCAAGCTGCTTGTCAGGTGCTGAGTCACAACAGTGAAGAAAAACAACATTCTGCCTTTGTGCAAGGATCCAGCACAGGGCAGGATTCAGCTGAAGCAATACCAGTTTCTTTTTCAAATACTGTTTTTTTGGAATAGAAGAAAAACAAATCTCATATTTTATAATGTTTAAAAATGCACAGTGTTTAGTTAGAGCACTGTGAGGGGGAACAAGTGTACCCGGGAGAGCACAGTTAGATAACTGTTTGCTTTTTACATTTTTTTTTTTAAAGAAAAGATGTACTTATTTTTTTGTGTGTGTGTGAATGTTTTGCCTGAATGCATGTGTGTGTGCCACATGCATGCAGTGCCCATGGGGCCAGAAGAGGTGTCAGATCCCCTGGAACTGGAGTTACAGACAGTTGTGAGCCACCATGTGGTTACTGGGAATTGAATTTGGATCCTTTGCAAGGGCAGACAGCACTCTTAGGTGCTGAGTGATCTCTCCAGACCATTAAACAATACTTTTAACTGTTGGAGAATTTCACACAGTGTATTTTGGCCATATTCACATAAACACACACACACACACACACACACACACACACACACACACGCACGCACGCACGCACGCACGCACGCATGCACGCACACACGCACACGTACTTTTTAAAAAAAGATTTGCATTTGGATGGACTAGAAGTATTAGTACTTGCTGCCATTGCTAAGGAACTAGCTGAGTTCTGCTCCCAGCACCTACACTGGACAGTTTGCAGTTACCAGCAACTGTGCTCCAGGGGACCTGACATCTTTCTCTGAACTCCAAGGGCACATATACTCAAGTGCACAAACCCACACAGACATACATATACACACACAACTAAAAAATGAATCTTTTATTTATTTGTTTATGTGTATATGTCTGCATGTGTGATGTATATGCATAGGTGTGTGTGTGAGAGGGTGTGTGTGCCCTTGTACACATGCAAAGTCCAGAAGAGGGCATCAAGTGTTCTCTCTTCAGCTCTTCCTTTGAGGCAGGGTTCTTGTATAACATTAGAGGGACCAGCCTTAATATTATACATCCCAGGGGCTCAGGAGAGAGAACTACGAACAGTGAGGACTATTTTCAGGAAATAGAATCTCAGCACACCGAGGTCTATCGTCCACTTGCTTTAATTCCTCTGGCATAACATCCTTTATACACAGCTTCAGTTCTGTTCTCATTTCTAGCTGCTTTCTTGCCTGATTTCTCTCTATATTTATCTACTGCTTCCTCTAAGTTCTATCTTAATTCTTTTGTCTTAATTCTGCCTCATCTAGGTCCTTTTCATCTTGTTCTTACCCAGCTAGTACTTCCCCATCTGACTCTTCCTCATCTTCCATCTCGTTCCTCTTGTCCTCTCTTCTAGCCCTACAACCTAGTTCTTCCCCATCTCAGTTTGTTCCTCTGAAGTTCTTACCCGTCTAGTTCTTCCACTCTCTTTTCTCTTCTCTGTCCCTCCATGGCCTGGAAGTCCTGGTATATAAAGCCAGGCTTCCAGGGTCAAATGGAGGGGTGATAAGAATCACATTGAGAGGCAATAACCGTTAATTATCATTTGCAACCCCAAAGGGAAGTGACCAATGGGGAAATGAATTAACTAAAGGCTAAATTCAGGTAATATTTAAGAAGAGGGATCTTATGTGCTCAACTATTAAACTCTTAAACGTGATTAGTAGAAAATGTTAAGAATCTATAAGTTGCTAGGTCAATGGGAGAAAATAGAACTGTCTTCTTTTTTCCTGTGGCTCCTATCTGTCCAAGCTATCTGCCATTTTTCTGCAGGGTGGGGGAAAGTGTGCTCAGTCGCTAGGCAACCTGTGTACAGCTAGATGCCTTTGGTGATAGTTAAAGGGAGATCTAGAACTAACTAGAGGTAAGGTTTGGGAAAGCAGGAAGTAAAGCTTAATTGGCACATCCGCCAGGCCTTCTCAAATGGGTAGCCTGGATGCTTAAGTCTGTTCTTAGAGAGTACAGAGGTATCTCTGATAAGGTACTTCCTCCATCTGGGGATGGACCTGGCCGGGTGCTGCCAATGATGATAATTACAGGGAGGCTTGAACTGGGGTTCTGGCTGAGCATAGCTGTCAGCACAGAAGATTATCTAAATATTCCTAGAAGTGGTTAGGTAAGGAGTTAGAGGTCTATAAAGTTAGTAAGGCTGTAAGAAAGGAGGGTCCGAGCTAAATTGTGTAAAGCTATTACTTAACATCCACCTGACCTAGGCGGTGTCTCCTTGTGGAATTTACCTTAAATCAGGAGACTTGCATGCAGACTGTTATTACTGCTAGTCCTTGAAAGTAGCCGAGGGAGATACCTGATTCCAGAGGAAGCCTTTCCTGAGGCTGTTCTCCAAATACCTGGAGTGTGTATGTCCAGAGAGTGATCAGTCCACACTGTTAGCCCTTCTTAGGGAAAAGTCAATTGGGAAAACTATGAAGGCACACATGATTCTCATAACAGAATACAGCTGATATATAACAAGCCAAGTAACACCAAAAACTCCTTGGGGTTTGGCTTCCTCTGGAGGAATTCCCTGATCCCTCCAGGTAGTGACTTTGCCATAACCAGCTGAGTTCTTATGATATATTCCTGTGGCCTGCAGCACAGGGTCTCTCCCTTGAGTCCAGGGCTCATGTTTTCATGGCTAAGTTCTAGCAATCCTCCTGTTTCTGCCCTCTCCAGAACTGGAGTTATAAGCAGGTGTGGGATGCCCAAATTGTCACGTGTACTGGAATCTGAGCTCTGATCCTCACAGTTGTGTAGCAAGCACTTGTAACTGCTGAGCCATTGTTCTATCCCCCCAGTCACTTCTCAGCTGCTCATAACCATCTGTTACTCTAGTTCCAGGGCATCCAATGCCCTCTTCTGGCTTCTACAGGCACCGGGCATGCACACCGTGCACAGGTATACATGCAAGCAAAACATTCGCACATGTAAATATATATTTTTAAAAGTCTGAAGCAAATAGAAAAATATGCATCTGTGTTCTTGTCTGTGTTTGAGGACTATGCCATGATTTCAAGATACATTTTTATGGTGTAGTAGGGGAAGATACAACCCCACAAGGTAGGAATTGTCACGTTCTGATGAGGAGGCTGAGGTACAGACAGGCAAAGTTACTTGACCAGGACCATGCAGCTGATAGGAAGTGGAACCAAGATTCAAAGCCAGACTTTCCTGGACTTCTGAAGATGTTGGGGCGGCAGGGGTAGGGGGTTGGGGGGTGCCGGGGCGGGGGGAGGTACTACCTCATTAGTCAGCAGACAGATGTGCAGGCCCTTGTGAGTATGTGGAGTCAGGGAAGACTCAGGGCAGCCAAGCACAGAGAAGGGTCTATTAGCTGTCAATCAAAAGGTCAAATCATCCAGCACCCCAGCAGCTTAGTTTATTTGAAGGAAAAAGTAAGCATTAAAGGGAGACCTCCCGGTTAATGTTAATGTTCTTAGCAGTGTTGAACAATGTTGACCACTACAAAATGTGTGTGTGTGTGTGTGTGTGTGTGTGTGTGTGTGTGTGTGTGTAAGAGAGAGAGACAGAGACAGAGACAGAGACAGAGACAAAAAAGAGTCAGAGAGACACAGAGAGAGGGAGACAGAGAGAGAATGCAGGTACACATTGAGTCCAGAAAGGGGCGTAAGATCCTCTGGAGCTGGAGTTCCATGCAGTTGGGAGCTGCTTGATATGGGTGCTGGGAACTGAACTTGGGTCTCTTCAAGAGCAGCATGCCCTGTTCAGGCCAGACCCTGTCTCAGGTCTTGGCAGCAAGGCTGGGAAATATCCCTGGCCAGTTTTGGACCTCATTAACAAATGGAGCTCAGGAAGGTTGTATTGCTCCAATATCACAGGGCTCTGAAGGATGGAGCAGGCTCTGAGCCTGCATCTGTGACGCTCCGAAGACTTTCTGGCACATGGAGTCCCTGCAGGCTCAGCTGGAGGGTGTTGGGTTCAGTGAGGACTTGACTAGCCAGATCTACAGTGGACTAACCACTTACACTGGATGACAATGTAATACATTACATTGTAATACAACCCTAGTAATACAACCCCAAAGGACCCTGACTTCGGGATTGTTCCCGCCACCGGCAGAGTCAGTTCAAGTCTGCCTTATCTCGAGGGCAAAGCAGGACACTTCCCTCCCAGCCCACCCTTTCTGTCATAGGTTCATGTGAATTTGTGATTGCAGTGAGCCCCTGGCCATCCCTCCAGCTGCTGTCACCAGGAGGGTTGCCCATCCCTCCAGCTGCTGTCACCAGGAGGGTTGCTCTATCCCTGCAGCTCATTGCTTCTGGTGTTGGACGATGTCTGTATATTGGGAAGAAGCCTGTTCCTTCCCTAGAGTCACTTCCTCTAATCCCTTCCCCACCCCACTCCCACCTGAGTTAGGCTCAGCAGCCACCCACCCCCCAGGTAATTAATTACCCATTTTCCAGTCACTTCTGACTGGGCTCACAGGGTCCCCGGGCGCCAGGAAGTCTGTTTCTGGACTCTAATTAAGAGAGGAAACAGCTGACTCAGACGGTACAGAGAAAAATCAATGGCTCCTCCAGAGCTTGGATCTCTTGGAAGCTCCTGGTGACAATTGCAGCCTTTCAACAAGCATTTAGTGAGCACCTACTGCATACACACTCCTACTGTTGACATGAAAGTAAGCAAGACACAGTCCTTATCCCGTCATCTTTGATAAACGGAAAACATTCTGTGCCATGATTGAAAATAAAATCCAGTTCTCCTTCCCTGTTAGGGCTCCATGGCATTGTCAAGTCTGCTCTCATGCCCTGTGCAGCACATGGCTTTCCCCAGGCCCTCCCGTCCCCTCCCCTCTTCCACTCTGCCCTGGAACAGGCTTTGCTCTGGCATGTCCAATGCAATGCCGAACCACTCTTGAGTTACAGGCAAGCCAATTCAGAGACAAGGATGTAGCTGGGGCTGGAGTCAAAGCCTCCAGTCTCGGGTCCTGTATCCTTCATACGGAACCTCCTTGCTCAGAGAGGGCTTCAAGCCAGCTCTGTGATCCAGCGGAGCTGTGTGGGGAAGCGATGGCTCACACACCTGGGCACATGGCCAGGTGCACAGAATGTGTCCTTTGTGCTGTTCACACCAGGGACCTGAAGATGTGTGGAATTGTGGTGTGTCAGGGATGAGGATCCCTGGAGCTGCACATCTGGACAGGGATGGGTAGGAGCAGGTGAGTTCAAGTTCTAGGGATTTGGGGTGAGATGCTGGCATCTTCCCGCTCTACTTGTCAAGCTGCTGCCAGTGGATTCTCTTCTCCTAAGAGCATAGAAAGATGACCAAAAAAAATGGATACCTTCCACCAAACCCAGAACACCTCTGAGGAACCCTTGGTCATATCCAATTTCTTCTTTACATAAATAGGCAAACAGATGATGATGAATTAGAGACAGAACACTGAAGGATCTCACTTGAGGTTGATTAGAACGGAAATGGCCAGCTACCCTCCTTCCCTCCCTCCCTTCTACACACAGGGCAGTGTACACACAGTTCCCCGGGAGACAAGAGTCACCTGAGCTGAGAAGAAACACTCCAGTTCCAGACCCACCTTTACCTCCTATGGAGCGTGTTTTGTGTATCAGTCAGGATGAACTGAGTTATGATGCAGTAACAAGAATCTCCTTCATCTCAATGTCTCAAAAGAACAGAAGTTTGTATGTTTGTTTTACACACAAATTGGTGGTCTAGGTACCTCCAGGATCCTGTCCTTTATGAGGTGGCTCAAGAATCAAGGCACTTCATCTTCTGGCTCTTTCCTGTCCACACACTGCACAGGGCCTTCTAGGGCAGATGGGGAGCAGCACACACTGGCTTCTAAATGTGTTCATCCAGAACTGAAACACACAGCTTCTGCTCACATTTCACTGAGCAAAGACAGTCCCATGGCCACCCTCAATTCAAGGCACGGGTGTAGGCTTGTCATCATCAGAGGATGAATACCGATGTCTGGGAATTGAGGAGCAACAAAATGTCAGCCACTCTTTTGCACAATTGACAAAATGACATCTGCCAGCATCCCTATTCACTCATGCATCTGATCAGCAGGACCCTGCTGAAACAGCAGTGGGGGAAAGGGAGCTCAGGTTTCCTGGCTCCTTAGCCGCTGTGAGTAGGGGCCACTCTCCCACTCAACACTCTGCCAGCCGAGCTCATATTTGGTCTTAGCTTGTGTTTTCTTTGAAGCAGAGCCTGAGTGAAGCAAGGACTCAGATTCAAGGGGTTTTTTTTTTGGTTTGTTTGTTTGTTTGAGGCCATCTCTGGAGACTAGCCCAGGGGAGCAGACCGTGAGACAAAGAAGGACAAGCCATTCAATAGTGTTATTGAACTGTCACTGATGTGGGCAACGGGGTCTTGAGTCCTCCAGACTCCTCGAGGAAGTGTGCAAAATGCAGAAATGCTAAATGATGGAGAGGCTGGGACATGACCTCTGTCCCCTAAAAGGCTTGTCCCTGGAGACACATACTTCTGCCTTCCACCAGGGAAAAGTTCTGAAGCAGGTAAACTGAGGCACAGGAGGGGCTCCAGTTTGGGAAGCCAGGGAGTGGGATAACTCTCTGGAGAGGTTGCAGCTGGTGTCAAAGGGGGCCCAAGGGGGCCCAGACTGTGAGGGGTGCCAAGGCTGAAGCTGGAGAAACAACAGCTGTCATGGACCGTATGGAACTCCAACACAAACAGCCCAGCCTTGGCCAAACACTGGAGGCGAGTGTGTCTCAGGACAGCTGCAAAACTATTTTCTTCTGAGCACCTTTCCCGATTTGGAAGGAAGGACCTCCTCCACAGGGAAAGGAGGGAGAAGGGTAAACAAGCAGCACCACTTATCCATATGGGGGATGGATGTTGAGGGTGGTCACATGTGCTGTAGGAGGGAGGCAGCCTGCTTGGCGCTGGCCTGCTCCTCGTGGAAGGCAGGACACCTGGGGACACACACGCATGTCTATTAGGCACCTGCTGCAGCTAGCCTTCCCTAGAGCTCTGGAAACAGACGATCCCAGGCTTGCCTCCAGAGCCTGCAGCCTCCCAGTATAGCCTCCACAGCAGAGGCAGCGTGATGCAGGTGGGAGAGTCTCCACCTCAGAAACAGAGGTCTTAGGTTTGAGTCTTGATGTATGACTAACTACAGCCCCCCACCCCCACCCCACCACCGCCGCCGCCGCTGCCACCGCCGCCCATCTCAAGTCTTATTTAAAGATCAAAACACAAATGAACCGTGTGATCTTGACCTTGCCAGAGGTGGGCTCAGCATCACACTCCACACACAAGGCACCTGGCATCGGAAGGTCAGACCTGCCCAGCTCTTGTCTTCAGGGCATCAGACTGCAGACTTGAACCAGCGCCTCTGGACTCCAATCCCAAGCTCCTCTGAGCTCATGATTCCAGAACAAAAGCACAGGCAGAGAGCCTGGGTGGGGACACCACAGGAAGGCCCTCATACACGATCCTGTGTAGTCAGGCCCTGAGTGCAGGCCACATGTCATGCATAAAAGATGCGGAGATGACAAAGATTGAAGCTGAATGAATCAGAGAAAGCCACCCCCGGGGGGGGGGGAGAGAGAGAGAGAGAGAGAGAGAGAGAGAGAGAGAGAGAGAGAGAGAGAGTAGGTGCAGGTGTAGGTGCAGGTGTGGGTGCATGTGAGTTATAGGTGTCTGTGGAGGACCTTGGGTGTTGTTCCTTAGGAGCCAGCCACCTTGACTTTTTGAGACAGCGTCACTTACTCACTTACTAGCTTGGGATTTGCCACGTTGGCTGGCTGGCCAGCAAGCCCAGGAATCCACCTGTCTCTACTTCCCCAGCACCATTACATCTCACTTTTTAAGATGTGGGTTCTGGAGACTCAGACTTGGGTCCTCATGCTTGCAAGGCAAGCACTGTGCCAACTAGGCCGTCATGGCAGTCCAGAGAGGAGTGAGCATCCAAATTAACACTGACTACTTCGGACCATGCCGAGTCAGATGCTGGGAGTCTCTTTCCAGAATGACTTATTATTTCTCCAGCTCAGTCTTCTTGACCTGTTCATCAGATAGAAACCACATCCCCCTCAAAGGGCCACTGCATCAAGACAGTGCATACAATAGATTCATGATGATAAGCCCTGGTAAATGACCGTTATTTTTAGATGTTGTGATTATTGCTGCAGTTTACATATTTTGGTATCAAAGCCACTGAATGAGTTGAGACACTTCTACATACAAGTGGATAAAAGGTTGGAAGTGGATGACATCAAAGATTGAATATAAACACTTGATTTGCCCCTGATTCAGTCTAGTTCTTATGATGTGGTATCCATGGAAACCGCTGGCTATCAATACCTGAAATAGGTTTTCTCAGTGTTGAGTACAGGAAGTGGGGTGGGGCTGCTGTTCTTTATCACGCACAAAGGGCACCCACCTTGTTCTTCTGTCTCCACCACTAAGCAAGGTCTGCTTTATAGACATTCAGAAGCCAAGCGTCCAGAGCCTGCTGAGAGTCAGCCGTTACTCATCCATACTTGTTGAGTGAAGGAATGTAATTGATCGACTTGGGAAATAGCAGGACCAAATCTGCAGATACTAGACATGGAGCCTCCCTCTGGAGGGACTGGGGAAGCCAACTTCATCACTGTCTTGAGGTGGGCTAACACAGCATCTGAGAGATAACACCAGCTCAGGGTCAAGTGCAACACCAAGGTGCAGGAGAGCTGGGCGTTGGGGTCAATCAAATCTGGGCAGAAGCAATGGCCCAGCTGCTCACTTGCACTGCAAATTCAGGCCTCAGTTTCATACATGTTAACTGATTCTAGTCACATAGACTTCTCAGGAATGTCATACAGATAAATGACCCCTGTTGGTAAATATCCACTTGTCCCCAAGAAAGTGAGCTCCACTGCTGTTACCCTAAATGTCTGAAATGGGGACAATAGTAACTCTCTTCACCCAAGAGTTTGGGAACACTGACTGGCTAAGTCATGAAAGACTTCTTTACAAACTGTTGGGTGTTGAGCATCCCTGAGGGGTCCTAGGATAGCTTGAATGAACAGAGTGGCTGACCACGGAGCTTCAGGAGTGAGCCTCCTAGTGGGCTGAGACTGGGAAATAGGAAGACCTAGGATCCTGTGGGACCTTAGACCAATGCCAGTGAGGTGAGGCCTCACGTTGTTGGTGGTATTGTGGATGGCGGGTAGTTGTGGGGACTGAATGACTTAAAGCCTGGAAAGGCTTGTCTCACACCTGGAATGCAGTAGGTACCCCATAAATGCAGCTGCCCCAGTAGTTGCGATCTCATTCTCCCATCCATCCTCAGGACTCAAGGTCTCCTGCTTCAGTTCACCTTGGTTTTTACAGTGCATGAAGAACATGAACCAGCAAGGTGATGGTAGCAGCGGTGGATTAGTGTCAACTGAGCCTTGTATGGGTCTTGATGGCATTAACCATTTCACAGGCAGGATGCTGATGCTGACACACATAGCCAGCTCTGCCATGTGTAGAGCCTACACTTGTCTGGCTTCTGTTGTCTTCTTTGCTCTGACTTTGACCTCTGTGTGGGTACCCAGAGCTAGGGCAGGACACAAGGGACAGAAAGCTCATGGGGGCTTGGGGCAGCCTGGAAGTCTGTCCTAATCTCTACTATCTTCCACCTCTTCTTGCTTCTACTATGACCCCTTGTCCTGATGATTTCCTGGGATGGTGGCCTTGGAAGGCTTCTCAGAACACTGGGGCAGGAATCTCTAGCAAGGCTGCCCTTCCCTCCAAAGATCAGAGCATCATTAGGCTACAGTATCCATCCTTATCTCACTCTCCTGTGGACAGGGCTTCTCCACAGTTGCAAGGCAGGCTGAAGGACTGCTGCTAGGGTAAACAGAGTGGAAGGGAGGGGGGAGGTGAGATTGCATCTTCAGGTGAAAGGACACCCAGTCCCTGGTGTGGGGAAAGGCCCTGGTGGCTCCTGGGAGCACAGCCAGTACGTTATGGGAGTGCCAGACATAGATAAGGAGGGAACATGGAATTTGCTACAAGCTCTGCACTAAGCTGGCTATTTGACCTCAGAAGTAGTGCTCACCATCTCTGGACCACAGGTTCTGCATGGGTCAGATAGGATCAGCAGCTTTCTCCTATAATGATCACACCAACCTGAAGTGTGGAGACTCCTATATCTAATCCCTGTGTTCTTACGGTGGCTTTAAAAACAATGACCACCTTATCTGACATATATCCGTTCATCCTTAAATTGTACAGTTTGCTGAGGTTTTATATGCAGCCATCGCCACAATCAAAACTATGAATAGATGCTTGGTTTGCTTTTGTTTTGCTATTGCTATTTTAGTTTCTGTTCTGATACAAGGTCTCGCTATGTAGCCCAAGCTGGCCTTAAAATTCGAATCTTTCTAGCTAGCCTCATGAGTGCTGGGATCATAGTTATGATCCTGCTTCTTATTGCTAAGCAGAACTTATTTTCCCACTTATCTGTTGGAGGATATTTGGTTTGTCTACATTTCAGTTTTGTTTGGTTTTGTTTGCTTGAGACAAGCACGTAGCCCAGGCTGGCCTTGAACCCTTCTGAACCTTCTGCTTCCACCTCCCAAGTGCCAGAATTACCAGTGTGCACACCATGTCCAGCGTATCCATTTGGGAGGACAACTGTTAACCAATAAAGTGCCTATGAGCATTTATGTACAAGTTTGTGAATGCTTTTGTCTCCCTTGGGCAAAAATCTAGGCACAGACATATATGGAGGCATGCTGAGGTATATACTTAATTTTTTAAATGATTTATTTTTTCATGTGTATGGTGCTCATGTGTGTATGTGTAATTCCATGTGTCTGAATTCTTTTTTTTTGTTTGTTTTGTTTTGTTTTGTTTTTTGAGACAGGGTTTCTCTGTGTAGCTTTGCGCCTTTCCTGGAACTCATTTGGTAGCCCAGGCTGGCCTCAAACTCACAGAGATCCGCCTGCCTCTGCCTCCCGAGTGCTGGGATTAAAGGCGTGCGCCACCATCGCCCGGCATGAATTCTTGAGAACACGTGTATGTGTGTGAGTGTGTGTGTGTATGTGTGTGTGTGTGTGTATGTGTAATTCCATGTGTCTGAATTCTTGAGTACACATGTATGTATGCAAGTGTGTGTGTGTGTGTGTGTGTGTGTGTGTGTATGTGTAATTACATGTGTCTGAATTCTTGAGTACATGTGTATGTATGTGAGTGTGTGTGTATGTGTGTGTGTGTGTGTGTGTGTGTGTGTGTGTGTAAGCCCAAAGCTAAATCTCCTTTGCTCTTTCTTTAGGATTATTCATCAAGGCGGAGTCTCTCAATTGAACACACAGCTTGCAAATACTGGCTAAGCAACTTGCTCCAGCAACCCTATCTACAACTCTGAGCATTAGGATTAGAGGCAGTCTGTCATGCCCACACACATATGATTAATTTTTTTTTTGAGACAGGTTTTCTCTGTGTGTATTACTGACTGTCCTGGAGCTCACTCTGTAGACCAGGCTGGCCTTGAACTCACAGAGATCTGCCTGGCTCTGCCTCATGCGCCACCACTGTCCAGCCATATGCTTAATTTTTAAAGAATCTGTTAATTGGTTTCCAAAATGGCTGCACCATCTTACATTCTCATCAACAGTGTATGGGTCAGGCTCCTCCACCCTGTCACCAATGCTTGGCACTGCCTGGATCTCTACTCTTCATCACTGTACACAGATAACTCCTTTCTATTTGTGCTTTCCCGAAGACCAGTACTACTGAGACTCTTCGTGTGCTTGTATGGCAACTTTTCCAAGAAAATTTTAGCTCTGTAAAAAAACATTTACTTTTGAAATACCACTAAGTATAAAGAAATGGAATGAACACTGAACACTCAGCATCTTAAATAGCTGCTATTAACTTGATGCATGTCCTCAGGTACTTTTCATGCCTAAGTGTATGTGGAAAGTCATATCAGACATGAGCTCTCCATTTAACCACATATCATGAGCATTTCACCATGTTGATTAAATTCTAATGCATCAGTCCAAATGTCTGTATCATATTCTACTGTGTGTGTAAATTAATTGCACTCATCCCTCAGTATGTGGACATTGGGTGTTTTACACGTGGGGACTTTTGCAAACAATGCTATAATGGCATCTTACATGCTTTTGTGTGCACATTTACTGGATACCGGGGTTCAGATTTCCTGATTCATGCTGCCAGCACATATTAGCTTCTTTTAATTCTGAGTATCATATCGGAGATCAATGGAACAAGCATACTGGCACCTCTCCCTCATATTAAATGAATGAATTAATACTTTCCACTCATCATTCACTTGCTCAGTCACCCTTCTTCCTCTTCATCTTCCCCTAAGGGTGTGGGCAAAGGAGATCCTGTCTCACTGAATATCCCACTGCCTCAGCACCTCCCATAGTCTCTCCCCAACATAAGAAAGCAAGCTGTGGCAAGAGGCTTATCACCAAGCATCAGGCCTGGCACACAGTGGGTACTCAAATAAATAGCTGTTGAGTTAATGACGGGTAAGTGAACTAGCCAGCGGTCACTGAACTGATCTGAGAATTCTTCTCGCCAAACCCCTCTATAGGGTGAGAAACATGACTTCCAATCAGATGAAGGAACTGGGACTAAAGGGCTGAAGAACCGTGTTTTAGGCTGCAGTGTGGGCCTCACTCATTGCAACCCCTGGGCTCCAAGCCTCTCCCCAGTCTGGACTTAGCCAGGATGTGGGGTGGGGATCAGAGAGCCCCAGAGTTCTCTGTGTGTGCTCTCATTCTCTCTTCTTGCTATGAGAGAACTATAAGGACCTTTCCAGGCCTGTGATTCCAGGACAAAGGAGACTCGGGTTTCCTTTTGCACTAAATGTTAATTAACTTCTCATTGCCACTGTCCCCAGTCAGCTTTAGTATGTGCTATTTATTAGTATTCATTGACTCAGGAGCAGGGTGCCAGGATTAGGGTTCTGAGCTCCCCTATCTCACCACTAGACCTGAACCATGTGTGCTAGAGATGAGGGGGAGGAGCAGTTGGCTTCTTCTGGTTCCCTCATCAAGGGCAACAGCAGCTGAAGCTTTCTGGGGCCCTCCAAGGTGGCAGGCTCCCCAGTTCTAAGGTTAACTCAGTAGACTTTGTTGTCCCAGGCTTCCTGCTTTCGGGAGGAAAGTCTGCATGACCTCTTTGTAGAAGCACAGAAGAATAAGTGTTTGGGTGGTCTTATAAGA
This sequence comes from Peromyscus maniculatus bairdii, assembly GCF_049852395.1. Lineage (NCBI taxonomy): Eukaryota > Metazoa > Chordata > Mammalia > Rodentia > Cricetidae > Peromyscus > Peromyscus maniculatus. The sequence goes on from NC_134865.1 coordinate 73,983,676, forward strand.
TGGGTGTGGTTGTCATGGCAAAGCTCTCCCAACATTCTTAGCAACTAGAAGTAAGGCCATCCACAAGAAACCAACTTTTGATATGATGTGGGATTCTTTTTTTAATGAGAATTTATTTACTAATCTTACTGATGTGTTTGTGTCTGAGTTGATGAGCATTATATGTGTGAAGGAGCCAATGGAGAAAAGGAGGCTCAGATCCCTTAAACCTAGGATTACAGAAGAACCAATGTCTTTGGTAAGAGTAGTAAGTGCTCTCTCTATTCTCTCTCTCTCTCTATATATATATGTATATATATATACATACATACATGTATATGTGTGTATATATGTATATGTATATGTATATGTATATGTATATGTATATATCTTGTTTTTGAGATAGATCTCTCTATTTAGTCCTGGATTTCCTGTAGACTAGTCTAGCCTGGACCTCACAGAGATCCGCCTGCCTCTGCCTCCTGAGTGCTGGGATTAAAGGTGTGGCCACCATGCTCAGCTCTGGTAAGCTCTTTTAACTGCTGAGCCATCTCTTAAGTCCCCCAGATTTTCTGGCTTATTGTGGAGAGCTTAGGAGAAGGACTCATGGAGGTGTGGGAAGTGGGACCAGGCAACCAGAGGGCACATGTCACTAAAGAAAGGAATCTGGAGATAATCCAGTTTAAATCTCTTCCATTGCTTCTACTAGTTTATCAACTAATTAGTCAGTTAATCTAACTAATTAAAGACAAGACAGAGTCTCACTATGTAGCCCAAGATTGAGTCAAACTCATGATCCTATTTCTTCAGCACTACAGGTGCTGTAATTACATATCCGGTTCTTCTCACCATTTTAAAGGGAAAAAAAGCAATGGTGTGAATTGATTTGTCAAAAGTCATATAGCTAGTATGAGGTAGAGCTGGGACAATGTTTTTTAAATGATGCAAAAAGATGCTAATGCAACCAGGTGTGCATTATAAGTGCTTATAATCCCTGCACTTGGGAACCTGAAATGGGAAGGTCTTGAATTCAAAGCAGCCTGAACCACATGGGAAGACTCTGTCTCAACCATGACAACAACAACAACCTACAGAGCCACAGTAACTAAATGAACATGGTACTCACATCAAAATGGACTCATAGACAAACAGAATAAAATAGATAACTCAGGAAAAAAAATCTATGCACCCATGCACATCTGTTGGAGACTGAAACAGTCTCCTTCACCAACAGTGCTGGGAAGGCAGGACACTCAGATGTAGAAGACTGACACTAGAGCCCTACCTCTCACTCTGTACAAAAACCCAACTCAAAATATATGGAAGATCTTAATGAAAGTCTAGAAGCTTTGACTACTTAAGTGAACACAGGGGAAGAGGACAAGGTGGCACACATCTGTAATTCTAGATTTGAGGTGGAGGTATGAGGATCAGGAGTTCAAGGCTGGCTTCTACTATACAGCAAGTCTGGGGCCAGCCTGGGCTACATGGGCTATGATCTCCCAAAAGTACCAATAACTCTCCTGTAGAGAAAGCAGGGTCTTTAGACCATAAAACATTGCTGTAAGGGACGTGATGAGGAGAGAGGATCACTCTTCTAGGCTTCTGTTTCTCAGAGGTGAAAAATAACCAATCGTTGGGAATTTTATAAAACTTCACAAATTGTTTTTAGAAAAAATGTATTCCTAATTATTATATAATGGTTATTTATTTGTTTAAAGTTTAAGCCATTGGAAGAACATAGTATCTTAACACTCTGATCCCTGCAATTTGTTAGGTAAATTTCCAACCAAAGCCTGGTGGTCAAGGAGGAACGAGATTTCAGCACCGAGGACAGCGACCATCATTTCCCAGCCTCCTAGCCCACTCCTGGGATTGGCACCACATGCTCCAAAGAAATCCTGCAACGTGGCTTGGGGATTACATGTCAAAGCACAGTCCCACCCACATCGCCCACTTATGGACCCCTGAGGAGTCCACAATAGAGGATTCCGATTGGCTGCAGAAGTCCATAATCTAGCTGTATCCCCCTAGAAGACACTGTGTGCTCCAGAGGGTGATGGCTGCCTGGGAAGCTGCAGGCAAAGGAACTGGGAAGCTGGGGAGGGAACAGGATGGAGGGAAGATTCTAAAAGCCTCTAAGCTTTCCCAGGTTTGGCTCTTCTTGCTCAACGTCCTCATTGAACCAACCTCAGGGTCCAGGGTTTGGGATATGAGGCACTTCCGTCTGCCACCCCCACCCAGGCTGAGGAGACCTTTATTAGAGGAAAGTAAACATTTAACAAAGAAAGAAAGCACACCCTTAATTGGAGGCCCCCAGGGCTGTTTGCAGAGGCAGATGGGAGGAGATCTAATGAAACTACCTCGCACAGTCCTTGGTGCACACCTCACAGATAAAGCCTCATTGCCAGGCAACAGGGCTTTTCCACCCAGAGGCCTGATAAGGGGCTTGGTGAGGCTGTGTGTTTGGAAAATATGACTTTGTAAGCAAGGCCCAGCGTGTGTTGATTCTGCCCAATGCCAGAGCCTACTGCCAGATAAGCAGCTGCCAGGTTCCCTGGGGTATTGGCAGGGTTGTTCCTCCCAGGACCTCTGACAGAGCCTGTCAGCATGAAGACACCCTGAGCCATAGTCGGAGAGAGGCCCAGCATTATCTAGGATCAGATGCTACTCAAGGGGCTTCATTAGTCACCAAGGGCAGCTGGCGGGATGAGGGTGGGAGGGTGTCAGGGCTGCAGAAACTGGCTCCATCCAGTGTAATACCACAGCCCCTGGTGCCTTCTTTTCCACTCTTCTGATGACTTCCTTTCCCTCAGACTGAAAACCAAGTCTTTATGAGTTTCTGCATCTCACACACACACACACACCACACACACACACACACACACACACACACACACACACACACACACATACACACACACACTCCGCTCAACACCGTCTCCCCTCTGCCTCCAACTGCGGGGCTTGTTCCCTTCTACTCACACTGGCTTTATTTTTCTTCTCTGCCTCACACCTTCTGGGTACATGGCTGCCCCCGGGCTTTTGCACGAGCTGTCCATTCTCCCTAGAATGTTCTTCCACTCGTTATACATCTCTCTTTCTCAGTTCCTCCCAGTCCTTATTCAAGTTGCCACCACCAGGAAGCTGACCAGCCTGTTATCCCAAGGCTTCTCACCCTGCTCAGAGCTCTCCTTTTCTCCACCGCCACCACAGCCTTCTAACTTACTATCTCATGTGTTTTGTTGTTATGGCTCATTGCTCATTGTCTGTCTCTTCAGTTTAGCAAAGCTCCAAGAAGGCAGAATTCCGACCTTCCTTCCACATTAGCATATTCCAGGCATTGAACATAGAGCATAGTAGGTGCTCAATGAGTATTTGATGGATAACAAAATGTCTCTGGCTCAGTTCCAAATGACCCTAAAGGAACTAATGAAAAAGGGTCCATGCTTGGCCAGGCAGTGGTTGTACATTCATTTAATCCCAGCCCTTGGGAGGCAGAAGCAAACTCTTTGTGAGTTTGAGGCCAGCCTGGTCTACAAAGCAAGTTCCAGGACAGCCGGCACTGCACAGAGAAGCCCTATTTTGAAAAACAAAAACAAAAGAGTCCATGCTCATGAGCCCCTGCCAGGCCACTGAGCCAGTGGAGGAGGGCTGGCAGCAACCCACAACTCTAGCACCATCACCCGAAATCTCAGGAAGGAGGCGGCCTTGTCTACACAGGAAGCCGCAAAGACTTGCCTCTCCTTCTGGCCCACTGTGGACGTGCTGTGTGACTCAGGCCATGGGACTATCCATTTCTGAGTCTCAATTTCCTCTTTGGGGACATGAGATTGGCTTTTGCTCTCTTTGTCTAAAAGCAACAGATATCTACACTTGCACCCCAACTATCCAGGTTTTAAGAACATTTAAGAAGAGGTAAGGCTGGTTGGAAACAGAGGTGTCTCTGGAGTGCTAGACTAGGATGGACCACTTCCGTTTTAGCTTGATGGTGAAAACTGCCTCCCACTGCCGCCTCATTTGCTTCTCGAGAGCTGTGAGCCCAAGACCCACCCAGATGTGGGCTGAACCTTCAATCCATACATGGGACAAGTGTGAAATCACTGGCTGTCAGTGAGGAGCTCTCAGCACTGTGAAAGCAGTGACCACTAGCCACTATCAAATAACAAATACATACACACGGTGACAGAATGTGAGGCACAAAACTGGGTTGCTAGAGAGGCCTCCCTCTCTCAGGCAGGGGTCAGGAGGCTTTATTGAGACTCGCTGGATATTCCAGGGAGTTCTGAAATGTGAGCATGCCTCCAGCCAGTGAAATCAAGAGAAAAGTACGCTAAGTAGAGAACTCAGCAGTCTGGAGAGGTACAGGAACCTCAGTGAATAGGGGAGGAATGTGAGGTTCAGAGACAGGAGTGACTTGTCCACGGGTACACATCAAGTTGACAGGTGGAGGTTCCGCTGGGCCCCTCCGGAAGCCGGGGACTCTTCAATGCCACCAGCTAGGAGCAGGGTGGAGGCAGCCTGAGGTGAGGCTGGAGGTGGAGCGGAACCGAAGGTGGGAAAGGGGCGCAGAGGGCGGTCCTATGACGTAATTTCCTGGGTGTGTGCGCGTGTGCGTGTGCGTGTGTGTTTGTGTGTGTGTGTATATGTGTGTATAAAAGAGAGCATAGCGTTGCTGCTGCTACTGCTGCCGCCACCGCCGCCGCCGCCGCCGCCGCCGCTACCGCAGTGCTCCCGCTGGGGCAGAGCTCGAGTGGACAGATCATAGAGCCACTCCTACCATCCTCCTGCCGCAGTTCGTCCACACTTCCCGCACCACCCAGCTCGCCATGCGCTCCGCCGCGATCCTGGCGCTTCTGCTGTGCGCCGGGCAAGGTGAGCGGCTCTGGGCTCGGCAGTGGGGTCCCCTCTCCTACCCCAGGTCCCTTGCAAAGCCCTGGGATTCAGCACCACGGACAGCACCCAGGGCTCGCGGTAGCGTCTAGCTCCTCGACTCATGTGGCCTCCGGTCTCCCACCACACCCGGAGGGGCTGTGGAGCCCAACCTAACCCCGCGGGGCAGCTCCCTCTATCCCCCACCCTCCACGCGTCATCCACCGTGCTGGGCTCTGCGCCGACCAAGGTCACTGGGGGAGATAGGGGACTGCTGCTGGCTCCCCAAACCCTCTCCGGTCCTTCCACCCGCCAGTCTGCCCTTGATCTTTTCCCTCACCCCAGCTCTTTGCCACCACTTCTGGGGTTTCTTTCCTTGCCTGCCTCTGTTCCTGCCTACCCGAGACCCACTACATGGCTGGTCTTATTCGCATTGAACTTGATTTCAGCTCTGCACGTACCCTCCTCCCATGGGGAAGGGTTGAGGCTCTTCAGTGCAGCTTCTGAGGGCCACCCCCTGGGGCAGCATGGAAGGGAAGCAGGAATCAGTGCTGGCGACTTATTTGGGTTTGGGATGGGGATCAGTTTGAGGGAGAGCATTGGGAGAGTGAGTGCCCCTCCCTGCCCCATAGGGAAGGACTATGCTTCCCGGGATGCAGAGAAATAACCCCAGTTAGCAGTCTCTCTCACTCACTCACTCTGTTTCTGTCTCCCTCTTTCCAGTCTTTGCCCTCCCTGTGAACAGTCCTATGACAAAAGGGGACACTAAGGTAAGAAGGAATGTTGGGGTACCCTGGGAGAGGGAGATGCCCTGTGGGCACCTCCTGGCCAGACCTTGGGCAGCTGCAGGAGGGAGTCTGGCATAGAGCCAAAGCCAGCACTGCAGCAGCTGAGCTGGGGACAGCTTACACAAGAAGGACATCAAAGATCTCTTGCTTCCCCTGCTGTCCGGCTGCAGTGACTTCCCAAGGGGCCCCGTCTCTCCTGCTGGGACCTGGGACCAGGGGCACTGGTCTGAGCCAGGACCAAAGCTTCTCCTGTCCTAAGTGTCCACAGACCTGCCTGGCTCTGCCCTCCCCTCGCCACTCCTCTCTACCTCCCCCCTCTGCCTCCCCTCTACCTCCCCCCTCTGCCTCCTCTCTCTATCTCCTCCCTCTGCCTCCCCCCTCTGCCCAGGGCTTCCTCTGGCAGTGAGAAACAAGCCATACCAAATCCTTGGACTCTGTTCCCATCACAACCAGGGCTGTTCTCCCAGGATCTGGATGTCTCCATCGGAGCATCAGAGAGTTCTGTTCTCCGTGTTCTGAGGGCTGTCTTCTGTGAGGGGCCACAGTTAAAAACCAAAGGCACCAAATGCTCTCCATTCATTCATTCAGTTGTATTTTCTTGTTTATTTGTTGTCAACTGTACACGGGCCAGCATTTCACTTTTCAGCACTCATTCTAGCTGAGCAACCTTGGAAAATCCAACTTCTCGAAGTGTCGCTTTATCCTGATGAAGAAAGAGTAGGATTCATGGGTGAAGCCACAGGCACCTAGTAGACCCTCAGTGATTTTCCTAGAGCCTTCCTTTTTATCTCCCCATCATTCTTTTCTCTTTCCTTTCTTTATTGTTCATTTTTCTTTTCTTCTTTCTTCCTTTCTTCCTTCCTTCCTTTCTTTCTTTCTTTCTTTCTTTCTTTCTTTCTTTCTTTCTTTCTTTCTTTCTTTCTTTCTTTCCTTCCTTCCTTCCTTCCTTCCTTCTCTCTCTCTCTCTCTCTCTCTCTCTCTCTTTCTTTCTTTCTTTCTTTCTTTCTTTCTTTCTTTCTTTCTTTCTTTTTCGAGACAGGGTCTCTCTATGTAGCTCTGACTGTCCTGGCACTCATTATGCAGACCAGGCTGGCCTCAAACTGAGAGAGATCCACCTGCCTCTGTCTCCTGAGGGCTGGGATTAAAGATGTGCACCACAACGTCCAGTTTCCAAGCATTCTCGAGACCACTACTCAACTCCTGTCTCCTGGTGCTGCCCTCAAAGGCTGATGCTTGTCTGGTATTCTCTATGCAAAGTCTGGTGTTGGGGAGAAAGGGTACATGTTCCTAGGAGCTGCTTGCCAGATCTGCTCCCACCACCATAGCATGGTAGCAGGGATCAGAGGCATCAGCAGTTGGGATGACCTGCACGTTCCCTTGGAGATTGTTTTGACTATACACCCTGACAGTCTTTGCCAGCTTGTTATCCTGGAACCATGGGTTGGATGTCTCCACATCCCATAGACACAGCCTCCCACACCTTCGCTCCCTGCCAGTGTTGCCTGACTCATGTCTGGCACCTCCTGCTCCTCCACCCAGCTGCAGGCTGTCGAAACAGGTCTGATGTTGTGAGTCCCTCCCTGAGCGTGTGTGGCACTTCACATTGGATGGAGTGTTTTCCATTGGGTGTGCATCTCATCCTTGCTTTACACATGAGGAAGCCGAGGCCCAGAGAGACTAAGCCACTTGCTCAAGATCACACAGCTAGCACACCACCCATCGGTGGACACCGTCTTCAGAGGTCAGCTCTCTGCCAGGTGCCTCACTACCTGCTGCACCTCACCGGACCAGATAAAACATTCAGAGATACGTCTTGGTCTGGAGTGAGCATTGAGATGTCACTCGTTGGTATCCCACATCCAGCTGGGAGTTCTTCTCATGGTACAGTGTGGAGCTACACAGTGTGGCTGTAGAATGGGAGGTGGTCCTGTTTCTGGCAAGTTCGAGTCCAGGTGGGTTTGTGTTCTTCACTGGACAGCCTGGAGGACATCTTGGAGGAGCTGATCCTTTGGAATCTGCAGGACCCCAAGAGGTCCTTTTAGGTCTCAGAGGTGGCACCATCCTTAGAAAATTACTCAAAGGGTGAGAAGATGGTAGGCACATACTCCTACTCCCGCCCTTCCTCAGCAGTGGTCCCCTTGAGGCACCTATTGGTATGCCCATGTGATTGATTTGGCCCATAGTGTGTGTGTGTGTGTGTGTGTGTGTGTGTGTGTGTGTGTGTGTGTGTGTGTGTGTGTGTGTGCATTCTGTTTCTACAGCTCTATGAGGTCTCGTTTAGGCCCCAGGGCCTCTTGCAAACAACATAAATGCTCTTCTACCCTCCTGGGAAAGTTGCCCTGGCACCTCAGGGGCTGAGTTCCATGTTTGTACCAGCCACAGCCTGCCTTGCTGTTTCCTAGGTGATGAAGTGTGTCGTGGAGGTCATCTCTGATTCACTGTCCAAACCTAGCCCTGTGCCTGTCAGCCCTGAGTGTCTGGAGACCCTCCAAGGAGGTAGGAGCCGGAGGCTGGAGGAGGGACTGGGAGGCCAGGATGGCGGTGGGTGGTTCTTGACAGGACTAACCATCTCACCCAGAAGTCATTGCCCCAGTGTCCTGGTCTGTGCGGGAATCTGGGGAGCACACATGAAGAAGTGACAGCTCCTGGAACTGACCCTAAAGTGTGTCAACTCTCCGAGGGGACATATGGCAGTTAGTCAGAAGCCTGGGCAGAATGAAGGGGCTGGAACAGCAAGACTGGGCACCCTGTGGACCAGGGTTCTGGGTGCTTTGTTCCCAGGGTCTGGAGTCCCGCTGACATCGGTAGCCATTCTCTGGATCTGGGATGAATAAGAGGGTGTTACGTGGGCCTGAGAAGGACCACATCTTTTCAAGCTGATAGTCCAGTTTGTCTAGCCCATGAGAGCACTGGTGATGGACAGGTAGAAAATGAGGAAGGATGTCAGGAGGAACAGACGGGGCAGGCAGCGTGGAGGTAGGAAGTATATACACACTTACCTGAGCCTGAGGTCCGCAGCCCTTCCCCGGAGACTGGGCACAGAGCCAGCAGGTGACCTTTCTGCTGCAGTAGGGAGGTGATTACATCTTGGAAACGAGGAATTCCAGTGTTCTACCAAGATGCAGGCTTGCCACTGCCTCCTGGTGCTGAGTTTCCAGAATAAATGCTTGAGCTCAGCTGAAAATGTCCACGCCAATCTCTCCCGGGGCTGTCCTCTGGAAGCCATTGGTACCTGTGATTTCTCCCTTCAGATGAGAGGGTCCTCTCCATTCTTCGACACCAGAATTTGCTGAAGGAACTCCAAGACCTGGCTCTCCAAGGTATTTCAGCACCGCACATAATTCTGGGGGAAAAGGTAGCAAGAGAGCAGGAGAGACCCCGGGTGGAAGCTGAGCATACTCAGGTGCTCAGTTTCAGAGCAGAAAGGTGGGGTCCTTCATGCCACTTGACTCTATTGTCCAGACTGTTAAAGAGATCAAGGCCCAGAGAGGCTGAGCGATTTCCCCAAGGTCACACAGTGAGTAGACCTTGTTAAGAGCAGAGACAATTCTGCTGACACTCCTCGGCCTCTTCTGGAGGCCAGGAGGATTCTTCTCTGCAGACCACACAGAGAGAGAAGGCTCTGGCTTCCTTGTGGCTCTTTGCTCCATGCTTGCCCCTAAACACAGAGCAGACTTACAGGGTGTCTTGGGCTGAGAGGTGACTTTTCCCAGGCCCTTTTCAGACAGGGGTTTGAGGCCCAGGGCTCACAGCATTGAGGGTGTGCAAGCTGGCCAGCGGGCCACAATGGGAGCTCTGGTCATATCACCCCCACCCAGTGCCTTCTCCTTTGAGGGAGGGTGAAGCACTGCCCTGGAGACCTGGAGGGCCCGGGTTCCGGCTCTGCTGCTTCCCCGGCTGCCTCCTGAGGAAAGTAGCCATGCTTGTGAGGTAGGACCTCAGTGCCATGTGCAGGAATCTGTCACCTTTGCTCAACTCAAACCAGGACCACCCTGAGGCCTTTGGGGCAGTGTGAACTGTGTGTGAAGATGGGGAGAGATTTGGGTAAAAAGCGAGCAAAAATTAACCCTAGGGCTGGCGGTGGTGGTGCACACCTTTAATCCCAGCACTCAGGAGGCAGAGGCAGGCGGATCTCTGTGAGTTTGAAGCCAGCCTGGTCCAGGATAGTCAGGATTACACAGAGAAACCCTGTCTCAAAAAACAAACAACAAAAAATTAACCCTCGCAAACCTCCTTCCCTGAGGTAGCTTGGTCTTTTTCTCTCACTTGCTGGTCTGTCTTGGTAGTAAACACCAACCTCCTTGTTTTATTTTTTTGAGACAGGATCTCATGTAGCCCAGGCTGGCTTGAAACTTACTGTGTAACTGAGGCTGCCCTTGAACTTCAGATCCTCCAGTCCTCCCCTGCCAGAGTGCTGGAATTCAGGTGTGGGCTACTACACTGTTTTATGTGATGCTGCAGATAGAACCCAGGGCTTCATGATGCTAAGCAAAGACTCCACCAACCGAACAGCCCCAGCCCCAGAATCCATGCCTAGCATACAGAGGACGGAGGCTGGCGCTGGAGTAGTTATAATTGATGTTGTCCTTCCCGTCCTCGTCTTTTGTTTTGAAACAGGCTCTCATTGAGTAACTCACACTGCCCTTGACCCTGTCCTGCCTCAGCCTTTGGAGGGCTGGGCTTGCAAGCATGTGCCACCACACCCACCATACCAGGCCCATGCTCAAGGCACTGTGGTCCTACCCCTGAAGCATGGCCGCTTCCCTCAGGAGGTAGCTAGGGTGGGAGGAGGGCCAGAGTTCCAGGTCTCCAGGATAGTGCTTTTCAAAAAACATTAGATATTTTAAGGATAATTTTAAAATTAAATATTGGATGGATATTCCACTTAAATAACCATTTCAGTAGAGACTATTAGAGAGGAATGTGCCTTACTCTACACCCTTACACATATGTATCCAATAATACAGAGCATCTGTGCACATCGGTTGTTTTCCATTATGAGGGCACCGGGTATGTCTTCAGCCATCATGGTCATCATCACTGTTCCCTCTTGGGTTTTGTATCCCTTGCACAGGGACCTCTGCCTTAACATCTACCATGAGTCTGTTTATAGATGAGCATCTGAACCTTGGGGAGCCTACATTGCCCAAGGTCACAGAGCCATGGGCGTGGCCAGGGGAGGCCTGGAGCCCACTGTAGCTGGGTTGGGCAAACTTCCTAGCCTGCGTTGACCCCACAGCTACAGAGCTGTGTCCTGATGCAGACACAGCTCCAGGATTCTCAGGGTGGCAGCGGTAGCAGCCGCAGGGTTATGTAGGCAGAGGGACTCTGGGCCATGGGATAGGTACAGCCCGGGGCTCAATGGTAAGCGTAGCATCCACCTTCTCCGGGGTCCAAACTTGGGGCTCCAGAGAAGTGGGATTTCTTGAATAAAGAGCACCCAGGAGGAGTCCGGGGCTGCTGTAGGGCCATGGGTCCTGAGGGTTTCTCAGTTTTCCTGCTGCCTTGGGGAACCTTCTGTTCCATTTGGGCCCTTAGTGCTCTCCAAGGTACAAGAAGAGCTTTCTCTCCTCTCCCATTGGGACCACCGAGTCAGAGGGGTGGTGTGGCCTGATGGGCTCCAGCTGAGAGCCTGTACCCTCAGCCTCTCTCTAAGAATACAAGCTGTTCACAGTGGTGAGGTAGGCCTACAGTGTCATGGACAGATGTGTCAGGGCTTGACCACATGGGACCTTCCCTTGTCCCCTCCCACCAGGTGCCAAGGAGCGGGCCCAGCAGCAGCCGAAGCAGCAGGCAGAGCATCAGAAGCCACAGCAGCAACACAGCAGCTTCGAGGATGAGCTCTCAGAAGTGTTTGAGAATCAGAGCCCTGAGGCCAAGCACGGAGCAGGTGGGTGTGGCCAGCTAGGAGAGGAAGGGCCTGCAAGGGGAACACTGGTCCCCAGGGGGCGCTGCTTCTTCAGAGCAGGAAGGCGGCTACCATTCCCTTCCCTTTATATGTGGGAAACGGAGGTCCAGAAGATTAACTCCCTTGCACAGGGTTCCTACCATAACTTAGAATTTGGACCTGGTGCTGTCTTATCTAAAGCCTTTGAATTGTTCCCACACCAGTCCCCTGCTCCAGAGGCAGCAGGAGCCCTGGGCCAACCTCATGGCTCCTGTCACACAGCCCTGTCTCCTGCTTCTGTCTTTCTGGAACTAGGTACCACCTTAGTTGAAGGTGTTAAAAAAGGGTCCAGAGGAACAGGTTCTAAATACAAAATGACCTGGGTCATTGGCCCTGAAGCTAAAGAGGTCATCCTCGGGCAGGTCACCCAGCTCCCCATCCTATATGTGGGACAAACTGCAGAACTGGGATTTTTATGTCCAAAGTGGACAGAAAGGCCAGTTCCCAGCAGATGGTCCGTGGTCATCCTCTGGGCCAAATGGACATATACAAGTATGTTGGGCACCCCCACATCAGCTGCATTGTTACCCTGGTGGCAGCTTGCCATGCTCCACAGACTCCCACATACCGCTCCCATGGGAACGAGTATCTTGATCACTGTGGTGCTGTGAGAAGGGAATAGTGTGTGTGTGTGTGTGTGTGTGTGTGTGTGTGTGTGTGTGTGTGTGTGTACAGGAGTCTGAACAATGACAGGTATCTTGGCTTTCTGAGCATTGTCTTCAGTTCTGTGGTCCGGGCACCCTGAAGCCCTGGTAGACAATAGCATGTCCCTGGTGGTGCTCTGTTCAGCAGCCGAACAGAAACAGGAGGGATTTTTTTTACTCTTGAAGCCTGTCTGCAAGAAGACATCTTTTAGGGCTGGAGAGATGGCTCAGCGGTTAAGAGCACTGGCTGCTCTTCTGGAGGACCCAGGTTCAATTCCCAGCACCCACAAGGCAGCTCACAGCTGTCTGTAACTCCAGTTCCAGGGCATCTGACACTCTTACACCAAGGCACATAAAATAAGATTAATGGTCTGCCCCAGATCACATTGCAGTCTAGCCGCTGTCCTAGGTTACAGTTCAGGGTTCTGTCTTCTGGGGTCATTTCAAATTATGTTAATTTTATTTGGGGTTCCATTTTTGCTTTCAAAATTACATCCTGTTTTGTGAAGCAGAATTAAAGGTGCCCAATTCAAATGGTCTCATATCAAGCTCCGAAATGAAATGTGAAATATGAAAAGGGTGACCCCAATCCTTCTTCTAGAGTGGGCTTCCTGGAAGCCAAGATATACAATGACAGACTTGAAGTTGGCCTCAGGAGTCCCTGAGGGCAGCTGGGTCCTCAGCTTGACTCTGTCCTTCTGTGTTCACAGACACGGTAGCAGAAGCTCCCTCTAAGGAAGCTGTGGAGAAGAGAGAGGATTCTGACGAGGTGCAACAGGGTGGCTCTGAGGGGACCACCGAGGGACCCAGGCCTCAGGCCTTTCCAGAGCCTGGGCAGAAGTCCTCTATGATGGGGAACAGTCAGGCCCCTGGGGAGGATGCAGCCACCAACACCCAGCCTCCAGCCAGCCTCCCCAACCAGGAGCATATGGACCCACAGGCCACAGGGGACAGCGAGAGAGGCCTGAGTGCCCAGCAGCAAGCCGGGAAAACCAAGCAAGAGGAGGAAAAGGAGGAGGAAGAGGAGGTTAGAGAGAAGGCTGGGCCTGAAGAGGTCCCCACTGAAGCATCCAGCTCCCAACCCGAATACGAGGAGATCCAGAAAGATGAGGGTATGTATGGCGACAGGACCTCAAGTCATGTGTCTGAGAGAGGGAGAGCCTTATGCCACCTCCATAACAACCCTGAAAGATGGGTGTCATCCCCACCGTCCAGGGGAACAACAGGCTCCGAGAGAGGTCATGTAATGTGCCAAGGACTACACAGCCAAGTGGTAATCAAAGCTGCGATGCCAGTTTGTCTGTCTCCCAAACCAAGCAACAATCACCCTTCTGTACCGGGGAGGGATGAGGGGCTTTGGGGAGATGCTTGGAGAATGCAGAGAAGACAGGGTGAGGTTCAGTGAGTCTGCCAACTCACTTCTTGGAGTTTGGGCAGGGTCTAGCAAAGCACAGTATGAAGATTGCTCTGTGCTCTGGGTGCAGCTGCTCTGGAGGGGCTGGCTGGACCCTGAATGGTGAGCTTGGCCTTAGAGGTGACTGCACAGAGAATCTCGGGGCGTGGCAGCCCTTCCTCACTTACTTCCCGTTCTTACCACCACCTGCTCCAGGTCAGTCGGAGTCTCAGGCAGTGGATGGAGGCGGAAAGACCGGGGCTTCTGAAGCTCAGTTACCCAAGGGGAAGGGGGAACCGGAGCACTCTCAGCAGGAGGAAGATGGGGAAGATGTGATGGCAGGGCCCCCCCAAGGTCTCTTCCCAGGCGGGAAGAGCCAGGAGCTGGAGCATAAGCAGGAGGAAGAAGAAGAGGAGCGTCTGTCCAGAGACTGGGAGGGCAAGCGATGGAGCAGGATGGACCAGCTGGCCAAGGAGCTGACAGCAGAGAAGCGGCTGGAGGGGGAGGATGACCCTGACCGCTCCATGAAGCTCCCTTTCCGGGCCCGGGCCTATGGCTTCAGGGACCTCGGGCCTCAGCTACGGCGGGGCTGGAGACCATCTTCCAGAGAAGATAGCGTGGAGGCCCGCGGCGACTTTGAAGAAAAGAAGGAGGAGGAAGGCAGCGCCAACCGCAGAACAGAGGTTGGTATAGCCAAGGGTAGCTGTGCCCAGCAGCCCCTCCCCCACTGAGGGGACATGGTTTCCCTTAGCTGGAGCCTGAAGGGGTACTCAGATGGGCTTGGGATAGGGGACACTGGCTTACAGCAGGTGTTTAATAGAGCTACCGGGCCATTGCCTCTGCTGGTGTGTGAGCAGGACTTGGGGGTGATGGGGGTGAGGCATGGTGCTTTGGATGGAGAGCTTGACAAGACTGGCTTGGGGCCTCTCAGGGCACCCGTAGCCCTGGGAACTGGGAAGGGATGCCAAGGGACAGTCTGGTTGGGGGCAATGCCCTCCCAGTTCCCAGGCAACGCAGTTGTACCTACTCCTGGGTTCGAACTCACATATAGCCCACAATGGCATGGCAGGGCAGAGCTGGCTGAACCTCGGTAAGTAGACAGGGAGGCATGGAGGCACCGGCAGACTTGGTTCCACCTGGTCCTGGCTGTGTGATCTTGGGCAGGTCATTGTGCCTCTCTGAGTCTCATTAGTTTCCCCACTTTTGAAATGGGGTTATGGAGTCTCTCTAGTTCACCTTATTATAACCAGCAGCATGACCTCCAACCCCCCGATCTACACAAGGCCACTTGGGCAGCTGCAAGGGAGATATGGGAGCTGGGCTTCTCAGCAGGCGGGATGCCTCCTGAGCTGGAGGGGGCCTTGGTGGGACCTGGCTAAGCCAGTGCTCTGGAGGGAGTTGGGATTCTATGGGAAGCATGCTCTACCCACAGCCCCTGACCTCAAGGCTCTTCCCACCCACACCGAGGCCTTCTTTAGGTCCTGCCCATCTTCCGACCTGGAGCAAGGTCCCATTGACATCTGAGAGCATGGGCTCCTCTTAGGAGTGGGCACTGGCAGGGAGATCTGTTCTTGGAGGTGGGGGAAGGGTGAAATGAACTGCACTGTGCTCCTCACCCCCCCAGCTCTGGTCCCAGAACAAGATGGGCAGTTCTAAGAACCCCTTTACCCACCTATAAGAGCTTCTCACTCACGAACAAAGGGATCCTGCAGTGAAGGAGCAGGGACCCCAGGTGTTATAGACAGGGTGAGGTGGGGGGTAGTCTTGTTAGAAACTTCAGCAACACAGAACTCATACTCCATGGGCTGCTCTAAGATAGAAGGATCTAGAGTCCCTATTTCCAGGGCAGCCACTGTCAGTATCCTTCGGACATTGCCTCGGCAGGGCAGTAAAATTGAGACTTAGTGGCTCAGAGGGCCTCCTGCTTCCCTGCCCATCCTGACCAGAGCATGGAATAGTCTAGGGTCAGGACCAAATGTCAGAACCCAGCCCCAGGCAGGTCCATAGTGATGTTGCCCTAACCATTGGTCCACCAGGTTCAGAGGCTGTAGGAGACAGATCAAGCCCCGGGAACCAACACTGGTATCCAGACTGAGGCAGAGTCCTAAAAGGAACCATATACCCATAGGGATTAAATGGGGGTTGGATAAGAGGCCACGGGGGCCTTGGGCATAATGGTCCCCAGAGCATCCCAGCATTGCTGGGTGACATCATTTTGCCTGTGATGTGGACACATCCCCTGGGGCTCTGATGCAAAGCCACTTGTCTGAGACTAGCTGCCAACAAACAGCAGGGCCAGTCTGGCTGAACTGTGCCATTGGCGATTCCAACACGGGCCAGCCCCAAGTGACCCTGTCTGTTCCCTCCTAGGACCAGGAGCTAGAGAGCCTGTCAGACATCGAGGCGGAGCTGGAGAAGGTGGCTCACCAGCTGCAGGCATTGCGGCGGGGCTGAGGCACTGGCTGGTGGCTGAGGCACTGGCTGGTGGGGCCAGCCATGGCTTCAAGGCACCCTGTGACCCTGGTCCCACGGCTTGAATGCTGCTCCTAGTAGGGAGGCTGCCTCTAGCCCACCAGAGCCCAGGTTGTCCTCTTGCCCCTCACTCCCTCTAGTTCTCAGCCCCTGGCCTGGACACTTCTGCGGGACAGCCCTGACTGTCCACACAGATTCCTTCTCTGAACACAGGCAGCTTTCTAGACGTTTCTCTTCCACCTTATCCACGGGGCACAATGGCAATAACTTCTGACCTTTGGGTGAAAGCCAAGAACTCCCGACTATAAGATATTCCAGATAAAATTTATTGAAGGAAGAATAAACCTGCTTTGGGCTCTTTCCTTTTGATTTTTTTTCTTTCCTGTTCCACTCAGAGTTGGATAGGACTGGGTTGTTTCTATGCTGGGCTGGGTGTGTGTTTGGGGGAGCTCCTTTCTGGGCCATTTACTGGGCAAGCGACTTTGTATCACTGAGCTTCGGTTTCATCTGTGCCCAGAACAGGGTGTGGGGATGCCCACTGCCACAGGGGGTCCACCACCCGTGCCAGCTTATCTCCCAGCCATCCCTGAGCTGGACACAGTTTCTGCTGAGACCGTCCTTCTGGACTGTTCCCTAGTTACCCTGGCACTGGGTGGAGGTTGACAGGCCCCAGGATAATACCGTCCACCGGCCATAGGCACCAGATCAATGCTGGACTCCCCACCTCATGTGCCCATGACCACAGGCATGGGACCGTGGGGTGTCTGAGGTATGGGGCAGAAAAGAGTTTACTAGAAAATAACAGGTCTTAGGCCCAGCTTTGAGGACAGGGAAGTGGAGGCAGGGAAGAAGAAATGGGACATTGAAGTCACAGGTAGAGCTGGCATACCAAACTTTTAAGCATGGGAATTTCGTAAGTTATGCCATCAGGCCAGGCTGGGATGTGGTGCTAGACTCATGGGTGCTGGCTACTAGGGTCAATCATTCAGTCACTCACCAAATATTTGTATGTGGCCTAGTATGCCTGCACACAAAACCTGGGATGAAACCCTGGCTTTGGAAACCCATTGTCTCACTGGGTAAGTTAGATCCTCCTACAGCCAACATGGACTCTGATTGTTGGGCTTGTTCAAGGCTCTGCTGGCTTCAACTTCAGACAAGAACTCCGCCTGTGGACCTCAACTAAAAGCCATCTATCTGGTGAGGGACTTCCAGTGGTGATGATGAACATGTGGGGACTGGGCTTGGCCTTAGCAGTCTGCCTGGTGAGGTTCTCCTGTTAGAGGAAGCAAGAGCATGTGCCTTGTGCCCGAGGGGCAGGGACATCACTGCTACCCCAGACAGAGCCAACTCCAGAGTTCCGGCTGGTATTTGAGAGCTGGGTCCCAACAGTCCAAACCCTGCCTCAGCCCACCCATTCACTACCTAGAGTGCTTGGCCAGCCTTTCTGGCCCTCCCAGAGCCTCAGTTTCCCAATATGGAATATTTGTTTCTACTGGATTGTGGTAAGGTCTGACTGTGTCAGACTGCAGATGAAAAACTCCTTCAGCAGTGGAAGACTTGGGAGGACAGAGGTGGAAAAAGGTCTTAGGCTGAAATTCTCAAGTGGGGCCTAGCTTCTCACTGCTACTGCAGCCTGCACCCGAGTTTGAGGCACACCCTGCATGAGGCCACTGCTGAGACATGGTTTTCTTCAGGGTTAGACACCTCCTAACCGTCATTCCACAAATTCCCACTAGGCTACCAGAGACCCAAAACATCCACCACCAGGACTAAGGGGGCAACAGAACCCAGGGACACCTTGTCACCAGAGGACCCCATCCCAAAGATGAGCCACCTGCAGTCACACCACAAGAAGCAAAGACAGAGCCGGGCAGGACCCAATGGGCCGAGTGTGGCTTTGTAGACAGTACAGGTCCAAGTGCATTTGGTGTACAGATGTCTACAAGACACACAGCGGGGGTGGGGGAGGGAGCAAGCAGGAGCCATCACAAAGCTCAGGAGGCAGAGGCAGGCACAGGCGGATCTCTGTGAGTTCGAGGCCAGCCTGGGCTACCAAGTGAGTTCCAGGAAAGGCGCAAAGCTACACAGAGAAACCCTGTCTCGAAAAAACAAACAAACAAACAAAAAAAAACCCAAACAAACAAAACAAAACAAAAACAAAGCTCAGGCGTGGACACTACTTAGCTCCTCGGGTAGCACAGCTCTGTATAAACCCTGGGTTAGCTCTCTATGCAGGGAGCCTCAGGGAAATATCACCTCTTACGTCCTGCAGGGGCCCCTCCAAGATGCCAAGCCCCATAAGACCCAGGAATCAAAGAAAAGTCAACCATTTCTGAACAAGACTGAAGTTGGGGAGGTACCTCCCAGTCACACGCAAAAGCGAAGAGGACCCAAGCGGGAGGGACCATGCTGCTGTGGCGGTCGGCCCTTCTCTGCAGAGCGTTGGAAAGGGCCATTCCCCAGAGTCCGCTGCCGCTGGCCTGGCAGAAAAGGGGTTGGGGCATAGGCTTTCACCATGAGGGGAGGGTCTGTGGAGAAGCCTTGGGGCCATCATCTGAGTTATACTTGGCTGGGCAGGGCAGATGAGTCTGGGGGCAGCAGCACTCACCGTAGGCCTATCCAAACTGGGGGCTCCTGGACCCCAGAAGTTCCCACTGAGGGCCATGGCTCCTGTTCACCCACGCTGGAGGAGGCAGGCTCTTTTAGACCAGCTTGAGGGCTCTGGCGTGACAGGGGCCGTAGCCACAGCAAGTTGGGGTGAGGAATGCTGTTGGGATCCCACTGGTTAAGTGACTGATTTATAGGGAATATTAAAAGGCAAGCAACCCCTCCCAGGACATCAGCAAGGCCATCCAGTGGCTTTATAGTCAGCAACCAGTGTGAGTGCTCTAGAGTAGACAGGGGCCAGCCTTCAGGTCAGAATTGCAATGTCCTTTGTCTCTGTAGGTCTGTTCAACAGACACTATTTGCCCCAGCCATTAAAACCTCAACTTCTTGCTGTGGCCTTAAAAAATATGTATGTGTGAGGGAGCAACTGTAAATGCTGAGTCCAAAAGAGGGCTGGGGTGTCTGCTTCCATTACTCTCTGCCCATCCTTTAAGGTAGGGTCTCTCCCTGAACCTGGGCTCGTCTTTCCTTGGCTAGGCTGGAAGCCAGCAAGGCCCAGTGGTCCCCCTGTTCTATCCCTCCACTCTTGACCTGGAGTTAGAGGAGAGCACTGGATGCCTGGCTTGTTACATGGGTGCCAGGCTCTGAACTCCAGTCGTCGTGATGGCACAGCAAACATCCTCAACCACTGAGCCATCTCCTTAGTGTCCCCATCAACCCACTGGGCTTTTGACTTGCTGTGGAGCCTTCTTAGCAGCTTCAGAGAGATGCTCACTCAGGGTGGGGCTCATGGGGATAGCCCCCGAAATAGCTGAGGGTTTGGTGGATCCAATTCTGCAGGCTAGCCTCCCCATGGTACGGGGCAAATCTAGACACTTCTGTGACACCAACAATGACCCAGACCCAGAGCAGACCCCACTCATCTCCCTTGGTGAGGACAGACTCCAGCAGCTAGTGCTTCGTAGTGTCATGTTTGTGAAAAGTCACATTTCTGCATTATTAAAGCATCTGCAAGCATGTGGCCCCAGGTCCCTGCTCCCATTTCTACTCCTGGAAAAGCGAACTGCCCTCAATACCCGCATGGAGCCCTGTAGAAATGGTGCATTGCCAGAAGGTAGTTACCTGGCAGTGTGACCCTGGGGAGAAAGGAGCTCTAGGGAACGGGATACTGCCTCCACCCTGCCTGCTGACAAGGCAGAGACTGGGAATTCTATTCTGAAAAGCCAATGGTGCCTTATCAAACATCTTTAATGACTGTGACCACGTATGAGATGTAGTTTGATCTCAGTAGTTTATTCTGGAGACAAAGCAGTGCGAGAGCCGGTCACACTTCCCACCCCCTGAATTCAGGGCAGGCCTGGGAAGGCGACATACAGACATCATCAGGTTCAACACTCAGGTCCTGTAAACGTGGTTAGTCCTGGGGTTCTGTTTCCAAGAAAGCCAACCAGCTCCTCCTTGCCCAAAGGATGCCCCACCGTGGTCCCACTTAGTAGCCTCCCTAGGGCTGCTGGGTGCTTCCTCTAGTGTCCTCCATCTTCTTGGACCTAAGGACAGTCCAAAGGCCTAGTTCTCTTCGCAAAGTGAGCGGATATCTTAAGACACAAGATCACCCTTGGGGGTCCTGGGCTGCTCACCCAGGGTTCCACAGGCGTCCTTTCCTGTGGGCTTTGGGGCCAGTGAGTAGTCTGCCAGCTGCTGTGGGGACAGAGCGAGTCTGGAGTGAGGCACAGCTCCCTTGGGGGCCTGCCTGGTGCTCGGTGCAAGGGACTTGCCATGAACACTGCGCTGGGCCTGGCTGTACCAGGAGGGGCTGGTGTGCGTGTACAGGAGCAGCCCTATCGGCAGCCTCCTCTCACCCAAAAGGCGGGACCCAGATGATGGCACAGAGCAGCAGGCATCCTCGTGGGCTAGAACACTAGGTCAGCTCTTCAGTTCTCTGTCTCAGGAGCCACCCCGAAGACTCATGGAATGATTTGTTCAAAGTCCCAGCACACATCCTGGGTCCTGACAGACCCCTGGACTCCTAGCCAGGCGACCTCCCTCCTGGGTCCCAGTGAGCAATAGACAGGGTGGAGAGGATGGTGGCCTGGGGCATTCCACAGAGCCAGTGAAGACTGCCAATAGCTAAGGGGCTTTGGCTCCGCCCACAGGAAGCTTCTTTCCCCTTCCCACAACCCAGAGCCTCAGCACAGAGCTCCCAACTGCCAGCTTTGGAGGAGACCACATCTGGGGAAAGAGGGACAGTGAGGTCTGGGTGTGGGCAGAGGTGGAGAGGGGAGGAACAGGGAAAACGTTCGTCCTTTTGCCTGTTCAGCTGCAAATAGCCTGGCCAGACATGGGCCTCCATCCGGGGTGCCCAGAAGGCTGGCCCACAGCAGCCATGAAGACAGACAGACATGCATACATACACTTGCATGACAACCACACACACAACATGCACACGCCCCACTTCACATTCAGACCTAGTGTTGAGAACACACGCGTGTGTAAACTCAGTGAGGAGATCTGCACAGCAGGAGTTAGGCGGCATCCTCAAGGCTGGACCACTGGTGTTCTGCTCCGTCTCCCCCCATCATTCCGATCATAACATCAGAAAATCAGGTAAAAAATTAAAACAGAGAAGCATCAGATCACCGGGAATTCTTAGTAGTGTTTCCCGTTGGGAGCTGCTGGCCCAGTGGGTGTGTTCCACGCTCTGCGCCGCCCCTCTGGGTCCTGGGCTCTGTGGCTACTGTGAGGAGGCCTTGGTGGCCAGGGAGGCCACGCAGTGCTGCTGGAAGCTGGGGGACACACCGGTGGTGCAGCCAAGTCTCTGATGCGGCAGCTTGGCAGAGGCGCCGGCACCCAGGTTGCCTGCTTCGGGCTCAGTCTTCCAGGGGGTGTCCTGGCCCTTCATGCTGCTGCAGCAGTCAGGGCTGGCACTGCACGTCCGCTCACCAGCCAGGCTACCGGCCTGGTCCGCCAGAAGCCTGTTGTGCCTCAGCGGGGCCACTTCCTCCGTGGCAGCTCCGCCTGTGCTCTGGCCTTGCAGGACTGTGGCAATGTGGTTCAGAAGGTCGGTAAAGAACTCGCTCACACCCTCATAGCCTGGAGATGGAGAGACAGAAGGTAGTGGGTATCAGCCCAGGAATAGGAGGGGAGAAAGAAGCAGAAATCATGGGCTCCTTGGGACTTGGGGAAGCACTTTCAGTATCGAAGGGTGGTGGGAGTCACAGAGGCTGGTGCACATGGTCCACAGGGCTGGCCCCAGACTGTTGTCTGTTCCCTGGGTGTGGGAAGTCCCACAGCGCCAGCTGATAAAGATGAATCTTGTTTTTATTGGGCACCGCCCTGGCTCATCCACTGCTATAGTCTAGGTAAGCAGTGCGCTTTCCAAAGTCCATGTCCTCAGCTCAAGGAGCTGTTGGGAGGTGGTAGAAGGGCCTAAAAGATCATCCAGTCATTTCAGACACGCCTTCTCTCCCATCAGGTAACCGGTGTCCTCTGCCAGTGATTCCTCATAATATCTGCCCTGTCATAGGCTCACATCAATGGGGCGAAACCATCACGGACTGAAACCTTCAAAACTCAAATAACCTTTCCTCTTTAAGCTGATCATTGGGTATTTTGTTACAGTAACAGGAAACTGAGGAGCGTAACCATCCAACTCTGATGGGATGTACAGTCAGAGATGGCCATGCCAAAGTGTGTTCCTCATACACTTACTGACAAACTGAGTCTGACCTCAGACCTGGGTCCTGGCCACTGTATCCTATCTTGAACCTCAGCGTTCTTGTCCACACAACAACTGGAGAGCAGCTCTCACAGTGCAGACTCCTGGGAGCACCACAGGAGGGCTAGACATGGGTGGGTCTGACCCGGCGGCCACAGACCACACCAAATCTATTCCCTCTCACCCTAAAACACCTCCAGGGATGCTATCTGTGCCCCAGGCTGAGGATCAGCACCTACGAACAGACTGCCAAGGCCACCATCTGTGGCATAAAAACACACGTTAACCACCTGGGAGAAGAACACACTTTTATACACGCACTCATGCACGCATGCACACTGCAGGTGCAAATACCAGCAGAGTCCCCAGGAATTACCCAGCAGGCTTCAGAGTCAGGGTGAGGATTTGTTGACTCCCAACAAACCACTTCCAAAGAGATCTGAGGCAAGATCTCCTCTCACCTGCTCGGAATGATGTGCCTAGGTTAGAACTGGTACTATACTATCGGTACAAGCTGAGGTGGCACTGTGTGGGGCCAGGCCACTGGGCTGCCTCGTATTATTTGGCAAACCACCCTGTGATTTTGAGGAAGCCTGAAGCAAGGGCGCTCATGGTAAAGCTAATAAAGTGGCCGGCAAGCAGCACACCATGGCAAACGTCAATGCCATCTTTACCACTCTGTCTCCAGGATACATGTGGAGATGAGGGATTGCCAACCATGACGGGGAAGATGACGATGCCACCATGCTGGTGTTCCTAGGGTGTCAAAAGTGCCAACCACTGGGCCGTGACCTTCATGTGCCTTTGCTCACTGCCCACGTTCCTCAGTCCATCTTATAGGGGCCTTGAGGGCTCTGCAAGGCCCCAGGTCACAGAGCTCCTACTTGACAGAACTGTGATAGATCCAGATCCTCTGATCTTGTCTGTTTTTAGTACCTAGTACTGAGAGGCCCCACTGCGGGACCCAATATCCTGCTGGCCCTGGGAATGAGGGCGAAGGGCAGGGCAGACGTGGGTCTAGGTATGATGCAGGGAGGAGTACCAGGACCCAGTCGGGTTGCTAAGAAACCAAGGAGGCTACTCCCTAGTAACCACTCCTGCTTTTGCTCCCAGGTGAGGCCCAGGGGACCAGGTAGACTAGATCGGAGAGCGAGGGGAAACTTCCCAGAGCATAACAGAGTCACCTCCTTGGGGGCCTTTGGTAAACAGGCTGAGGTAGGTCGGTGTTTGCCAGCCTGGGAAGTGATAACTAGCAGGGCAAGGTGGCAGCTCCAAGCCCAACACTATGCCAACCTATCTGTCTGCAGCATGGGAAATGCTGCCATTTGTACAGAAGAGAAAGGAGGGGCAGAAGTACGGTTGCCTAGACCACCAGAGTGAAGAAGCGGGCCACGATCGGAACCCTGGCGTTCTAAGTCATCAACGGCCTCAGTCAGTGTGAGGGCTCTGGACTCATGGGTCCTAGTCCTGGGGGGACTGTAACCATGGATAAGGTCCTTTGGCTCCCGGCATCACCTCTCATGGGCGAGCAGAGATCACAGCAGCTTTCCCATGCCACAGAACATGGCAGGGCCAGTGGCTCAAGCTGCTCCTGCCTCTCAGGCTTCCTGATCTCAAAAGCTGGGTGCTTTGACAGAGCTACCACCTACCCCAGTGCCCCACGGGCTTCCCACGTAGCCCCAGAACCAAGCCCCTGCCTCTGCTGGGCCCAAAGAGCTGGCTCTACACCACGGGTGGTACACCAAGCTACCTCCCAGACACCAGCCCCTCTCTGCCTGAGGCCCCTGGGACCATCAGTATCAGGCCCATCTGCTTTGGCTGGGCTCAGCCTTA
The DNA here is from genome assembly GCF_049852395.1 of Peromyscus maniculatus bairdii. Taxonomy (NCBI): domain Eukaryota; kingdom Metazoa; phylum Chordata; class Mammalia; order Rodentia; family Cricetidae; genus Peromyscus; species Peromyscus maniculatus. Next base: position 74,007,929 of record NC_134865.1, read on the forward strand.
TCAATCTGGTAGCCACACACCCAACCCCATGCCCCAGTGCACTGGGACAAGCCAGCTCTTGGCTCCCCTGACAGAAGACTCAGTTCACACTGGTTCTCAGTGACTGTCTCCCCGAACACACAAGAGGCTCTCCTGTCTTTAGGAGGATACATATAGTTGTCTGAGCTGGGAAGGGCTGCCCATCACCAGTGGAAGAGTGTATCCCCCTCCTCCCAAGGCTTTTTCAGTGGCCCTGTCACCTCCCTCCACCCAGTAGTGGGCTGTGTGTGCTCTTGGATCACCCCACATCTCCTCTTCATCTTTATGATGCTCCTGATACAGCAATCCCCTCACTCTACACTCTGGCGGACCTCAAAGGTCCCACCACCTACACCCAGGGGTTGAGAAACTCAGTGGGCTGGGTCTGAGCATGTTGGCTGGACACAGGCCTCAGAAGCTCCCCCCTGACCCTGTCCGGTCCCATTTCATCCCTCCTGGTACCCAACTGGTCCACCTTCAGAGTCAGTTCCTCCCCTTTGCTGAACTCTCTCTGGCATCCATGCATGACAGAGCAGCCACCAGCGGCTCCACCTTCCATCTTCTTCCTCTCAACTGTGGTGGGAGCTCTGAGAGCAGGAAGTTCAGCCCCTGGCGGATGTCAACTGAATGACAGATGGAGTTGTTGGGCTCTTTGGGGTCCCTAGTTTCCTGCTGCGAGCTGTGATGCTATAGAGTGGCTCACATACTCCCCGTATTCTCTGAGGGTTAAGGAGATATAAGGACTGAGTACCCAGGATGCTTGGGCCTGGTGAGGTGGTTTCCTGGCCACTCATGCCCCTGGGCAGCAAGGGGGAGATTGCTATTCTTCCACATCAAGAAAATGAAGAACAACCAAGAACACTACATTCCCAGCTACTCAGGAGGCTGGAGGGGTAGGGGTGGTTATGAGCTGGGAGCTTGGGGCCAGCCTGAGGCAGGGATACCTGGGTGTGGAGAAGTCCAAGGCCCTGCTCTGGGGCCATGGAGACCCAAAGCTAGACTCTAACTCTTTTACATCTGATCCCCCAACCCCACCCCAGGATTCTGGGACAGGGTCTTGTTATGTAGCTCTGGATGACTTTAAACTCATGGCAATCCTCCTGCCTTAGCCTCCCAAGTGCTGGTAGAATTCTACACTTCTCAATTCCAATGATGATGCGGGATCTTAGGGTCTCCAGAGCACACAAGGAGCTTTTGAGCGCTGGCTGTGGACATTATACCTGCTCTCCCCGCCAGCCCAAGGGGTCTAGGCTAGGGCTCAGTTGGTGGTATTCCCCAGGACCCCTGACTGAGCAGAGACTGAGGGATATTCAGTGGAGTGAGGCTCCAAGCCAGAGCTTCCCGGGGCTCCAGCAGGGCGCAGGGAGGGGATGTAGTGTGGGGCCTTGGTGGCAGCAGGCATTATAATGGGGAATGGTGCGGCAGGGCTTGGGCCTGGCTCTCAGCCTTGCAGCTCAGGACAGTGGAACCAGCACTTGCTCAGGAGGAGCTGGCCCTGCCGTTACATGCTGTGGGACCTCAGAAGAGGGCTTCCACTGGAGGGGACTCAGTTTCCCTACCTGTGGATGATAAGGGGTTGAGTCTTTTCCAAGTTCCTTTTAGCTCTTTGGGTCTAGGAGGGCCAGTGGGATGGACTGATTAGGCCAGTCACGGCTGAGGCTGACGGCAGTATCGAAAGATGGGATGAGAGAATACAGTGCTGTGGAGTGCCTGGGCGTGGCGTCTCCCTACAGCTAGACATCAGGGGCTTCACTGCTCTTTACATCTTAAGAGCGGAGACTGCAAGAGGCTAACACTTGCCCTAGGCCCCAGAACGAGGAGGGGCTCTTCCGTCCCCAGCCAAGCTGACTCGTCGTCCCCACCCCTCTGAAGATACCGGGTAACCAGGGGGTCACCAGTGCAGGGTCACCCGGCCCTGTTGCTCACCTGGAAAGGCATTGACATCAATGACAGCATGCTGCCCAGTCTGGTTATTAATGATGATGTCAATTCCAAAAAGTGACACTCCAAGCGCCTGCCGCAGAGCCCGTGACAGTTCCCGGATGACCTCATCACTTGGCCGTTCGAACACGCCCTCGATCTTGTCCAGCTGCCAACGCAAACACAAGTCAGGCTTTTGTGACTAGGGTACTAGACAGAGTGGACCCCTCTCATGAGGGGACCTGCCGTCCTTCTGGTCAGGAGGTGGATCCAATCCCCCATGGTCCAAGCCTGCCAGGACCTGGAGGCACCGGTGCATGAAGCAGGGTGCTTAGCGCCCAAGCACTCCTGAGGCTGATATCAGGATAGAGAGCCAGAGGCTGGTCCAGGGTCACAGAAGCTGGTCATCCAGGGCAGGATTTGGATCCCCGATTTTCAGTTTTGAAAGCCCAATCCTTTCAGGAGAGAGGAAGGAGATAGTCTATTATGGAAGCAGACAGTAAGGTAAAGAGGACATTGGGGCCAGAGCTTGAAGGCAGAGAAGATTGGGAAACAGCCAGGTACAGATGAGGTATACGAGGGGTACTAACCAGTACCTTGGAACCACACCATAGTTGCCGGCAGCCTATAGGAGTGAGGCTGAGGGCCTACGGAACCCAGGAAGCCATGTGCTTCTCTCTTCCCAGCTGTGATGAACTAAGTGTTGGCAAACAACATCATCCCATCCCACGTGACCTGGGCTTTCCCAAAGGCGCTGCTGGCTGATGCTCTTGTCTGACTCTAAGCCCAGCTTCCGGCTGTGTTCTCCACAGGCCTCTAGTCCAGGTCTGCCCACCCAGTCCACGACATCTCCAGTGCCACATGTTTTCTGCTCTAGTGTACATGCTCTGGGAAAGACATGTGTCCCTACATACAGTCCTTGGCCAAGGGCCTCTGAGGAAGAGAAATGAGGCCCAGGGAGGAATTGTGGGGTGAGGATATGGGTTCAAATCCCACCAGAGATTTCTCAGCTCTGTGGACTTGGGGAAAGTACCTGACCTATGCCTCTATTTGCTCATCTGTACAATGGAATTAGGCCTCCATCTTAAGCCTGCTGGGAGAGACCCAGGGGTGGGGTGGGGGGAGGTGGAAGGGGATGGTAACTGTACAGGTCTGGCTATGAGGAGGTGTAGCTCTTTTGGTTTTTCGAGACAGGGTTTCTCTGTATAGTTTTGCGCCTTTCCTGGTGCTCGCTTTGTAGACCAGGTTGGCCTCGAACTCACAGAGATCCGACTGGCTCTGCCTCCTGAGTGCTGGGATTAAAGGCGTGCGCCACCACTGCCCGGCGAGGTGTAGCTCTTGAATACAAGGACACAGACTACACGGCCTCCTGTTGAAGTCAGTCACAATAGGGTGCACACTAGCTGCCAATAAGTATTGAGTTCCGGGGGAAAGGGTGGGTTGAAGCCAAAGTGGAAAACGAAATGGCTTGCGTCTCAGCAGGGAAAGGCTCTTACTACCATGTTTGGTGATCTGAGTCTGAACCCCGGCACCCACATGGAGGAAAGAGAGCAAGCACTGACTCCTGACAACTGTCCTGGGACCTCCACACACAAAAATAAATGAATAAATTATAAAAAAAAAATTTCTTAAGATGGGCAGAAGTGGTGAATGCCTTTAATCCCAGCACTCGCACTCGGGAGACAGAGGCAGGTGGATCTTTGTAAATTCAAGGCCAGCCTGGTCTACAGAGTAAGTTCTAGGACAGGCTACAAAGAGAAAGCCTTTCTCAAACAACAACAAACAAACAAACAAACAAAAAACAGCAACAAAAACAACAAAAGGTTAAACATGGAATACCTTAAGACCCAGATACTCATTCTAATGTTAAAAAAGGGTTCTCAGACAGACCCTTGGACACCAATGGTTAACTGCAGCACTCTTCCAGTGGCCAAAGGTTCCAGACAGCCTAAATATCCATTAGCAGACAAATGGACAAACTGTAGCTTATCCACACAGAGAAATGTGGTTTGAATCCATGCAGATGGAGGTAAGACCCGAGATGGACAGGGGCTAGGGTCGTAAAAATGGAGATTGAGCACTCATGGGAACAGGGTGAAGAAAACGGTTTGGAAATATAAAAGTCTGTCTATATGACATTGGGAGTGTGATTGTTGCTTCTAAATTGGTCACTTAGGGGCTGGAGAGATGGCTCAGCAGTTAAGACCACTAGCTGCTCTTACAGAGGACCTGGATTTGGTTGCCAGCATCCCCACGGAATCCGATGCCTTTTTCTGATATCTGTGGTGCACAGGCATGCGTGCAGTCAAAATATTCATACACACACAATGAAAATAATTAAATCTTAAAAAAACTTTAAAATATTTATACATGTGGATTTTTATCTCAATTTTAAAAGCACAGAAAATGTTGAGTGTGATACTGCATACCTTTAATCCCAGCACTTGGGGTAGAGGCAGCTCTGTGAGTTTAAGGCCAACTTGCTTTACATAGAGAGTTCCAGGCCAGTCAGGGCTACAAAGTGAGACCCTATCTCAAAGCAAGACAACTGTACTGGCTAGTTTTATGTCAACTTGATATAAGCTAGAGTCACCAGAGAGGAGGGAGCCTCAATTGAGCAAATGCCTCCATAAGACTGAGCTGTAGTCAAGCCTGTAAGCATTTTCTCAATTAGTGATTGATGGGGTCAAGGCCCAGCTCATTGTGGGTGGTACCATGCCTGGGCTGGTGGTCCTGGGTTCTGTAAAAAAGTGGGCTTAGCCGGGCGGTGGTGGTGCACACCTTAAATCCCAGCACTCAGGAGGCAGAGCCAAGTGGATCTCTGTGAGTTCGAGGCCAGCCTGGTCTACAGGGTGAGATCCAGGACAGGCACCAAAACTATACAGAGAAACCCTGTCTTGAAAAACCAAAAAGAAAAAAAAGAAAAAGAAAGTGGACTGAGCGAGACAGTAAGCAGCACCCCTCCATGGCCTCTGCATCAGCTCCTGCCTCCAGGTTCCTGTCCTGTTTCAGTTCCTGTCCTGACTTCCTTTCATGATGAATTGTGATGAGTAAGCCAGATAAACCCTTTCTTCCCCAAGTTGCTTTGGTCATGGTGTTTCATCACAGCAACAGTATCCGTAACTAGGACAACAACCAAATAAAAAAGCCCTGGTCACTAATACAAAGGATCTTAAAATAGACAGTAAGGAATTTCCAGACATGTACTGAGCAGGGACAGACACATGGGCTCCATCCATGCCCTGCCGGTCAGGAGAACAGCAGGGCCCCTCCACTTGAAATCCTGGTGTCCAGTGCCTGACCTAGGGGAAGTATTTCCTCAGGGGCAGCCACCATCTGGCTACAATGGGCACTGCCTGAGTTTCCTGGTCACTCGGGTTAGTGGCTTGGCCCAGCCCATGGTCCCAAGCAAGTCACAGATCAGCCTCGGCCTTCCTGTCTCTACTATGTGGCCCTGATCTGTCACATGGCCCTCCTGGACCTTGTTTTGCCACCCCAATAAATAGGCTAATAAAAATACCTAGGCTGTGAGGCTCGGCTGAAGACTGCTGAGCTGATGGTATCTGAGGCTCAGGGTACAGGGGCTGGGCGCAAGGCCGCCCTCGCCGCTGCCCGTTAGAGAGCCCCATGACATGCTGTTTATAAAAGTACTTTCTCAGCTCAGCTGAAGAATCTCAGAAATCCTTCCAAAGCCATTTGATTATCCGAAACCAAACAGCCGGCCTCGGACTAGATAAAGGCATAGAAATGGGCCCGTGGATCCAAGCCAATTGAGCTGTGGGGTTCTGGGAAAGAAGGAAGGGAAGAGTCGAGCAGGTGCTCCTGTGGGCTGACCTGGTGACCTCAACCCCTACTGCAGCTGACACTAAACTTACAGAGGTACACATCGGACACAGGTACTCTGGGGCACGATGAAGAAACTGAGGCTCAGGTCAGACCTCAGGCAGGTCCTCTTCCCTTCCCCATTACAGGAGTGCTGGGGATGGGTCCCAGGGCCATGTTTGTGGATGACCCAGGGGCCTGCCACTGAACTACATCCTGGGAGTCTATGCTTAATAATCCCCTGAACTGGCTCTCAATGGTGAAAGGAGTTTGGGGTCTAAAAGTGGAGGGAGAAGCTGGGCCCATTTCCAAAGGCATTGTCTGGGGATGAGGTGGGGCCTTCAAGGTTAACAGAGGTTTCTGCTTGGCACTCTTTGGGGTAGAAGATGATGATGTCCTGGCCACTGGTTCCTGGGAATAGAATCAACTGCCAGTCCAGCTTGAAGGTGTTCCTGGAGGGTGACATCCGCAGAGAAAAGGTTGTGCTTGTCATTCTGCATTCTTTTCATCAGTTGTCAGCTCTGAAGGGTTCCATGTGGTGGGGTGGAAGTTTGGAGGCTCACAGGTCTTATATGTAGGGGGGACCCTGTTGTGTTTAGGTGGACCCTTTCCATTTTTTCAAATACAGAAACAGGCCAGTGGCCAATAGGTGACGAATCAAGAGGGTGACTTCAGGTGGCTCACTGCTTCTAACCCTCAAAGCATCCCTCTGGCACTGGCTAATGGCCCCAGTGGCCAGTTGTCCTGTACTGTGCAAGGACACCATCAAAGACAGCTCCTCAGGAATCCTGTGGAAGGTCAACTCCCCTCTGCCACCCTGTTGAGCAGGGTTTTCATGGCCTGGTGGGATGTCCAGGGACCCTGACACGTGGAGAAGAAAGCCTTCCCCCATATAAGGTACTACTTCTGTTTCTCTGTGTGCACAGGCAGCTTTTGTGGGCCTGGTGGTCCGGGTGGAGGAAATGGCTCAGTGTGTACAGGTGCGTGCTATGCTACGTCTACAGTCCTGAATTCAGTCATCAGAACACACACAGGCGGGACGGAAAGAACCAACTCTATAAAGCTGTCCTCTGACTTCCACACCCATGCATATGCGTGCACGCACACACACATCATGCGTGCCCACATCATGCACACACAAATAATAAACATTAAAAAAAAATCTGGTGCATTTATCAATATCCCAAGGGACATGGGTGTCCTTCCAGGTCCCTGTCAATGCCATGCTTTATTTCTTAGCATACAGTTGCATCTTCAAAGGAAACATAAACAAGCAACTAGCCGAGCTAGTGGCGCATGCCTTTAATCCCAGCACTCGGGAGGCAGAGGCAGGCAGATCTGTGAGTTCAAATCCAGCTAAAGCCACACAGTGAGACCCAGTCACAAACAAAAAAGGAACTGCCGGGCTGCTCAAGACAGTGGTCAGGAACACGAGGCCAGGCCAGGGCCCTGAAACCAGACACTGGCAGCTTCTGTTATTGAGTCCAGTCGGGAGAGGAAGAAAGACCCACCCAGAGCTCGTAGAACAGCTGGCTGCACTTCAGGAGAGCAGGAAGCCAGCAGAGGCTCTGAGTTCAGAGTGTGGCAGGAAGCCACTGGAGGTCAGACTTTGGGCTGGGGCGGGGAGGGGACAGAAGGCTGTGGCCCTAAGGTACTTTATGTCACTAGCAAGGAAGGATATTTCTAGAAGACTCAACTTTGCAGTCCGACAGGTAGAGATCAAATCCCTGCTTGCCCGTGCGCACTCGGTTGGTGACATCTCCAAGCTGGACATCCTTTCTGGGAAGCTGCTGGACGGCCACTAAGCCCTCCGCTAAACCTGACATAGATGTTCACTAAATACCAGCCATGCTGTCAAGAGTGAGGACGCCTCACGGGAGAGCTGCCTCACTGTCAGCAGTCCCCGCCAGGCCCACTGTGCTCCCACACACGCGGCTGTGATGCCCACCGACATGACTGGGTGGGCCTGTTATCTGGGGACAAGGGTCCTTCCTGCTACCCTGGCCTGCCAGACAGCCCAGCTGGGGACTCCACGGGGAGATCACACTCTTATCCAGGCTCAGACTCCGGTGGCCTCATGCCAGGCCATCATGGCGAAGAGACATACCTCCGTGAGGACCGATGAAGACTCTGGCTTTGACACGTTGTGGCTGTTGAAGAAGATGGACTCCCGATCTGAAAAGACAGACATGGGGCGAATTAGACCTGGAGACGGCACCACCGACACCAGGGGGCAGCACCACCCCAGTCACGCTCTAGGTGGCCTCTGGCTCAGCCGCAGAAGCAGCCCAGGGCTCTGGGGGAGCTAGGCACCCACAGCTGCATCACAGATCGATGTGTGCCCATCAGGACCCCAGTTTCAATTTGTCATCCCACATAGAAATGAGCGGTTTACTGGGACACCTCCACTACCGTCTTAGAGCACCACATGTGGGTTTCCTTAGCACCTAAGGCTGGGCAGGCCATATGCACAGGAGGCTGGGAAGAGAAGGGGCAAGAGAAGTGGCCGTGCACCCAGATATCCAAGGTCTGTCCTGAGGGAAGAAGCCTAGCAAATGCCATTGGTCCCGGTGTCCCCAGTCAGGTGGCATCGGCCTGTGAGCTTAATAGACAAACGGTTCTTTTGGTTCCCAACTACTTAATAGGAACCCGAACAAAGGCTTTCATAGGCTCACCCAGGAAAGCCTTGCAATGTCCCAGTCTCCTCCACTCCACACATGTCCTGTTCCACAGCTGCCGCCACCCACCATCCCTCAGCCCCACTGGACACCAGAAGAGGCAGTTCAGTCCCAGGAATGTGATGGTGCATCCATTTATGCCCCCAGTACAAACGTCCTTGAGGTGTAAGGCATGATTGCTCCGCGGAGATGTAAGGTTGGCTGGACAGTTTGCAATGTTCTCAAGCACTTGGAAGCATGGACACGCTAGAGCAAGAATCACAAAACCACAAACCTAGGGGTTGAGTTCTGGCCATTACCCCCTCATAGCCCCACCCCCCACCAAAAATAGCACAGGGCCACTCTGGACTAGAAGCCCCCAAGGGGTCCTGACAACGCTTGCTCAAGTTCTTGCCAAAGAGGTGTCACGGACCCCACCCTGCAGGACCCAGTGATCATCCCTGGGACCCAGGCCCCCAAGCATTAGGACGGGATGGGCACTGGCTGAGGGCCTGTGTGCCAGGGCCCAGGTGCCTGTTGTGGCTGCCATGACCCCCAGAAGCTTCACGACTCTATGGCGCCATAAAAATCATGCACAAGGAAGTGATTCAGGCAGAGCCAAGCAGGCAGGCGCTGAAGTACCTGGCATCCTTCCCGCTAGCGGGGCACAGAGGCCCCTGGCCACCCCGGTGTGCCCGACAGTCCTCCCGCTGCTCCGACCAGAGCCAGTCCAGACGGGGGGCATGAGAGATGGTCCTGGGGAGGAGCCTGGGAAAAATAAACACCCTGCAGACTTGTGTCAAGCACGCCCACTGGTCCCTACTCTTGGGCACGAGTGAACCTTCAGGGGTGGCAGAGACGGACAGGCCAGAGGCTAGACCAGGGCTTCGTCACTTAGGATCCGGCCTTCTGGAGGTACTGCCCATCTTCTCCTCCTGGAGCCTCCTGAACTTGGAGTACCTCCCACCCAAGTCTCCACAGGTCCCCAAGAGCCAAGGCCAGAAGAGCAGAGCAGGCCTGTGGTGTGAGGACAGGCCCCCAGCAGCAGCAGGTAGATGCAGAAATGTTCTGGGAGGCTGGGAAGCCTGTAGGGGCCTGCAAGAAGTGCACATGGGCACTTGGCTGGTCTAGGAAGAGACAGAATGCCAGGGACTCGTGGTCCCACTACACTGGACAGAGTATGTCTCAACGGCTTCATATAGACAGACCATATGTACCGATATCTTCAAGGGAAACTGTCCTCTACCCCAACTGATACTGCTGGCCTGGGGTACTCTGGCCTAAGGATTACTAAGTAAGAGATGTCTCAGGCTGAAGCATAGGCCCAGTACCTCATCATGTGCCAACAGATGGCGGGAGTGTCATCAAGAGACCGAGGGGAGCTGAGATGGGTTAAAGGGGATCTCGTCCCAGCAAAGAGTCCTGGTGCCTGGCTCCCTAGGAAGCTTTAAGATGGCTGGTCCTGCTAACAGACAAGGGGGGCCTGGGCCTTGCTCCCTAACCTTAGTGACAAGGTGCTTGCCCCCAGGAGCACTGATAATTTGGGAGCTCCAGCCAGGGACTGCTGCTGGACTAGTCCCCCAAACACTCAGCATGGAGGCCACCCCCAACTTCCAATAAGAGTGGGAGGCCAAGGGGATGGTCACCAGGTGGTTTTGCTCTCAGGGGAAAAAAAAAGCAGACTCAAAAGGAGGGTGATGACCAGATTGGCTCAGACATCTCAGCAATGTAGGCTGTGCCCACACTGTTTTCAGCCTATGTGTCCAGTCTGCCATCTTTCCCTGTGGTGTAAGCCACCACCCTGTCACCACCTCTGTGGCCAGTACCTACCTGTAGCCTACCTGCTTATCCCTTCTCACAGGGCTCTCTCACCACCACCCCAACCTGGTGTCCCAGTACTTGCCTTTGTCCCCTGATGCCCTCATCTCCAAAAAAACTGGCCCTCCAGTTATGTCTCCCTTGTGTTATTCCTCACTGGAACACACACTGCTCGTGAACCTGCCTGGCCAGCTCCTGGCCGGTCCCCTAGCATACCACCCAGGGTGAGTCTATGGCATTTTCAATAAAAGCAGCATTTATGACTTCAGGCGTCCTGGAGTCAGCTCAGCACACTACAGAGCCAAGTTACCTGCATCTGCAAAGTCTCCTTGGAGAGCACAACCTCACCCACTCATTTGCATATCGCTCTCACCCTGCAATAGCATCAAATGACTGGGACAACCCTGGACATACTAAGTCATCCTTTCAAAGAAGCAAGAGGTACCACTCTCTACGTACCCTTAGGACTGGGAGGGAGAGGGGGAGTAGAGCCCTTACACAAAGCTGGGAGACCAAGGCAATGGGGCCCCAGGGCCAAGGTACAGGATGAAAGAGCATTAGGAAGGAGCCCAGAGCCATGAGAGTGTGAACCACAGGCAGAGAACATGAGCACATTCTTTGTATGTTCCTTAGTGGCTCTCTTAGTGAGAACTCCTTGGGTTCCGGTCCAAGTACTTGTAAGGTGCCATGGGCTAAATAGGGCACACATGTGACTTTGGACACTGACATGGAAAGGACAGAAATGCATGTGAGAATCAAGGGAGAACAGGAGTTGTGGGGTGAAGATGCCCTTGTCTATATCTCTTGTCCAGAACAACCCCAAGCCAGGAGACCTGTCCCCCGAGGTGGACATGGGAGGCTGAGGGACCTGCCCACATTATATGGCAGAGGCTGGAAGATTGAATGGGCTCTGGAAAGAAGCCAGAGCCCAAAGCCCCCTTCCCATCTAGTCAGGAGAAAGGGCTGCTGAAGCCTGAGGTCCTTTTGGTCAGACAAAGAATATGCAGGCCAAAGCTGGAACCATGCCACTTCTGGATCAGACAGACACACTGAAAGTCGCTCTGATCCCCAGCCCACCTCTGGATGTTATGCCTCAGGGTGCTTCGTGGCCTAGAAACAGTCACGAGAGAAGACACGTTGATGGGTTCCTGTCTTCATCATTCCTGGCTCCCAGTGCCAAGGCGGAAACTGGCCTAGTGCTTTACAACCAGGAAGAAGGAGAAGGAAGCAGGGAACAAACACGCTTTTGTGGGAGTAAGAAAGAAGATCAGACGCCAGATTTCATTCAGAGATGAAATGATTTGGTTAAGAAAGGAAAGGGCATGTCATAAGCAAGGCATAGCTGTGTGTGCATGTGCGTGTGTGTGCGCGCGCGTGCGCGTGTGTGTGCACGTGGAGGGGTACTGAGGATGGAACCCGGATCCTCCTCATGCTAAGAAATACTCTGATAGGCGAACAAATGTTTTGTAAAAATCTTAGACTCCTCTGCCCCACAGCCTGCAAGACTATCTCTTGGTGGTACCAGTGACCAGTGTCAGGATAGGTCTGTCCCAAACCACCTGGTCTCAGCGAGGAAATGAGAGGCCAAGTGCCTGCCCTCTACTGTGTTAGTGGAAAGGTAAGTGACCAAGAGAAGAAGGCTGGGGTGGGGTGGGGGAGACATGGGACGGGACAACAGGAGCTGCTGCAACAAGCCCCGAGGGATGGCCACATGCAGTCCTGGGCGCAGGGCCTTCCAGGGGCCTCGAGGAAGGCCTCCCCGGGGAATCCAGTGTCCAAGAAATCCTCAGAGAGAGAGTTATGCTGTTTCTAAAGGCACTGTCCTGACCCACAAACTTCTGGAACTTGTCTGAGAGGGGCACTCAGGACCACTGAACATTCTTTTGAGCAGCTCTGGTCAATACATCTTTAACTGAATGGTTCAAAACAGCTGGTGCCCAGGATGGATGGAAGGGAACATGGGAAGGGCTCCTCTACAGAGCCCAAGGCTGCTCTCCAGAGGGTCCCCTTCAAGACCCTCAGGGACAAGGAGTCATGCAAACACCTCTACCTCATGACATCTGAGGGACACCAGGACGCCACCCATCGATTCAGAGGACGGTCACTGTGGCACGGCAGGAGTGACTGTACCCACTGGGACCTGCCTGAGGACCCCCACAGGGATCTTTGTGACTCAGTAGCTGCTGCCTGCTTTGGAAACCCTGATACGCCTTGAGAGCTATGGAAGCCGCAGATAATTCAGACTCAGGGACCCCTTTTGGAAAGCGGAAGCGCTAGGCAAGGGTGGCATGCAGAGCAATCAGTAGTCACCTCCCTCCCTCCCTTCCCATATCCGGCTGGCCACATCCACCGTGGCATACTCCTCCTGAGCATCATCACTGGATGGGTCCAGGAAACTTCTTAGGGATAAGAAGCTTCCAGAAATTTGCTGGAGTTGGCAGTGTCTCTGAGGGTTGGAGCCCCACAGTACCTATGGCACATGGTCTATCATTGGTTCTTCAGGACCTTTTTATCGACCTTTTTATCCATCTATACAACCCTTTCAATTCAGGCCATCTCTCTCTAACCCAGGAATAACAAGGAATAGCAGGGGACAGACACTGGGTATCCATCCTGGCTCTGCCCCAGGGTCTGGCACAGAGTGACAATACCAGGGGCAGTAGATTACCTGACGTGCCCGCAGAGAAGTTTTTGAGTGAGGGCCTCTGGACCACTGTGTAGGACTCGCCCACCACAAACACCTTGTAGAGCACAGCATTGTGGTTGATGAAGTTCTGGACCACACAGGGGGGTTGGATGGCATTCAGGCCCTCCTGGTTGAATACAATGGCCATCTGTGGAAACAAAGACCAAGGCTCTGTCAGAGGCCATCAGCTTCCAGCCTCCAACACAGCGAGCAGCTTGTTACTTTCCTGGGCACCACCACCACGACCTCTCCCTGGCCCTATGACAAAGAGCTGGTGCCCAGGATGGACGGACGTGAGCATAGGAAGGGCTCCTCCACCAAGTTCAAGGCTGCTCTCCAGAGGGCCCCCTCAGGGACAATGAGTCCAACACTGAGGACTCCCAAACCAAGTTTCAAGGCAGGGTGAGTGGAAGAGTGGGAAGCTTATGCTGGGGGGGGAGGGGGGCTGGCATTGGGAAACCCCGTATCCACTGAGGCTGCCATACAAAACTCCTGAGAGCTTTATTCACTGCCATTCTAGGGGATGGGGCTCCCTAGGTTGGGTGTAACGCCACAAAGATCCAAGAGGGAAAGACAGGAAGCAGACGCTATGAGCCAGGAGTAGAAGGCCTTGGGTCAGAGTTCCTTCTTATAACATCACTGCAAGCACGGGTCCCCTGGTGTCATCCTCATAGTGCCTGAGGCGAGCACGCTGCCACACTTTTGCAGATAAAGAAACTGAGGCCCTGCACACTTCAGTGAGTGATCTACAGGCGAGGGAGAGGCTGGGTTGGAGTTGGGTCTGCCTGGCACCTCGCCATGCCCTCTCGCACAGTCACGTGACACACGGGGAACTAGAATACAACTCTGTCCTAGTCTCCATCTCCCCTAAGGACAAACATGCTGAAGGAGACTCTGAGGGGGGGCTGAGTGTGGGGGAAGGGCAACTGTGCCCTCTTCTATTCCACCACAAGGCTGGCTCTGGAGTCTGCCATGACCTGCCCCGAGGATGATGGGGCCCAGCCCACCTGAAGGAGTGGCTCAAGCTAAGTCACTACATGGCCAGGAAAGAGTCCAGGCATATTCTGTCTGCTAAGCAGGGCTAATGGGTCTGGACAGATGGCCACCTGAACCAATATGCGAGATGTCAGCCTCGCATCTGCTGTCACGGGGCACTCACTACCTTGTGCCCGAGGCTCAGCTGGGCAGGACAGAAGCTCAAATCCAAGCCCTGTGGAAAAACCAGTGTGCAATACATTGGGGGTGAGGGTGTCAGGAGATGTTCTTCCTACAAGAATGAGGGGACCAGTGTGGGAGGCAGCAAAGAGCACTGATTCTGTGGACCCCCCACAGGCCAAAGCCTCTGGTGTCAACACACACTACACAGCACACAACGGTCTAAGACCCTCTTGCCTTGCTATAGGCAATGTCCACCAGCAAATGTGGCCCCGGGGCTTTGCTGAGCTGTGGGTTACGTAGGTTCTTTAAGTGGGAAGGGAGGAAGAAATGACTCTGACTGCCCTGTGGAGCTCATGTGTGTGCACTGGCTTACAAATGCCCAGGGGTTCCAGGTCCATGGAAGCAAACAGGTCGGTGAGGGCTGACAATGGAGCCGGAAGAGGCAGAGGCATGGATCTCCAGGCTGGGACAGCAATGAGGACCCCATGAAAAGCCCCGTTTCCTGTCTACAGCCCTCTACACGCAGTCTCATCTCCGTCCTCACTGCTCTGATGTCACTGGGTATCCCCAAAAGTCAGGGGGTGCTGGGCCCCCACCCTGCCTACTCCACAGTGGGTATTCTCTGAAATGACAGACTTCCTGCTCCCATGTGCAATGGGTCTTCCTGTCCCCAAGGATGGGGTGCCCATTGCTGGCTGTGGACTGGGAGATCACCCGGTGCTGGGACAGCAACAGAGGACATGCATCCGCATATACCTGGGAGTCAGATGGCCTCCCTGCAGGGTGATGACCACACCTAGGGGTTGGAATGCCAGTAAGTCAACAGGGGCCTGCCCCAATCTGAATCCATAAACCCCATCCCAGAGTTCCTATAATAATCAAGTAATCACCAGGGGCCAGGTTCCATGGCAAGCGACACAAGAACTCCCTCACCCCATGACTGACTGTCAAACCCCCAATTATAAATGTGGGCAGATGCGCAGAGAGGCCTAGCAATTGCCTGGAGGTTCACAGCGGACAACGCACAGCACGGGCAGTGGTGCTGGCTCTGTGCTGTCCTGAAGCTGTGTCTCCTGGTCCCTCCTGGCTTGGTAGGGACAGGGAACAGCGCTGTGGCTGCTCTAGAGCCTGCCTGCCGCCTCCCCCCTTTACTCACGAGATGCACCTCGGGGTGCTGCTGCAGCTGGGAATCCAGGCAGCCAGGATACCCCCACATGGCTCTTGACCTTAGCAGACAGCTGCCCTTGCAGCTGGTGATGCTTTCCTTCCCATGGCAGGGCCACCCCCTGGCACAGCCTGTCCCCTGGTGTTCTGATACTGTTTATAGACATTTCCCCATAAACATCTGCCAGGAGACCAGAGTGACCTAGATCCGGCAAAAAGTCATGGTGTCTGGGCTTCCATTTTTAGTCTTCCCCTGGGGAGTCCTGGCAGCAGGGCTATCCAGGTAGGCTTTCCCCAAAGGGCCACTTAGCTCACCCTTGAGAATGTGAGGCCTTGGGGGCTAAGAAGACTCCAGGGACCCAAGGGTCCTCTGCATGCCTCTGCCCTTCTTGCCCCTGAGTCCTCACGTGCTTGTAATCCCATCATCCCCAGAGCATCGTCTCTCCAGAGACTCCGTTCTGGCATTGGGGAAAAGACTCCTTGACACCAAGGTCGGGAGGGCACCCATGCAGAAGGAAGGGTCTCAGCACACCGAAGGGGTGGGATCCACCCCCAAAACTCATCTGCACCAGCAGCAATGAGCCACTCCTCCCGAGAGCCTCTTTGGGAGTCCAGGCAGCACCTGTCACAGATGGACTGGAGGCCAGAAAACCAAGGACACATCGGCCTGGTGTGTCTTCCGTGGGATCTGCTACCAACTGCATGCGTGTCTCCCAAATCCTTATGTGGAGGACCTTAACCCCAGTGTGAAGGCACTGGCAGGTGGTAAGGCTTCGATGAGATCTCAAGGATGGGTTCCTTGAGAATCTCACCATCTCCCTTCACACACGTCTGCACACAGGCAAAGCAAGGCTTGAGGACGCACCAAGAGGGTGGCCGATGGCACGCTCTTCCCAGGACCAGGCTGTGGTCCTCTGAGCTGGGAGACGATGTCCGCTGTGTTAGGTGCCCAGCTGGAAGCCTCATCCTGGGCAGACTAAGCCAGGATCTAAGGGGGGGGGGGAGGCAGCCTTAGGAACAGGGACAGGGGTGAAGTGGAAGACAGGACAGAGCCAGAGTGGTTCTTCTGCTGACCTACACCCCCGGGGTGTCGCTACTCAGACCAGGACAGTGAGCAGCAGCAGGTATGGCTCTAGCAGGGCCCCAGTGAGGGCAATGGTGACGCGCGGATAGGAAAGTCTTCCACTCACCTCATGAGAGTTGGTGCCATGAGCCACTCTGGTTTTGCAAACTATGTGGGAGAGACAGAGAAGCAGAGAGGAATTAACAGGGCTAGCAACCACACAGCCAGACAAGGGGACTGGGGCCCTCGGATAGGAACCTCCCACCTTAGTATTAACCAGGCCCAGCCTTGCTTAGATCCTGATATTGCGTGAGACTGGGGGCATTTGGGGAGGTAAGGGACTCTTAAAGATGCCTTCAGCAAAAGGCAGAAAGGGCTGGTGGAAACTAAGGAGATGACAGTCGCTGTGTCAAGTAGTGTCCGTGCTCGGGTAACATAGACAGATATCCCCAGACCAGGGAGGAAGAGTTCCTTCCCCTCCACCTGCTAGGACCCTCTCAAGGTATGGGTAGAGGTGGGACCCAGGGCTGTGCGCGCTTCTTGGCATCCAGGGTCTTCAATCGCTTCCAGCAAGCTCAAATCTAAGGGAACTGTACACATTACCCCCACCCCACCGTGGTGATGGCCACCCTGGCGTTTACGGTGTACATACTGAAGGGGAAGGCCAGGCCGTTCTGCTCCAGCAGCCTCATGGTGTCGTCCCCACACAGGCTCGTGAGCTCCATGAAGGGCGGTGAACAGATCCTGTCATCTACGGCAGAGGAAGTCTGGTCAGCACACTCCTCCAGAGGCACCCACTACACCCACCTCCAGTCTCCAGCTCTGGCTGTCTCCCGACTCTACAGCCCCACAGCATGTGTGCACAATACGCATGGCGGAGTTGTTCCCGTTTTCTGTCAACATCAAATCCCTGATGTTTTGGTTGTGAGCTTAGCCTTTACCAGCCAAACCATCTCTCCAGCCCTCTGTCAGCATAAAATTCTTATCGCTAGCTGGAAAATGTGAGGTGCAATGAAAACTCCCACAGTTTTACAGCTATAATTACTAAATTCTCAGTCTTTGAGTCTATGTTTACACACAGAGAGCTATCTAACAGAATGCCATTTTGTACATGGAAAATTAACCTGATGCATTGCTATCCTCTGCTTAGCTCGGTAGCCTTTCCCCCAACCTGTGTCTTGGTTTCATGACAATCACAGACAACGTCAGGTGGTTAGCTCTGAGCGTAGGCTCCGCATTGTGCTGATGGCATCCCATACATCCCCCAGAGTCTGCAAAGTCACTCCCTAAGGAGGAAACTGAAGTCAGAGGGATGAAAGAAGGCTATCTCCTCACACAGCTCCATCAGGCTCCCTCCTCAACCTCCGAATCTCTCAGCCCTCCCTGTACCTTTTGCTAGTCTCAGAAGGTGTGGCCGCTGCCTTTGATGCTCATTCTTGTGAATTCTTTTTAAGTATTTTATTGGTGTATGTGGAACAGGGCATGCACACGGTACGGTGTATGTGTGGAGGTCAGGGAACAACTTGCCAGAGTTGGTTCTCTCCTTTCATTATGTGGGTCCTGGGGATCAGACTCAGGTCTTTGGGCTTGGTGGCAGGCACCCGCTGCTGATGAGCCATCTCACTGGCCCCCTCACTCCATGAGTTCTAACACTACTGGACTCGGGGCAAAGCCATGGAAGCTGACGTGCATACCATGCATACTTCTGGATACTTCTGTTGGCAAGCCAGGTCAGGACAAAGCAGATTATTGGTGGGGAAGCAAATGTATTTTTAATCCCTAATGATTATTTAGTTACTGGTTTGTCACTGTTGCTTCTTGTCATAGTCTCCATCCCTGAAAAGACCATGAGCTCTCAGGACATGGGACCACCCTGTACTGGGCACAGGGACTTGCAAAGGCTGAGTGTCAGTGGGGCAAGGGCAGCCCACTACCCACAGACTTGGAAAGCCAGTCCAAAGCAAACCAGTCAGTGCCGTCCCAGAGTACCTGGCCACTTGGCCCATCAGCGTGTTAAACCAAGATCCAGCCTCACCTTCCCCATGCCAAACACCACCACAGGACACATTCAGAGCGTTTTAACCTCGCTTCTCAGCTCATTCTCCCTAGGCAAAGCCCGAACTCTAAGTAGGCACAACAGTTTGGGGCTGCAGTTTCTTGGGGACCCTAGGAGGGGGTCTGGAGCCAGCATTTGTAGACTGCTCCAATCACTTATGCGCCTTCGCCCTGCAACCTGTGGTACCCAGTGTCTGGTTATACAGATTCAGCAGATGCTCAGGAGCAGCACTTCCCCAAGTCACAGGACAGGAGAGCAGGATGGAGAGCAGGCCGACCTAGTGGTCCAGCAGAAGGGACGACAGGAAAATCAGGGTGCGGAGTTGGGAGCGGCAGGTCCGACCGCACAGCTGTACGCCTTATTCCAAATGAGGCCCAGAGCTACATTCCACCCAGAGCCAGAGACCGGGCAGGAAGACTGGTGAGTGGCCAGCGGGCCCTTCCCTCCACAGCTATCTTTGGAGGGAAGAGGAAGGCTGTACAAGAGGCTTTGTGCCCCAGACTGCAGCCCCTGCAGCCCAGCGTGTGATGCTTACACCTCTGGCCCAGGACTTGCCCCCCTCCCCTCTTTTAGGGAGACTCAGAGGCTGCTGGGGTTCTACCAGCCATGTCCTGTGACAGTGCCCAGCCTCCCCTCTGCTGAGCTTTCAGAACTGGCAGACCAGCCTGCCCTTCTGATATTGGCTTCTGAGATCTCAGCATCTTCCCTGCTGTGGCCCATTCAGGCTTTTATGGCAACATTTCCATAAACTCTTGTTCTATGCCAGCCACAGTTCCACACAGTCACTCACTGTGGCAGTTTGAATGTAACTGGCCCCCATAATCTCATAGGGAGGGGCACTATTAGGAGGTGTGGCTTTGTTGGAGGAAGCATGTCACTGTGGGGGTGGGCTTTGAGGACTCCTATGCTCAGGAGACTACCCAGTGTCTCAGCTGACTTCCTGTGGCCTGCAAGATGTAGGACTCTCAGCTACTACTCCAGCACCATGCCATGCTCCCGTCATGACGATAATGGACCGAACCTCTGAACTGTAAGTGAGCCGCCCCAATTCAATGTTTTCTTTATAAGAGTTGCTGTGGTCATGGCGTCTCTTCACAGCAATGGGGAACCCTAACTAAGATGCTCACCCTCACAGTGCCCCCTAAGGAAGCACCTCTGTCACCCCATTTACAAATGAGAAACCAGCAACAGAGGTGAAGCTCTTTGCATGGAGCTCTGCAGCGAGCAAGCAGTGCGGCTGAGGACTCACACCAGGCCTTCTGACCCCAGGTCTGCGCTTCTGACAACAAGGCCCCGGTAGAAGTGTCCTGGAGGAGGGTGGCGGACTCAGATACAACAGCACAAAGTATGGAGAGTAGGTGTCGGTGGAGTGCTCAGCTACAAACGGGACGCTGATGTCACCCCCCACCAAGACCATCAAGGAAGACTGTCAAAGGTAGAGGTTGCAGAGGCCTGAGCAAAACAATGTCTCCTGGACATGACAGGCCCACTGCCCTCATAGACTCACAGCAGCTGTGGTTGCCCGCACAAGACCTGTATGAGATCCAGCCAGTCAACATGCAAGCCCAGAGAGCAGCAGGGCTCACAAGCACCAACTCCTAACTGAGTAGCTACTGGCAGTTGATGGCGCCTGGGGGAGGAAGCATCAGGTGTGGCCAAGAGTAGGTCACAGACTTCAGGAGATGGCTCCATGCCCATGAGTACACAGTCAACAAAAATTGGACTCAATGAGTTATTGTTAAAAAAGAGAAAGAGAGAGAAATTGGGGTGGGGAGGTGGATGGGGATGGATCTGGGAGGAATTAGGGGAGGAGTAGAGGATGGATATGATCAAATATATTGTAAGAAATCTCAGCCTTTAATCCTAGCACTCGGGAGGCAGAGGCAGACGGAACTCTCTGAGTTCAAGACCAGCCTGGTCTATAGAGTGAGATCCAGGACAGGCACCAAAACTACACAGAGAACTCCCCCCAAATCTCAAATATTAATTAAAATTTGTTTTTTAAAAGAAGTACCCACTGAAATCCCAATCCATGTGTCCTGAACAGTATGATCCCCCAATTCTGGGGCAAGTCTTCCAAGATAGCTGCTTCAACATCTACACATGGAAACCACCAAGGCAACTCTTGGCACCATAGAACCCCTCACCCATGGCGGATCCACAGACTCCATCTCCTTCAGTCACCCACAGTCCAAAACATGTGTGTAAAATTCCCAAAGGGAGCAATTCACACATTTTAAATTGTGTGCCCTGCTGAGGTCCCAGAGTTTCTGGCCATCTACTGCAGCGTGGTCTCAACCTGAACTGTCCCTGTGCCCAGCACCCAGGCTGCACACAGCCAGGAGCCAATTGGGCTATCAGATTGACTGTCATGTCCCCAAACACTTTTCTCCCTTAAAACAGGTCCACAGTGCAAGATTAGGGATACTGTAGGGTGAACTGGTTGGTATACACCTACCAATCTTTGGTGGTCCAAGGCAGCAGGATTGTGAGTTCAAGGCTGTCTGGGCTACATGGTGAAACCTACTTGAAAAAGGGGGTGATAGTGTTTGAGGTGACTCAGTGGGTATGGACTCTGGCCATCTACTCTGATCCCCACAATGTGGTGATGTACTATGTACCCTAATAAAATTTATCTGAAGATCAGAGGACAGAACAAGCCACTAGATTAAACATAGAGGCCAGGTTGATGGCACACACCTTTAATCCTTGCATTCAGAAGGCAGAGATCCATCTGGATCTCTGTGAGTTCAAAGCCATCCTAGACTACATGAGATTGACTCAGTCTAGGAGAGAAACAGAGCCAGGCAGTGGTGGCACACACCTTTAATCCCAGTACTTGAGATCTCATGTCTTTGCTTGGGAAGCACACACGCCTTTAATCCCAGGAAGTGATGGCTGGGTGGAGAAAGGTACATAAGGCTGAGGAGACAGGAACTAAAGGCTTTTAGGTAGAAGCGTCCCTTTTGGCTGGAGCTCTTTCAGGCTGAGGAGTCGGTGAGGTAAGAGGTGGTGGCTGTGGCTTGCTCTATTTCTTTGATCTTTCAACTTTCACCCCAATATCAGGCTCCGGGTTTTTTATTACAAGACCTTTAGAAATTCAAACAACATTCCTCAAGATACATAATTTACAAATTAAACTTTTGTGGTGCTGGGAATTGAACCTGGAGACTCACAACTGCTCAGTACCTTGCCACCGAGCCATATCCCCAGTACCATTATCTTAGAATGCATTGTAGGTGTGTGTGTGTGAATAGGGAAAACCACAGTAAACACAGTGTTCAGCACTGTCTGAGGTTTCAACCATCTACTGGGGCTGCTAGAATGCGTCTTCCCTGTGTTAGGGATTGGAGGAGGGATGGCTAGGTAACATGACAGAAGTTGAAAACCATGCCATCATCTCATCAGATGTTTTTAAAAAACCATTTGGGGTGCTAGAGAGATGGCTGCCTAAGAGCACTGGCTGCCCCTGCAGAGGGCCGGGTTCAGTTCCCAGCACCTACACAGCAGCTCACAACCATTTGTAACTCCATTTTCAGGGAACAGGCACCGGGCGTGCACATGGTACAAAAGATGTACATGTAGGCAAAATGTTCACACACATAAAGTAAAGGCTAAGAAAAGCATTTGATAAAACCCAACAGTCTTCACAGTAAAAATATCAGTGAGCACCATGCAGAAGGGGTTTCTTTGCCCACCACTGAGCCCGAGGTGAGGGCAGAGAAAGGATGAGAGCCCATCTCCCCCCAGAGATGTTTGGAGTCCAGATGAACTACACAGACAGTTCCAGAGAACAGGCCACATCCAGCACTGGATAGACCAGACCCCTCGCCTTTCAAAACTCTTGAATAGCTAAAAGCAGAGCCTGGGGAGTCAGGGGGGCCAAGAAAGAGGGACACATCCACCTATGGATGCTCTGGTTCATCTATCCAAGTTGGAGATGGCTATCCACACCCTGAACTGCGGACCTCTGCAGAACCGCTGCCTGTCCTATGCTTCATCTTGGGAGGGGACACTGGGACCAAGGCTGTACCAATGCCACAGTCAGGAGGGGCTCCTATCATAAGCTTGGGCCCAGCTGCCAACTGGGCACCAAGAGATCAGTCTTGAGTGAAAGCAGCCCAGAGCCTGCAAAGCAGGCACCAGAGAGGATTCATCCCTCACTGGCCTGCTCTTGCCCCTGTAGCCAGAGTCATTCCGGTAGTCCTGTGAAACCACAGTGGACTAGAAACCATTACTGTCTGCATTTGGGTTTCCTCCATCACAGCAAAGGGTAGCCTCTATTAAACACAGCAGCAGATAAGACAGTGGTGCCCAGGTGCACAGGTCAGATACAAGGGGGAAGGCTGGAAGGGAACAAAACATCTAAGGGGGTGTGTGTGTCAAGGTGTCCCCCAGAGGTGGGCATGCACGTGACCAATATGAGGGAGAGCTTAGCTGAACAGAGATGGGGAGGCACAGTCATGGGCTACATGTCTGAGATAAATGCTTCCCAGACAGAAGGGACAGCCAATGACAAGGATGGGATCGGGCCAGGAGGTGAACACAGGACCACCTTGCTAAGAGGGAGGCGAGGATGGGTCCAGGCCCTGCAGTATCAGGGCAGGAGTCTTGGCTGCCCGCCACCTCAGTTCCCAAAGATGTACAGTTGCCTGTGGAAGGAAAAGCTCAGCGGACGCTCTTCCGGCTCAGCCATGGGAAGTTCAGGGCAGCCTCACCAGTGGCTCTTTTCCCCACCGAGAGGACAGGATAAAAGAATTTTTGGTAAGTCTGTGCTGGGAGCCGGAGAGGCTATTTCTGGCTCCCGGAGGAAGGGGACTGCTGTTGATTTATCTGTCATCTTATTTCTGGACGGGACTGGTAAGAGGCTTTTTTTGGGTAGATGGTGGGTTGTCTTCCTCTAAGAGCTGTAACATCAGTCCCTGAGGAACTCTGAGGCTCCCAGCTTCCCACCCTGCTACTCCACAACAGACAGCATGAGCTGGAGGGCCCTCAGGGAGGGGCAAGCCCCAGCTGCCGGCTTTCACCAGTCCAAAGGGAACTCACACAGGAATGGTGCCGCCGACACCCAGGTCACACACAGTGTCCCAGCCACTCCGCAGGTAACAGATGGGGGGAGAAGGTACAGAGGATGACATGGGGGGGGGGGAGCTCTCAAGCTGGCTAGCTTGACTTTAACCCAGAGCTGAACCACTCACTAACCAAAACCTTTGGAGGATGACTGAACGAGCCCTGTGGGTTGTTAGGAGTATGCAGCCAGTGCCCAGCTGAGGAGACACACAGAAGAGCAGACACGTTCTGAGTCATGGCTATTCACTGGTCCATGTCCAGCTTCCCAGGACATGTCAGGTGCCCAAGGTCAAGGTCAAGGGCCCAGCTCTCCTTGGCTTTCCTCAGTATAATTTTGTTCTCATTTTCAATGTTAATTTTTTAACAAATGAATTTTTCTTTCTCATTTCTGCTTTTATAGAACACTCTTACCCTTCTATTCCCTATGATCTCATATCCCTGGCTGCTTGGCTGGTGAAATGTCCCCCCAACATGTAATGATCATTCTCCACCACAGCCAACTTCAGGGATATCTTTCCTACATGTGGCTCTCTCTCACTTGTGGCAAATTGCTTCCACAGGATGAATTCCCAGGAGTGAATTCCCAGGTTTGGGGATCCACAGGAATGGACATTTCATCGGTTCTTCCACACTGTGTCCCCCAAAGAGTGGAAATACTACACTGTGGTACCAACAATGAATGACCATGCCTTCCCGGCCCTGGCTGGTCCCCTCTTCAGGCAGTATCTTTATGCAAGGACAGGATGGGAAGTGTGGTGAGGAATCCCATCCCCTTTCTGTGATCATTCTGAGGCCACCAGGTCTGATATGGGGTGAGGCTGGAACAGAGACCTCAGGCAGGACATGAGGCACCACCATGAGCAAAGCCCTGGACTTGCCCCGGGGCTGGCCAGGCAGCCTTCTAGAGCTTGGGTCCCTGCTCAGTAGTCTGGGGTGACAATCAGCCAGCCTTGGCCATGGGCAGGAACTACAGCACAGCTGGAGGAGGAGGAAATGTTCTGTGTGGGACAGCGAAGACACAAAGCCAGCAGGCAGAGCCTGGTGGTCCGTCCTAACCCCCCTCCAGGACACAGAGAAGGCACACTAGGCTCCCAGGAGGGAGGTCTGGGCCAGGAGAGAGCCAGCAGTTCATATTCCCAGTCAGCAGAACGATGGCCTACTCCCAGGAGAGAAGGCTGCCAAGGTGCAGCAACCCAGGCTGGAACTCCCTGTTCAGGCTGCCACTTCTAATTACACCCTGGACAGACCAGGAAGGGCTCCACGGGAGGCCACATGTGACCAGGCCTAGTGGTGACCTCGCAGGTTCCGGTCCCATACAAACTCTTCAGGCTCAGTCTGAGCTGGGCACTCCCCAGACTCCCCGGAGCTTGGGTTTCACGGACTTCAGCCCAATAGGCTGTGGCTGCACCCCTGCAGACCAGTGAACTCGCAAATGAACAACCCACCAGAGTGGGCTCCCACAGGCTCGGCTGTGTGCCTCAGCCAGGGCCTGTCAGAGCTGGGTTCAGCTTTGCTGTCTCTTTCTCCCAGGGTCTCTGCAGTATGGGAGGAAGCGATTTCATCCAAAAGGGATGATGAGGGAGGCGCCTGTGGTGCTGGTGGCACAGAGGTGAGACACAGGATCTGGCACTCACCCAATCCTCTGAAAGCAAGCGTTCCCACAGAACCAGGTCTAAGGCCCTGGACCCTCTGCATGCGCTGGCCCTAGGGCATGGCCTGGGGAACTACTGCTTGCCACTCAAGCCACGTCCCTTGTCTGGATGACCTTGCTGTTCACACGGGAGGAGACGTCTCCTGACATGTCCGCCCCCCACTCATGACACAGCCCCCCCCCAACTTGACTGGGCCTCCCACAGGCCCTCCCATAAGGCCCCTCACAGGTTCAAGGCGGCCCCATACCACTCAAGTTTGCATCCCAGCTTCACCTCTCACCTGCTAGGAGCCCATCTGGAACTTTATTTCACTGTTTCCCTACAATGGGGTCAAGACAAAAACTCACTCCCCTCGCCAGCGTGGGGAAAATGCATTTTAATTTATGATAGGGACACAGATCCACCTCTTGCCGTCTTTGCTTCAACCCCTTTCTAGTTGGTAAGAAACCGTTAAGGGTATGGCCCAATTCTACTGCCTGGCTTGGAAGGCCTGTTGCCTCACTAGAAGCTAAAGAGGTGTCCTGGTTAGTACATACCAAGAACTGGTTGTTGTGTGCTTTGTGTGCAGGTGTGTGTGTGTGTGCGTGCGTGCGTGCGTGCGTGCGTGCGTGCGTGCGTGCGTGCGTGCGTGTGCATGTGCGTGTGCGTGTGTGTGTGTGTGTGTGTGTGTGTGTGCATACCTACATATGTACACGTGGTGCTTGGGGGCACAGAATCATTATTAGGTCTTCCTCAAGTCACTCCCCGCCTTATCTTTTGAGACACAGCCTCTCTTTGATATCAAAACTCACCAACCCAGCAAGCTCTAGGGATCCACCTGTCTCCACCTCCTGCCCCCAGTACCGGAGTTAAGGCTGCACACCGTTGCGCCTGCTTCTGTGTGGGTGCTAGGGACCTGGCCTCGGGTCCTCACGCCTGTGAAGCACACTCACTTTACACACTGAGCGACGGCTCCAGCCCTGCCTGTTCTATCATTATCACCCCAGGCTGCCGCGGGTCAGCAGCGGGAGGGAGCCATGTTGGAGAGGTTCAGCAGAGTGGATCAAATGCTGACTGTGCCCCATAGAGCAGGGACGTCAGATACACTCAGCGCGGATACGCTCAGCGCGGATACGCTCAGCGCGGACACCTTTGATGCTCAGAACCAGGAGACTGTGGAGGCAAAGCCATCTCTGGGAAGAAGATCCCCCAAAATAAAATGTGACAGTGGTGATAAGCATTACCCGAGGCCCCGGAGCCAGCCCTCATATTACCACCTGTGCATCTAGCCAGCTCACCACACTTACCTGCCCTCCCTCATCTGTAAGACAATTAGGTCACTCATCTCTTTGCCTGCTGAAGGAGGCTTCACCCATGCTGGGCATTTGTAAGCTGCCAAGAAACTGCCCTGTTGCAATGTGATGGCACCCTCTAGAGGGCATCCGGGATGCCCCGCTTCAGCTCACTCAGCACCGTATCATGTAGGCCTGCTCTCTTCTAGGACAAAAGAAAGGGTGGCCATGGTGACCCTAGCTGGGACTTCTTCCCAGCTGTATCAGGAAGTTGCTCCCTGTGACCATCACCCATAACCATCTTCTCTCCACAGAATCCTCCGCCCCAACCCTGTGGCTCTCTGGCATCTCACGCCTCCCAGAGATGCCTCGATACTGTAGGTTTCCTTAGCTCGCTTCTCAAGCTCTCCCTACTGAGGCAGCTCACACTAAAGGGCTGTGCCCAGTTCCCGGAGTTCACATGGAAGCCCCAATCCTCTCAGCTCGGGGCTGTAGGAGAGAGGGTCTCTTTAAAAAGGTACCCAGGTAAAATGAGGTCACCGGAGTCAGCCCTAGTCCAAGAGAACTGGTGTCCTTAGGAGCTCAGAGCTGAACGTGGTGGTACAAGCCTGAGACCCCAGCTACTCAGGGGGTCGAAGCAGGCAGATTACCAGCTCAAGAGACCCTGCCTCAATTTTTTTTTTTGTTTTGTTTGGTTTTTTGGTTTTTTGAGACAGGGTTTCTCTATGTAGCTTTGCGTCTTTCCTGGGACTCATTTGGTAGCCCAGGCTGACCTCAAAATCACAGAGATCCGCCTGGCTCTGCCTCTGAGTGCTGGGATTAAAGGCGTGCGCCACCACCGCCCGGCATGCCTCAAAATTTAAAGAGTTGGGGTGCCAAATGATAAGAACACATGCTATCTTGAGAACTATTTCCTATACACACAGTCACTATAAGTCCTAAGAGGGCAACTGGCTGGGGTCGTTTGGAGCCACTAGGGGATGAAGGGAGCATTCCACAGTGGCCACAGCTGCTGCTCTGCTCCTAAGGATTCAGAGGCCCTGAGGCCTTGGGCCCCATCACCCTCCCTACTGACAGCTACAGCCCACCTTGGCCCCCTGGCTACAGGTAAGATACTGTAAGGGGATGCCACTGCAGCTGAGGGTGCAAGACCGGAAGAAACAAATACCCAGGGTGTGGCATTTCCAAGCAGGAGCCAGTGTGGCCCGAGGAAGCATGCCACAGGCAGTTGGGTGAGAGGTTTGCCTCGAGACCATGCTGGTGACCTGAGTCCATCTCCAGGAGCCGAGCAGCTATTTGCACCCGGAATGTTCAGAGCCCAGGAGTGAAGGAGCCAGACACGGGCTGGGACAGGGCCAGAGACATTCCTGAACCCCGACCAGCTGCTGGAAATGTGGATTAGCTCAGTGGCAGCTGTCCCCACTGATTTACAGTCCCTCTAGACCCTAATGGGGTTTCCCCCACCCCCCCCCTCCCAGCTTCAACTCCCAAACTGCAGCAGCCCCCGTGTTTCCAAGACACATAAAACAATGTCTGGAGTGCTCTCTCTGCAAGACACATGCAGGAAGCAGAGATGTTAGCTTGGCCCCAGTGCAGAGACCATGCTCGCACTGGAGAAAATGTATTTTTAAACAGTTTCCTCCATTCCAAGGGGATCCTAAATAGTCAGTGAGAAAAAGAGCAACAACTCTGTTCTCAACCCCAGAGAAGGAAAAACTCCGTGGAGGATTCATTTGAGCAGAAATATAAATGGCCAAGAAGCACAGGACAAAGCGCTGAGCCTGTCTAAGCATGGTATT
This sequence comes from Peromyscus maniculatus bairdii, assembly GCF_049852395.1. Taxonomy (NCBI): domain Eukaryota; kingdom Metazoa; phylum Chordata; class Mammalia; order Rodentia; family Cricetidae; genus Peromyscus; species Peromyscus maniculatus. The sequence continues at coordinate 74,036,083 of NC_134865.1, forward strand.
AAGATGAGATGGGCGTCTTCTCCCCGAGATGGGCTGGTGTGATCAGACATAAACTGTTCAAGGGTAATACAGCAAGATCGGCCAACATGAGCATGCTTGGAGTCTTCAAGCAAGAAATCCAACTTCTGGGGGGAAAATTTGTACAGAAATATGCAGGAACATAGTTAAAAAAAAAACAAACAAGTCCAAACAAAACTGGATAACCCTATGCAACCAAATAATCAAATAAACGATGACTGACTGGTTCAAATGCTGGAATATTATACTGTTCAGAAAAGACAGGCCCACTATCCCTCATTTTTAACAGACTCAGAAACAGGACAAGGCAGATATGAAGGAGGTATAGGTTGTAGCAGTATATGTGAACATAACCTCGCTTCTGCTTATTAAAAAGTGTATAGATTTCACATATTTCTGCAAAGCAAGAAAGGACTCTAGAATGATGGATTTCAAACTGATTAGTGGCTGCTTTGAAGACCAGTCTGGGCTGGAGAGATGGCTCAGAGGTTAAGAGCACTGGGTGCTCTTCTAGAAGACTCAGGTTCAATTCTCAGCACCCACTTATCAGTTCACAACTTTCTGTAACTCCATGGGCACTGCATGCTTGTGATGCACAGACTTACATGCAGGCAAAACACCCATCACATAAAATAAATTAATTGATTAAAAAAATATTTGAGTCAGCAGCAGGGTAGGTCCTGCAGGCTGATAGAAAACTCAAGAAAAGATGTTGTCTATTGCTGGAAGTATGGAGCCTTTGGGGGGCACCCAGTCTGGAATTTTCAAGTGTATTGGGTGGAGCAGGTCTCTTGCTACAAGAGGTGGGGGAGGTGACAACATAGATGACTAGACAGAAAAAGCTAAGAAGAGCTATATCTTATTGATCCGAAGGCATGTTTTTCTATATTTTCCATTTGTGAAATCGTGATGGGTCTCATAAGAGGGGGCACGTCACAATTCACTCACCACTCCTGGATTATAAAGTATCGGTGCATCTTAGAAGTGGTGAAAGCTCACACCACCCCGGACTGAACACCGACACTACTGCAGCCACCAAGGCCCTGAGAAGGGGTACTGCAAAGGGAACTGGTAACCCAACACATCTGACACTTTCCCCCTTCCTCTGCTGGGGCTTCCGGAGGCACCAAGTGGATTAAAGAGGTGCGTGCGGCACTGGAGTTTCATGAGACACCTCGGCAGGTACCACAGCAGCAAAGGCAGCTGTCAAGACCCTGGTGGTGCTGCGAAGGCCGGGTATGGGGATCATGGGGAGCAAGTGTCTGCACCTTCATCCCCACGCAAAGAACTCGCTCCTTTTTTTTTTTTTTTTTTTTTTTTTTTTTTTTTTTTTGTGGTATATATTTTTTATTTTACAATACCAATCAGTTCTACATATCAGCCATGGGTTCCCCTATTCTCCCCCCTCCCACGCCCTCCCCTTACCCCCAGCCCACCCTCCATTCCCACCTCCTCCAGGACAAGTCCTCCCCCGAGGACTGTGATCAACTTGGTAGACTCAGTCCAGGGAGGTCCAGTCCCTTCCTCCCAGACTAAGCCAAGTGTCCCTGCATAAGTTCCTGGTTTCAAACAGCCAACTCATGGAATGAGCACAGGACTTGGTCCCACTGCCTAGATGCCTCCCAAACTGATCAAGCCAATCAACTGTCTCACCCATTCAGAGGGCCTGATCCAGCTGGGAGCCCCTCAGCCCTTGGTTCATAGTTCATGTGTTTCCATTCATTTGGCTATTTTTTTTTCAATAATTGAGTAAAACTGAAATTTATTATATGCCACAGTCGTCCTAGGGACCTCCATGCTATATATATAGCCTCTATGGTTCTATGGGTTGTGGTCTGATTGTTCATTTTATATCTAGAATCCACCAATGAGTGAGTACATACCATAACTGTCTTTCTGGGTTTGGGTTACCTCACTCAGGATGATTTTTTCTAGTTCCATCCATTTGCCTGCAAATTTCATGCTTTCATTGTTTTTCTCTGCTGAGTAGTACTCCATTGTGTATATGTACCACATTTTTTTCATCCATTCTTCCGTTGATGGGCATCTAGGTTGTTTCCAGGTTCTGGCTATTACAAATAGTGCTGCTATGAACATAGCTGAGCATGTATCTTTATGGTATGTATCAGCATTCTTTGGGTATATGCCCAAGAGTGGGATGGCTGGGTCTTGAGGTAGTTCGATTCCTAATTTTCTGAGAAACCGCCATACTGATTTCCACAGTGGTTGTACAAGTTTACATTCCCACCAACAGTGGAGGAGTGTTCCCTTTGCTCCACATCCTCTCCAACATTGGTTGTCATTGGTGTTTTTGATCTTAGCCATTCTAACAGGTGTAAGATGGTATCTCAGAGTCGTTTTGATTTGCATTTCTCTGATGATTAAGGATGTTGAGCATTTCTTTAAATGTCTTTCAGCCATTTGTAGTTCTTGTTTTGTGAATTCTCTGTTTAGCTCTTTAGCCCATTTTTTAATTGGACTGTTCAGTGCTTTGGTGTCTAGTTTCTTGAGTTCTTTATATATTGTGGAGATCAATCCTCTGTCAGATGTGGGGTTGGTGAAGATCTTTTCCCAATCTGTTGGCTGTCTTTTTGTCTTATTGACTGTGTCTTTTGCCCTGCAAAAGCTTCTCAGTTTTGAGAGGTCCCATTTATTAATGGTTGTGCTCAGGGTCTGTGCTGTCGGTGTTTTATTTAGGAAATGGTCTCCGGTGCCAATGCGTTCAAGAGTGCTTCCTATCTTCTTTTCTATTAAGTTTAGTGTAACTGGATTTATGTTTAGGTCTTTGATCCACTTAGACTTGAGTTTTGTGCATGGTGACAGATATGGATCTATTTGTAATCTTTTACATATTGACACCCAGTTATGCCAGCACCATTTGTTGAAGATACTTTCTTTGTTCCATTGTATAGTTTTGGCTCCTTTGTCAAAAACCAGGTGTTCATATGTGCATGGATTAATGTCAGGGTCTTCAATTCGATTCCATTGGTCCGTATGTCGGTTTTTATACCAGTACCAAGCTGTTTTTATTACTATTGCTCTATAGTAGAGTTTGAGGTCCGGGATGGTGATGCCTCCAAGGGTTGCTTTATCGTATAGGATTCTTTTAGCTATCCTGGGTCTTTTGTTTTTCCATATAAAGTTGAGTATTTTTCTTTCCAAGTCTGTGAAGAATTGTGTTGGGATTTTGATGGGGATTGCATTGAATCTGTAGATTGCTTTTGGTAAGATTGCCATTTTTACTATGTTAATCCTACCTATCCATGAGCATGGGAGATCCTTCCATTTTCTGATATCTTCTTCAATTTCTTTCTTTAGAGATTTAAAGTTCTTATCAAAAAGGTCTTTCACTTGTTTAGTTAGTGTTATCCCAAGGTATTTTATATTATTTGTGGCTATTGTAAAGGGTGATGTTTCTCTGACTTCTTTCTCAGCCCTTTTATCATTTGTGTATAGGAGGGCTACTGATTTTTTTGAGTTGATCTTGTATCCTGCCACTTTACTGAAGGAACTCGCTCCTTTCAATGGCGCTGAATTCTTTAGCAGCTCCACCTTCCTTAACCAAAACTTTAAAATGGCTTCTTTTCTGGCTAGACTGTCAGCATTTAAAATCTTTCAATTCTGCTTTCTGTTCTCAGGTCTCTTTGTAATTCCCTGTCTCCCGACTCCTGCAGGGCCACAGCCCTTAACATGGGGAATACAGAACACAGAAGGGACACAACCAGCCTTTGGCCTCAGCTGTAGTGGGAGCTGCCACGGACAGTAACCGCCCCCACCCCCCACCCCCAGGCTGGCCTGAAAAGGCACAGATTGGGCCTGAGGAGGGGTAGTGGCCAGCCCGAGGCTATGCTCCCAAGTGATCTGCCCACAGTGTACTCTGGCCTCAGGGTCAAAGCCCTGCTCTCCCTGCACTAATGTATGGCTGCTCCAGCAGAGAACAATCAGGATTATGTTCCAATAACCATAGAGGGCCGAGATTTGGTCATCAACCCCTTGTAGAGCATCTAGTGGGCATCTGGGACCTTCTCTGGTCAGTCACCTCCTGTACTTAGAAGGCACTCACTCGTGGGAACACTGCCAGTTGGCAGGGCCCCATAATGGAAGAACCTGGGAATCATTGGCCACAAGCACCAAAGTCTCTATGACACTATCTGTAACAGCTACAGAGGTGGACAGGCAGGCAGGAGCCAGGCTCAGGAACCCTGGCGAAAAGGCTAAACCCAGACAACATAGATCCCGTCCCAGACCTGCCTCTGTTCGTCCCGGGACCCTGAGTCACCCAGCTCAATGTCCTCATCTCTAAAATGGGCAAACCTTCCTCATGGAGTCATCTTGGGAAGAGCCACCCCACTGTCAGACATACAGGAAGCCAAGTGACTGCCTGAAGCATGGCTCAGAGAAGGTGGGGGTGGGGAAGGTAGCTCTCCTAGGATGGACGGCCGCGCCCTACCCACAACACCCATCTCCTCTTAGGGAGCCATTTTCCGGAGCTCTGAGTAACGTTCTTTTCTTTCCTCTCGGTGTCAAGATTACTCAATTTCAATCCTGCTTCCAAACCGCCTCCAAGATGAACCATGATTAAATTCCCATAAAACCACAGGCAGAGAAGATTGCTTGCACCATGCACACCCCTCCCTGGGGAGGCCAGTGTCCGGGACAGGCCATCTGTCACCTCCCCAGCTCATGTGGGAGGTTACAGGAAGAGGAAGGCAGGAAAGCCAACCTTACCCTGAAGTCCTCAGAGCCCTAAAGGAGCCCTCTAGGCCTTGCCCTTTTCCCAAGACCCTTCCTATCTGTTATCCCTGAGGACAAGGACACAAATCCACGCCATCCAGTGACACTCAGATGCTTCTCACATATGGCTTCAGCCAATTAGGGAACTGGCTAGAACCATGCCTGTAATTGCTCAGCCTGGCACAGCAGGGCTAAACCTTGGCTTTGGGGCTTGTGTCTCTGGACCCTGGCCTTGTGTGGCACAGTGGGTTGTCCCTGTGAGCACTGGCCTTCAAACACATGCAAAGCAAATCATGGTTTGTCATCGTGGCCTCCTCCCGAGCTCCCCGAGGTCTGCACCAAACAATGTCATGTTTCTGGGAGCTTTTCACCCCTAGTTTAAGCTGGGATGAGGCTCAGAGTTGCCCGTGCCTCTGCCTGAGGGGTGGGAGTGGATACAGGGACAGGTGCAGGTACAGGCAAGTCACCAAGTGACTATCTCCAAGGAGCAGTTATACGAATGAGTCCTGGGCTAGGCTCTGGGTGTGTCATACAGAAACCTCTTAGCCTTGTGCTCTCAAGCTGTTGCGTTGTCCCTTAACTGCTGTTGAGCTCAGGGACAGAGGCTACACCCCACATTGGCCAGGGGCCCAATGGCCATTCCAAATGCCATTCATCCATGGCAAAGGGAGGTCTCCAAAGGAGGAGCTCACATTTTTGGTGTGTCCTGGCAGATGACTGGGGTTCCCTGAGATTCAGGCTAGCCCTCCTCGATTTCAGCTGGGCAAATAGCTGCCCAAACTGCCTTCCTGCCTCCCTGGCAGCTCAGCATTCAGCTAGTTCTGGGGGAGCAATGACTTGCAGCTTCCAGAACCTCTGGGTTTGTTCCCTTTGGCTTGCTCCCCATGCTAACAGATAGATCTTGGGGTGTGATCGCTAAAGAAAGGTTCAGTCACCATCGTGGACCGGGAGGGCCATGCTATGAGAGGATGAGGTTCTGAAAGCCGCCTGGGTGCTCACCCTCCAGGCCTTCACACAGGACAAGGGAACCCCTATTTTGCTTATGCTTCGCTGTCATAGCAACTCACAGGCTAACTGAGAGTGGGAGCCTGGCAGATGTAAGGCAGAGAATGGGTCCTGCTTCCCTTCCTGGCCCCGGGAGGACATGAGCTCTGGGAATGTGAGGCTGGGACCATAAGGCACTGATTACAAAAAGGTGGTCCAGTGGACTCTAGGCCACAGTCCTCCCTGTCACCCGGATACTAAAGGGGGTGGTTCTCCTAGGGAATGCTCTACATGGAGATGATGGCCACATAAGCATGGACACTGGCCTAGAGACCATGTTATTCTTGGGGCACTTTCCCCGTGGGCCACAGGCATCCTCCTTCCCTAGTCCAGAGAAGCCAAACCGCTCTGTAGCAGCCTCTGCCAGCTCTGGCTCCCCTGAAGGCTGGGTTCTCAGAGAACAGGGGGGGCACCTCAGCCTGGGGGTGCCGGCAGCTTAGGAAAGGCTAACCAAGCCCCTTCTCTCCACACAAAAGCCCTGTCGCTTGGATTGCTATAATTATCTGAGGGAATTTCGGGGGTAATTATGGTCGTTTACAGCATGCCTGAAAAGGGGACGTGTGCCTCCAAGGAAAAGGGGGGTTTGGGGCGCATGCACAAGGATGCATTTCCCAAGAAGGGTCCCTGCACCTGCAGAGGATCTGCAAAGATACAGCAGGGAGCCACCAGGGGCACTGCCATGGAACTGCCCCCTCTTTGCAAGAAAGGGTTCAAAAAGTCCCAGGTCCACTGCCCTCCAGGAAGAATACAAGTTGGCTTGGTACAGACAATAAGGAAAATTCTGGGTGCAGCACTCATAGCCTCCCCTCAATACTTCCTGCCAGCCCAGGACCATTTGTGCTTTAGGGTACAATCAATGGTCCTCACAAGCCCTGGCAGGGGAGCCCTGCCTGGGAGGACCTACATAAATCCCCCTACCCTGTGGCTTCTAGAAGACAAGGTCTGGGACGGAGGCTCTGGATCCAGCAGAATGGCTCCTGCCTGGCACCTTCCCTCCAGTGGCCTGTCCCCGGCCTCCCAAGCCTGCCCCGATGTGAGCCACCGGCAAAAGGTCTGGACGCCCCTCACAGGATGCTGGTAGTGACCGTTGGGAGCTGCCCCCAGCCACGTCAATACCAATCTCATCTCTCTTGTTCGCTCAAGCACCACAACATGGTCTGAAAACGAAAACAAAGTCCCTTCTCTCTGGCTTGACGTTCTCCCAGTCCTTCCTAAGCACCACTTGGCAGCTTTCTTCAATGCCCTCACCACGATGCCCATCTGCCAGCCAGTCCACTGCATCCTCAGCCCTTGCCTGTCCCAGCTTTGCCCACGCAGGGAGGTCTTTCTCCACGGGTACCTAGGGAAGGAGCCCCTAGCAGGCACGGAGTCCTCCGACAGTCCTCCGAATCTGAGTCACCTTGTCTCACTCCCACTCCAGGAAAGACTCTTAGGGTCTACAGCTCCATATTGGATGCTCTAGTACAGTGGTTCTCAACCTTGCTAATGCTGCGACCCTTTAATATAGTCAGTCCCTCACGTTGTAGTGACTCCCAGCCACAAAACTTTTTTATTGTTACTTCAGAACTGTCATTTTGCTGTTATGAATTGTAATGTAAATATCTCTTTTTCCCATGGTGTTAGATGATCGCTGAAAAAGTTTGACACCCCCCCCAAGGGGTCTTGACCCACAGGTTGAGAAATGTTGCTGTAGTGAAAACAAAGAGTGAGTGAGCATTCTGAGGTCAGCAAGGCTGGCCTTAGAGCAGTTCTGGGCAGATGAGCCACTGCTGGCCCTTCTAGAACTTTCGCCCACCAAAGCCCTGCTCAGCAGGGTGAATTATCATTCCCAAGGAAGCCTGAACCATTGGCTTGAGCTCCCCTTCCATCTCGGACAGGGACATAAGCAATGACTGCAATAGAAACCAGTGTTTAATTAGGTCTCATCTAGGAAATGAGCTATGAGTCAGAGTTCCCATACCCCCTAGATGCCCTAAAGGCTCAAGGGAAAAGCCCTTTCCTGTGGGTGGAATAGGGAATGTCCCAGGTAGCAGCAGGAGCCACTGGGGCTTGGATACCCGTTCCCTAGCCACTGGATTCCCTCTGGAACACATTCCCATGCACCTTAGTCCTCACAGCTGTGTTGTAGGACCAGACTGTCTGCAACCACCCAGCAACCAGCAGGCTCACTACTTCCTGTGCAGGCTGAGGCAGCTTCAGCACCACAGCCCTGCTCCTTGACCACAGGGTGCATGCTCCTAACCAGCCCTGAGCTGCCCTTGAAATCAGGGTGCGAAGGCCCTGCTTTCCCATTCATAGAGTCTTCTACAAGCTCTAAGACCCAATAAAGATATCTGAGCCCTTGCAGCTGTAGCAGGAATAGTAAGAAGCTACTGTTTTAAGTGACCCGGTGGGACAAACAGCATACTCTGGTGATATTATGTTCCCCAAAATAATTGTGCACCCTAATAAACTTATCTGGGGTCAGAGGACAAAACAGCCACTAGATATAGAGGCCAGAAAATGGTGGCACTCACACCTTTAATCCTAGCATTCCAGAGGCAGAGTGTCGACTGGATCTCTGTGAGTTTAAAGCCACACTGGAAACAGCCAGGCATGGCGACATGACCCTTTAATCCCAGGAAGTGATAGCAGGAAGCAGAAAGGTATTTAAGGTGTGAGGACGAGGAACTAGGCCTGGTTAAGCTTTTAGGCTTTTGAGCAGCAGTTCAGCTGAGATTCATTCTGGATGAGGACTGAGAAGCTTCCAGTCTGAGGAAACAGGATCAGCTGAGGAATTGGCAAGGTGAGGTGGCTGTGGCTTGTTCTGCTTCTCTGATCTTCCAGCATTCACCCCAATACCTGGCTTCAGGTTTGATTTTATTAATAAGACCTTTTAAGATTCATGCTACAGCATACTATGTTTCTACAAATGAAATCCCCATCATTCTAACTGCTGCCTTGAGGATGAACCACATTATCCCACGTTACACAAAACAGGCTAAGTGAATGGTCTAAGGTTCCAATCCAACTTCAACCTGTCTCCCTCCACGGCCGTTTATTTAGCTCCATGGTGGCACCTTCCACACACCCACCCCTACCCCCCCACCCCACCCCCTCCGCCATGCACACACATACACATCTCATGGGCAGGCCTAGAACATCAGATGAGGCTGTGGGCCTGCCATTTCCTTACACCAGCTAGCCCTTCTCTCATACTTAACGATACTTGTCCTGTATGTGATCAGTGTCCAAACACTCCTTCTCACCTGGGATCTTGGACCCATCTTGGAAAGCAATGCAAACCATCCAGACCCAAGGAAGAAGGTTGCTGGCTGCCTGCCTTCAGACCCCACAATAACTGGTAAGTAGTGGGTATGGGGCACCAGGAATGAAGCCTCTAGACCCCTCCAGGACAGCCTAGCCCAGCTCTTCCCCAGGACAGACTGCCCCTCAGCAATGCTCCTAGTAGGACCTTGACTGCACTGTGTACCCTCTGGTCATGGTTGCAAAAGGCAAGCTTATGGGCAGGGGGGATGAAGAGCCACTGGGACAGCTGTGTGTCTGCTAACTCTCAGGCCTCTACTGTGGTTTAAATACAGCGTGTGTCTCCTCCCCAGGTCCATGTGGTTGGATGTCCCTAAGGCTATATGTGGTATAAGAGGGAGTGAAACCTTTAAGCAGCATTTCTTAATCTGTGTGGGTGGTGACCCTGGGAGGCGGGTCCGAATGACCCTTTCACGGGGTTCTCCAAAGACCATGGAAAAACACGAATATTTACATCATGATTCATAACAGCAATAAAATTACAGTGACGAAGTAGCAACAAAAAATAATTTTATGGCCGGGGGTCACCACACATGAGGAAATGTATTAAAGGGTCGAAGCATTGGGAAGGCTGAGAGCCTTTGCTTTAAGGGGTGGGGGATGTTTTGTTGGGGGGTGGGGGGTGGGAGGGTGTTCCTAAGGTCAATGGGACTCAGTAGTTTTCACAGGGGGGTTATTATAAAAGAAGCAAGTTGGGTTCCGCTCAGCTTTTTGTGTTCCTGGTTCAAGACATAACCGCCTGCTGGTTTCCATCTGTGTTCCTTCCTGCCAGTCAGCTGCCATGAGGGGACAGTCAAAGGACAGCCCTGCACTGCGCTGCCTGGACTTCACCTTTGAAACGAAGGGGTAATTAAACCTTCCCTTGACTCAGACAGCTTAGCTCAGGTACTTGGTTCTGGTAACAAAAAGCTGACTAACGCAGGCTCCGTGACTCATCTGTAAAATGATCAGGATCCCTGTGCCCAGCAAACAGCGCCAACAGACAGGGCATGAGAGGCTTCTGGCCGAGCACATGGCGCTTACCCAATGCGTGGATGCTCCTCATTCAGGACTACGTCTGGTCCCGCCCCCCCACCCCCACCAACTGTGCTCACTAGTCCCGCCCCCACAGAAGGCCACAAACATGGTCTATAGGGGGGCAGCCGAGGGGAATGGCTCAGCAGCCCCTGGGCCAAGGCAAAGAAAGAACCGTTGCTTAAAATGGAAACAAAATGCCTCAGCAGGGAACACTGAGGCAGGGAGACTAGGCAGTTACCTTTCACAAGGACCTTTCTAGAATGCCCATCTCACAGAAGCACACACCTTGAAAAGGACGTCTGCACTCTTTGGGGGCTGCCCTGCTTCCTGTGTGGTCAAGTGGGATAGAGAGACGAGACCTCTGGGTAAGAGCCAGCAGTTGGCAGAAGCTATGTGGTGAAGAGGAGGCTCCGCCCAGGGGAACAGCATGCACCCCATGATGTCCAGCAGCAGCAGCAGCAGCAGCAGCACTGTGCATCTCTCTGCATTTGATTAAAGGCCCTTGATCTCCCGCTGTCTCCTTCGCCCTGGTATATAACTCTACTCCACATGAGCGATTCGGCACACACTCCTGTTCCCTAACCACGGTGCTATCAGGCTACCTCATCTCCCCACAGGGCTTCAGCACAGCAAAACCCTTTGCAGCACTCAGAACCACTCTCCTCAAGAGCATCCGGTGCCTTCTATTTCTTAACCCTGGTTGCAAAGGAGAACACAGGTCCTCCTTACGTATGATGGCTGCCCCCAGAACTCATAACTTCCTGGGTCAAAGTGCTCAAGACAAGAAGAATCCTTGCCCTTCCTCAAACGTGAATAACCTGGGACCAGGGGTGTGCGGGCCACCCGTCGGGAGGCTGAGCCACACGTGTCCATACCTTTCATGTAGGCCTCAATCTTGCGGATAAGTTCGTAGGACTTGGAGCGGTCTAACAGGGTCCTGATGGCGGGGAGGGGGTCCAAGACGATGGTCTCAGGGTGAGCATCAATGTACTCCTGAAAGAAAGGCCCACTTGTGGTTAGAGGAGCAGGCTGTCGCTGTAACAAGGGCAACGAGAAGACTATGTGCCCACAATCCTCTGTGCATCTGTGGCTCTCTTTGTCCTCCCCCCATTACATACATGACTTTGGTTAAACTAATAAAGGGTCCAGAACAGGACATGTGACCTTATATCTGTCCAATCAGAGGCAGGCTTGAGGTTCTTGCTGGGACACTGGGACAAAAAAGGGCTTCTCTGCCTCATGAAGGAAGAAACACTGAGACGGGGTATCTGTGAGTAGGCACAATGGGAATCTAAGCAGAGGTACGCCTAAGGCCTGAGCTCAGAAGCAAAGAGTAGTCACAGTCTGATAAGGTCATGTGTCCTTTTGGTAAAAGCTTTGCCTGACTCCAGACCTGGTCCTTCTGCTCAGTACGCTCCATCAGAGTTCCAGTCCAGCCTCCTGCACCAATGGATAAGGGCTCCAAGCAGGGCAAGGAAGAGAGGGAAGGTGAAGAGATTCGTGGAAAATTCGTAAAAATGTGTGATGAACAGGACTGTGCCACTTCCTCCAGCCATACCACCAAGAGCTCAGCCTTGTCAGAAATGCGCCAGTCAGGACTTCCTCTTCAATACCCAGCAGGTTTTGGGTGGGCACTACAGAATCTCAAGGGAAACTGGGGGTCGGGGAGTCAGCCTTTGAGGAGTCTGGCATCATCCTGGGGAGGAACAGTAACTCACATGGGAGACAAGATGCTATAAAACAACTCGGTAAATTAAAGACAGAGGGGCTGGGGAGAGGGACCAGCCAGTGAAGGGCTTCCTGTGCAAGCCCGAGGACCTGAGTTCAATCCCAGGCCCAGGTGAAAGCCAGGCAGGGTTGCTCCTGCTCTGACTCCAGCACTAGGGGAGGAGAGGCAGGCAGAGCTCTAGGGCTTGCTGGCCACTCAGCCCATCCTACTTGGCAAGTTCCAGGTGAGTAAGGGAATGTCTCAAAAACCAAGGTGGACAGTTCCAAAGGAACTACGCTTGAGGGTGACCTCTAACCTACACACACACAGACACAGACATGCATGCCCACACACCTACATGTACCGAGACACACGCATACGCACCCACCAAGAGACAAGAAAAGCCACTCCGTCCTGACTCCAGGAGCCCCAGGCAGAGTGAGTCAGAGCCACTTGTTGACATAGGGAAATGAGGCCTGTCCTCGCTGGCTCTTCAGATTTATAATGTGAAGGACATAATTACAAGAGGCTGAAGAGGGCTTCATTAAAAAGGCTGGGCTTGAGGAAGACCCTTCCCCAGCACCTGCGAACATGCATCTATTTGGAAATGGGTCTTCAGCCATTATCAAGTTAGGATGCAGTCATACGGAGTATGGTTGAGTATGGGCCAGATCCTCCCTTGGCCTCCATGTGGAACTAGCCCTACTAATATCTTTTTCTTTTTTTCCTACTAATATCTTGATTTTAGAATTTTAGCCCCCAAATTGTGACAGAAAAAAAATCGCATATGGTCAAGACAGCCCTGGAAAAATGAATGAATGAATGAATGAATGAATGAATGAATGAATGAATGAATGAATGAATGAATCACACAAGTTCACTTTATCACTGCTGCCTTGAAGCCAGCCCCACCCTGGCCCACACACCAGGCTGAGGTTAGCAAAGGTCACAAGGGGAAATACCCACAATGCTGCTTCTCTAATAAGCTTTATCAACACAAAGAAAGAACCATTGATGCTTTTTAAGAGAACCTAGTTTTGTTCCTAGTATCACTTTGAGAGCATCTGAGGCAAGGGCCAGATTCATACTCACTCTGTCTCAAATGGTCCTCCCCATGAACTCACCCAGAATTTCCTTTCTGTCCTCTCCCATGAATGCTTAAATCTCCCTCTCTCCCTTGGATGTGTGCCACCTGGGAGGCCTCCTTGTTGGCACCAACTCTAGCAGATTCCAGTCTCCTGCTCACTCCTGAGACTGACTCCCTTTACCCCATGGCGGCTTATACAGCTACCATGCAGATCTATGAAGAATGGCCATTAGGCCACACCGATGTGCCCATTACCACTCTTTCCTAGTCTCAGCTTACCTGAGAGCTGTTCCTGAGCCCTGCTTCTCCCATGAGGGCTTCTCATGGGCAAGCACCCCTGCTGGTGGCCTTTCCTTCATCGAAGCATGCTGACACACAAGCCCACCACTCACTAGTTCCCCTCCTCCCCATCCCGCTCACAGAGACTTACAGATGTCAGTGCTGGGTGTCTTACAGGTGCAGCAGATACACCAGTGAAGAGGAACCCCCACCCCTGGTTCCCAACTCCATGGTCTTAGCCAGCTCTGAAAGTCCAAGTCAGTCCCTCAGCACTTGGTAGGCAGAGACAGGCAGATCTCCGATTTCGAGGCCAGCCTGGTCTACAGAGTGAGTTCCAGGACAGCCAGGGCTACACAGAGAAGCCCCGTCTTGAAAAACCAAAAAGAAAGTTCCAGGCCCTCCAACCCCTTCCCACTCTACTGCTTCCGGAAGCAGCCTGGTGTGCCAGGAAGAACATGTGACAGGGACCAAGGCAGCCAGCTACTGGGCTTCTCAAGGTCTCTCAAGACACACTGCAAATGACCCTGAAGGTTCTTGTACAGATGGCCTTAAGTTCCAGGAGTTTATTGGGTAGAGAAACCCATGGAGCAGAGTATCGAGACCACATGAGGCTTCCCTGGAGAGAGGGGCAGCTGCTTGCTGGTAGGCACGGCAGGGGACAGCAGGGCCACATGCATTTGCTGTCCCACACACTCCCCACCCAGCAACTGAAGCCACCTAAACACGGACATACATTTCTTCCCCTAGGCCCCAGCAAAGCACATGCAGCCCCATGTTCCTGCAGGGGGACAGAGACCTTTAAATAGAACCCAGTATCACCAAGGCAGGAATTTTAGCCAAAATCACAAGAGAAAGAAGCCCCATGAAACTAGAGAGGGGAACGATCTGACAAGCAGGGGCCAGCACACTTGGAACCGGGATGAAAGCAGAGGTGCACACCGAAGAATCTCTGCCCAGGCGATCCCATCTCTCTGGAGACGGGAGCAGGGCGAAGGCTTTTCCCAGCTTCCCTGCGATCACAAGTACGTTTTCCTGCAAGCTTTTCAGCTCCTCTATTGTATGGAGGGCTGCATGCATTTTCCACACGTCTCTTAGAATTGCCGAACAAATTGCTGGAAGAAAGACACAAACCATCTCCATGGCAAATGGTAAACACCCATTCCCTTGGAGAGCCGGCCTGCCAAGAGGGACCAGAGTGAGATCCTGAAGTGAACAGGGGAGCCTGGTCTTTACACAGAAATGGACAGCCTGAGCCCAGTAGGGTCAGGAGGAGGCAGAAAGTTCCACTGTCAGAAGGGACAAGGAGGCAGAGGCAGAGAAGGTGCCCACTCAGAGCACAGGCTGATCCGGGACCGCGGGATAATGCCATTAGGGGCTCTGAGGGGTGTGTGTGTGTGTGTGTGTGTGTGTGTGTGTGTGTGGCGGGGGTGGGGGGCGGGGGTGGGGGGACCGTTTTCCCACTGCACTCTGAGACAAATCAGAAGACTGGGGGAGCGCCAGCTGTACTACATCTCTGCAGTCCCCTGGCGGGGAGACGGGCTCTGCTCTCCAACAGAAAGTGCCACCAGAAGCTCCAAATGCAGATCCCGACTGTGTGTGTTATAGCTAGTTTTTGCCAACCCGATACAAACCTAGACATACTTGGGAAGAAGAATTCTCCCTTGAGGAACTGCTCCCACCAAACTGGCCTGAGGAAGCAACGTCACATTTTTTTTTTTTTTTTTTTTTAAGATTTATTTATTATGTATACAGTGTTCTGCCTGCATGTTTTGCCTGCAGGCCAGAAGAGGGCATCAGATCTCATTATAGATGTTTGTGAGCCACCATGTGGTTGCTGGGAATTGAACTCAGGACCTTTGGGAGAACAGCCAGTGCTCTTAACCGCTGAGCTATCTCTCTAGCCCCTCAACGTCACATCTTGACTGCTAACTGATGTAAGAGGGTCCACCCCACCCTGAAAGGTGTTAATCCTGGGCAGCCGAGCCCGGCCTGTCGAAGAAAGGTAGCTGAGGGAGCCATGGCAAACAAGTCAGGAAGCAGCACTCCTCCGTGGTTCCTGCCTCAGCTCCCCTCGATGATGGATGTAACTGTAAGCTGAAATGAACTCTGTTCTCCTCCAGCTGCTTTTGACTACTGTGTTTAACACAGCAAGAGTTGGAAACTTGGGAAGACGTCACATTTTCCAGGTCTGGAAGAAAGACTCTGGAATCAAGTCTGTGGTCCCCTGATGTGACCAAAGCTTTGGATAAAACGTCCCTAGGGAGCTGTTGGGGTCCAGTGGCAATCAATGCACAGAGCGTGGGTAGAACACAGACAAAAAGACTGTTCTGCATTTTGCAACATGGGACTCAGCAAACCTCTGGGCTCACCCTGTCCCCATCCTGAAGACCCTCACGATCACTAGCTCTGCACTGGGGAGTTGCCTGCCCCAAGAGGTCCCAGGCTCCCCAGGACACATATGAGCACAATCCCACTGAGGGTTCTCCCAGAGACACCGCCTGTAGATGATACCCACCTGTGCGCTCAATGCAGCAGGGGCTAGCATCCAGGGCTTCATTTGGCTCTGGGAGGAGACACACTGGGCATCTTGGACCTCCGGGTCCTAACCACTGGTCCTAACCACAGGCTCCTGGGAACCGGGAGGTGTGTGCTTCAGGAGCACCTGACCACCTAAGGGACAGCAGGAGTGACTACCATCAGAGCTGAACTGACTGCCACAGAGCTGCCGAAGACTACTCTCATGGGAGCCTTTATGAAAAGGGGGTGACCTTGGGCCTTCTCGGCGTCATCTTCCTCCTCTTAGTTCCTCTGAGAGTCACAAAGGCTGGCCTTCTTATGCACTCCTCCCATGCTGGGTGAGAGCCAGGAGTCTTCTTGTCACCAAAGCATTGGTATCATGATGGACCTGGACTCACGTCCAAGGTGAATTACTACTAATACACTTATGACACACAGGTCATAGGCACGCTTCTCTCACACCCGCCCTGTCAAGGAGGTCCTGTTAACAGCCCCTCTAACAAAGAAGCCAGGGCTCAGAGCACCTCAGTGAAAGAAGAAGGTCCACATGAGACCCTGACTCTGATACCAGGCAAAGGAAAATGGCAGAAGAAAACCTGGCTCCAGGAAGGACAGCTCAGTTGCATCTGGGCCAGAACCATCTAGCTCATTCCTAGAAGTCTTTCTAGTGTGCTGCAATGGGGCTATGGCTTGTAGCCTGATAGCTGTACAGACTAAAATACTCCACATGGCAGCATGAGCCAGATAATGCCCACAGGAAAAAGATACACAGGGAGGCTACCTCCTCTCTCCCAGTGTGGGAGTCCTGCAGATCGAGAAGCAAAGGAAGATCCCTTCTCAGGAAGGAAGTAGTAACTATGCCAAGGTTCCCAGCCCTGGATTAAGTCTAACAAATGAAGACAGATGCCCTTGGGAGATTGCATTAGTGAGTGACAGTCCAGACGGGTGATTATGAGGAAGATTCACGTGGCACAGAGCAAGGGGCCTGTGCAGGATTCTGAGGCACAGGACTAACACAGAGCTGGGCAGGGCAGTAATGGAAACATACTGAGGTAGGAGACCACACGGAGGGAAGACAACGGGACTCCAGGAGGGTGGAGGAGATCATGATGCGAAGAAACAGTCTGGTTCTGCAGAAAGGGAAACCTGGCCTCAGGATGCCAACACCATGTGAGGATGAAGTCTTCGGCCATAGCATAAAGTGTTTATTGGAGAGGACAAGTGGTGCACCTTATGGCTGACCAGTTAAGGACGGTAAGGCCATTCAGTGTACAGCCGTCAACAGAGCAGGGTGGCCTGCAGGACTGCCTCTGAGTTCCTGGGGGCCACAGGCTCCCGGCCCTCTTTACCCAGTGCTTTGTTGGCCTGCAGCTGGGACCCACAGGCAGAACCTGGAGCTTCTACCCTGGAACTTGCGGAGAAAAACAGGTCTCGGGAGCTCCTTCAGTCTGCAGTGGTGCTGAGAAGGCCAGGGGTCACTCGGGAGAGGACACTCAGCTCCTCGCCTGCCCACACGGCCTTCCAGCCTTCTAGTTTCCAGCAGGCTCCAGCCGTGCAAGAACACGGGGAGCTCTTGTTACCAGACGCTCTAGCCTGGCATGTGGCGCTGCAGACAATGGACCCAGCGCCACACGCTTTGGGCAAGTGGCCCGGGCAAGCTCAGAGGTAGGAAATGCTCTGCCAACAAGTGTGCACCTGCTCATGCCACCAATCCCTGCCACAGGCAGCACCTGTTGGGGGTGGACAGTGCGCTCTCTCTCCCCTTGGACAGCTTGCAAAGATGGAAATGGTACTTGGTGGTCAACTCGAGGTCATCAGAAAGAGGACCTGCACATTGTCACTTGTCTTCAAAGACTCCCTGTTATCACGGGACTTGTCTTGCTTCCTCCTGGTCCTTACCCTAACTGGGGCTATGTTCCTTTCTCTTCTATTAACGTGCTTTATCTGCGTCATTCCTGAACACACACATGTATACACACAGGCACATACATGTTCAGGCTCAGTCCACGAGGCATGCGCTGTATCTACCAGGTCTATCTAATTTATTGTGGTTTCTGTAATGATTTTTTGATTCCTGGCACACAGCAGGTACCCAATTAGGATTTGCTGAATGAATGAATGACTCTAGTAGTCATTTGATGACTGACTGATACTACAAATCAGTGGAGAGATTGACAATGGGGTAGAGGGCAGATCTGGGGCTGGAGGTCTGAGTCTGGGGATGCAGATACCATCCACATAGACATGCTGGGAGGGACCTCAAAGGATGATGACCGTATTCTTCTTCTGTCCATCCCAAGAGGACCAGCTTCACACTTCCTTGGCTTAACATGATTCATTTACATGAGGTCAAAGGAAGCCAGCCACTCTAGCTTTACAACTGTAGCCCACAAGGGTGGCACAGACACAAATCAGCATATAGAATCCCTACATAAGCTAGGAGCACGGAGACAGGCACCACTCTGCCCGAGTATGGTCATGAAAAGTAGCCAACAGAACCCATCCTCAAGCCCAGAGAACAGACCTCTTTGGAGCTTTGGTATTCACACCCACGAACAGAACCAGCTTTCCTGACTCCAAGCTCTCAGAGTTGCCAAAACCCTCTCCTAAGAATCACAGTGGGGGCTGGGTGGAGGTGGCGCACGCCTTTAATCCCAGCACTTGGGAGGCGGAGGCAGGAGGATCTCTGTGAGTTTGAGGCCAACCTGGTCTACAGAGCGAGATCCAGGACAGCCAGGACTGTTACACAGAGAAACCCTGTCTCAAAAAACAAAAACAAAAAAAAAAAAAAAAAAAGAATCACAGTGGGAGCCGGAGAGATGGCCGTTAGGAGCTTGCAGAGAACCCAAATACAGTTCCCAGCAGCCACGCCAGGAGGCTCACAATCACTGGCAACTCCAGCTCCAGGGAATCCAACACCCACTTCTGGCCTTGTGGGCACTGCCCTCACAAGCACAGACACACATCTAGACATAAAGATGGCAAGCAGTATCCGGAGGCATAGCTGGTCCTCACAACAGGGAATGTTTGAGGGCGCTACTGTATCTAGCAGGTACAGACCAAACAGGTCACTAAACATCTGGCTGGCATAGGACAGGCCCCAACAACAAAGAATTACCCAGTTCCAGATGCCAACGGAACCGCCGCTGAGACACTGTAAGATAATGAGTGCAAAAGCTCTTCTTACGACTCTAGAAAATATTTCTTGGTGTTGTTTGATTATTTTCGAGGCAGCATCTCACAATCTTCCTCCTTTAGTCCCCTGAGTATTAGGGTTACGGGTATGTAACCCCTATAACAGAAAACATACTAAGAAACGTTTTTGGTTTCTTTGTTTGTTTCCTTATTCATTGGACTTGAGACAGATCATATATCCTATCTGGCCACAAAGTCACTATGTCATTAAAAATGACCTTGAACTGGTTCCTCTGCCTCCAGCTCACAAGTGCTGAGGATATAGGTGTGTACTATTAGGTTCTATAATAAACACATTTCTAAAGTTCAGCATGCACCAAACCTTGAGGTAAAACATTACCTGTCACATCCTGGGCAATTGAGTGGTAGTGCTTAGGTCTTCTGCCCACAGTAGGCAGGGGACAGGGACTGGGGGTAAGTAGGGAGGGGGGTGCCTGCTACCAACCAAAGGCATTAAATGGTGTTCCCTCCCTCGGCAGAGAGAGCAATGCCCGGTCCCTACCGCTTGGCTCAGTCTAAATAAACAATGGGCAGATTGTGTGGCCGTCTCCACCATGGGAGGACTGGCCTTGTGACCCAGACTTGCAGTCATTGAGGTTGGCCTCATGGTCACCCCAGGACTGAGTCTGCTGCTCTGGGACTGGGATGGACCCAGTTTGAATCCCTTGGCTTCTGCTAGTCTGTGTTCCATCAGTGCATGGCACCCGCTGGGTCCGAAGCAATCCAAGCCACTGAGCCACTGACCCTCCAGCCCACCGAGGGAAAGGGAAGGGGTGTCCACTGGCTACTGTCCGAAGTAAGGCCCCCAGGCACATGTGAGAAGAGTATAAGCTACAACCCTGACCTGCTGCTTTTCCAAACGACCCTGGGCAGGTGACAACTTCGGTTTTCTCGCCTGCAAAATGCATAACTAATTCTATTATCTCAATGATGGAGATGAGGAAGAGCTAGAGCGAGACGAGCCGGGACCCAGGCAGTGTGTCCACATGGTACGTGACTAGGCCAAGGCAGCCTCTGCGGCAGAGCTGCTGTGACAATGCACGGTCTTTGCTGGGTCCCATGCTCTGACTGACCCCCGAGGCCACATACAAGCCAACAGCATCTCAACTTAAGACTGTTACTCAACTTCTTGTGGGTTTAGATGCTGGCTTCCTAATGGGGCTGGAAGGCCAAGAACAAGGAGACCTTTGTCCCCAGCCTTCCCCTCCGTCCTCCAGCGAGACACAGACCCTCTACGAGCGGCTGCTCAGCACCGAAGGCTGTTGGGTTTAACTCCATGCTTGTGGTGCTATTACATCCGTACCTGGCGGGGGGTGGGGGGGTGGGGGGGTTAAGCTATGGCTTGGGAGGTGTCGGCCACACTTAGGAACTAGACAGCGTTGACCCCAAGGTCACTGTCATAAGTACCATCCAACATGTTCCTGTGTGGCAGGCAGGATGACTGGGATCCACACGGGCTGACTGGTGAGGGGCGGAGCCAGGGACAACAGCCAAGTCCCCCTGACCACCTCCTCTCCCTGACCCTGCCTCTTAGGCTAAGCAAGCCCCCATTTCCAAGGTCCCCTCCCAGGCGTGCCTCCCACCCACTAAGGGACACTTTCGCAATCGCTGCCTCGTTGAGTCCCGTCACAATAGAGAAGTCATAAGTCCGCTGGGGCCACAGCTAAGGCTGGGAGCAAAGTGCTCCTGTCACTGTGGTAACAGTGTTACCAGAAGCATGGCCGAGTGTTCCAAGGTGCCACGGGGTCTGCCTGTGCCGCTACACACCAGACACCAGCAAGGAAAGTGACTGATGCCTGCACACACACACACACACACACACACACACACACAGCACTCATTCCAGGCCAGGCACTGTTTGAAGCACATAAGCACATATGAATTTGTCTAATGCTAACAAAAACCTTATGGGCAGTTTTAATTTTTAAAGGGAAATGAGTCCTGAGCTGAGCTCAGTCCCTTGCCTGCAGGGAGAACCTACTGAGAGCAGGCCTGAGCTCTGCCACCTTCTCAGCTCCCTGACACAATCAATCATCGGGGACCGCTCCAGCATCTGAGGTCCTGAATACCCGAGAGAGCCTCGGCCAGCTGGCAGGGGGAGCCTTGAACACCATGCTCTCTGCCAGCCACCAGAGGTTGCTAACTCTGCCATATTAAAAGCAAGCTGTACCCCCTGCCTGAGTCCAGATCCACCTGCTTCCTGTCTGCTGCCTCAGGGCTCTCTCGGTACCTGATGGAGAATGAAGGAGACAATACACGGGGTGGCGCGAGGGGGTGGATATAAATTTGCTTCCCGAATCCTTGGGATGATTAAAATGTTCTTGCTTCAAAACTACGTCCTGAAGAGCCACAGGATGTGGCCAGTGGTGTGGCTTTTGTCTCGTCCTGGCAGCTGAGGGAGGGCACACTTGGGGCTGAGCACGGAGCCCTGCTGGGCCTCCAGCATACATGGTCTGTCTTCAGCCCCGATATCCAAGCTCTGGTGCCTACCTGGTGTCCTGCCTGCCCCAAGTTTACCTTGCACTCTCGAAATTCCTGAACAGGGCCTCTCTCTGCCAATTAATCTGACCTTATTACCACCATCATCTTATTCCCCGATCTTTCTGCATGAGAAAGTCCAAGTGCCACAGCCTGGATCTCTTGAGCTGTGGCCCCGCTGCCCTGCTCTCGAGCCTGCTGGCTCTGGGGCACATTCCTCCACACAGGTCAGGCAGGAGCACCTACCCCCTAAGCCTCCTGGCTGCCTTCTTCTTCCCTGCTCCTAGCCACCCACCAGAGCTAAGTACTCCACCCACCACTGATCTACAGGGTCCATTCAGCACCAGGCTAGATCCTCCCCACGGTCCTAACACATTGTCAAAACACAGAGGCATATTTGAAATGTGCCAGGTGCGGAGGGCAGCAGTGAGAACAAAGGTCCTGGGAGCAGGTGGCCCCAGGAGGGTCAACAACTGAGGAGGAGTTATGAATTTCCACCCGGTGGGAAGTAAAGGCCAAGGTGTGGGGAGGGAGGGGCTTGGGACAGGAGCGGAATCTACTGTTGGAAGGAAGGTGATCCTCAGGAAGGGGATCCTGGCTGCAGGAAACGCCTGTGCAAAGGGTGGGCAAGAGTCAGGCCTGAGTAGCTGCTCTGGAGGGCAAGTGTGACCAGGAAGAGTTAGGAGGAACAGCATAAGGTTGACCTTAAAGAACGCGTTCAGAGCCAGGCAAAGTGGCTTAATCCCTGCCTTTAATCCCAGCATTTGGTAGGCAGACACAGGTGGCTCTCTGTGGGTTCGAGGCCAGCCTGGTCTACATAGTGAATTCCAGGACAGCCAGAGCTGTATAGTGAGACCTTGTCTTGAAAAAACAAATAACAACAGACAGACAGTGTCCAGGAATACTGGAGACAATTGACCTCCTTCCAGATGATCAATATGGATAGGAAGGGATGGGGAGCTGGGTGCTCGCCTTACAATGGATGAGAACCTGAGTTCAATCCCATATGAGAGAGAGAGAGAGAGAGAGAGAGAGAGAGAGAGAGAGAGAGAGAGAGAGAGAGAGAGAGAGAGAGAGAACCAAGCATGGCAGCATACACTTAAAATCTCAGCGTTGGGGAGGCAGATCCCTAGAGCTTGCTAACCAGGCAGTCTAGCCTACTTGGCAAGTTCTAGGCCAAAACTCATACACGTGAACTCATACACACGAACGCATGCTCATACACAAACATCAGTTTGAATTCAAGCTTCCCTTTAACCTTGTCAGGGACCACCCCTGGAAGAGCCGCGCATGCCTGGTGGGTGACAACCGGCAAACTCTACCTAGGCAGATTCTGGAGCCCAAAGGCCACCAGTTCCTCCCCTTGCAGTCACTTTAGACAGGTGGCACTGAAAGTGACAAGACGAAAGGTTGCTCGTACTTGCTTAAGGAGAAGCCAAGGGGCCCCAGGGTCCCTCTGTACCAGCCACACCCATCGCCACTGGCCCAGGAGGCAGGGCCCTCGGGGACCTTTGCCCATGTCGGCGCACTGATAACTAAGTCTCAGGAGTGGGCAAAGGCGCCAGACTGCAGGCTCCACCTGACCCTTGAAACAGAAAAACAACTGACTCATCCCAGTGATCCTCCATTGTGAGGCTAATCCACAAGGAAAACTGACTGGGAGTGGTTTCCATGACAACCAGCTTGCATGACCTGCAATATGCACCAGGCCCACATCCTCCCACCTGCCTACCTGGACACAAGGAAGAAGCTGGCCGTAGTTCCAAACCTTCCTTCCCTGAGGACCAGGGGCTCAGGAAGCATCCACTGAGCATTATGCTCTAGGGCCATCAGGAACATCTCCAAAACTCATCTTTTCCCACAGAGGAGCCTACAACCTCCCCTGGGGACCTGAATACAGATGGGGCCCTTTCGGCAGAGCCCTTACTGAGGCAGAGCCCCTTCACTTTGCTCTGCTGTGCATGACACTTAAGGTGCAGTCACAGCAGGATCAAGGTCAAGGTCTCAAATCCCAGGTCCATGCTGCTTGGCTTCTGACCTTGCACCTCTCAGGGAGAGATGACCATGTCAGCACTGATAGCCCCAAGTGCCATGCCCCAAGAGATCTAATCCCTAGCCTTCATCTGAGTTCCTCAATCTGCCCTAGGCTGGTGTCATTGTCCCCTGACTACATACACTCCTGCTTACCTTCCGGGGCCTCTGAGGAATGCAGCCTGATGCTCTTTCTCAAAAGAGTTGGTCTCTTCCCCAGGAAGACACGTCCTGGTCTTCATCACGCATCTGGCTTCTTGCCGAAACTGCCTGCTGTGGTTTTCCCCAGAAATACCTAGCTGAAGGCTACCATCCCAGGCTAGGGGCCAGCAATGTGTGTGCTCTGCAGAGGGCAGACTCAAAGACCCAGCCAAGACCCTCTCTCTGAGACATTCCACAAGCTCATGTGCCTCAGAATGTTCTTTTCTACACCTAGAGCGGCTGTGGTACCTGCCCTAGGCTGAGGGCTCTAGTGTGTCTGGAGTAGAGGGACAGGGTCAGGGTTACCCCTATGGGGGCAGTGAGCTAACTACTGACCAGGCCATGCCTTCACAGAAAAAAATGGTACTGATGGGTGTGAAGAAGAATGTGGCAGTGCCTGGGAAACCACGGGCACTCAGGCCACATTTGCTCTAGGAAGAAGGCGGTACCTCCTCCTCTTCCTCATTATTATTATTATTATTATTTATTTTAAAGAACTTTATCATCATCATCATTATGTATATGACTGTTTTGCCTGCATGTATGTCTGCGTACCACATGTGTGCCTGGAGTCCATGGAGGCCAGAAGAGCGCTTTGTATTCCCTAGAACAAGGTTCACAAAGAGTTATAAGCTGCCATGTGTGTTCTGGAATGAACTCTGGTCCTCTGGAAGAGCAGCCAGTGCTCTTAACCTTGGAACCACCTCTCAAGCTCCAGAAGGTGCCATCTTAATGATAACAAATTTATACTTATTGGGGTTACATGGCCCATGGATTTGGAGGCTGGCTCCACCTCCCATGTGCTTACACAATGGAGTCCTCCCTCTCATGTGACTCTGGAGAAGTGGCAGGGCATGGGGAGAGCAAGATTGCCAGCAATGATTCCAAGGGCGCTTGGTCGCTTTCTAACTGCAGAGACATGAGAGAGATACCTGTGGTGGTTTGAATGAGAAATGTCCCCTGTGGTCTCAGGCCTGTAAATACTTGGTCCCCAGTCGGTGTTACTGGGGAGGTTTAGGTGGCGCTGTCTTGATGGAGGAAGTATGTTGCTGGGGGTGGGGAGGAGCTTTAAGAATGAAATGCTGGGCTGGAGAGATGGCTCAGAGGTTAAGTGCACTAGCTGCTCTTCCAGAGGTCCTGAGTTCAGTTCCCAGCACCCACATGGTAGCTCACAACCATCTGTAATGAGATCTGGTGCGCTCTCTCTCTTCTGGCCTGCAGGCAGACATGCTGACAGCACATTGAATACATATTAAATAAATAAATAAATATTTTTTTTAAAAAGACAGAAGGAAAAAGGAACAAGAAAAAGAAACGTCTCAGCTCCTTCCAGTTCCCTCTCTGCCTCACACTTGCAGCTGAGGACATGAGCCCTTAGCTTCCTACCCCTGCTTCCAGGCCGCCAGCTACTGCCATCCTATCCCAGCGCTATGGACTCCCCCTCTGGAACCGTAAGCTAAATAAACTCTTCTATAAGTCACTTTGGTCATGGTGTTTCATCACAGCGACAGAAATGTAACTAATACACTATCCAGCCTGTACCCGCTTCCTCACCTTGAGGCAGTCCCGTTCCATGTTGGTCCAAGTACCATAAATATAAGGTACTTCAGACCAGAGCCCACACAGAATGGCTCTGAATACCTCCTGCCGGAATCATCGTTGCTCTCTAATTTATACCTGGTCTAGTATTCCCAGACAAGGCCTGGCGGGGTCCCTGCAAGGTACCAGCAATGTCCTCTGGGGGCCTGGAGACATTTCTGCCTCAAGGGTCTACACAACTACCCATGCTCTGATGTCTCCCCAGAGAACCGCTGCCTGAAGAGCTGTAGGCACAGGAATTAGACACTCAGGGTCCTCCTAAGGACAGGAGGCATAAGTGGGAAATGACGAGGGCGGCCGCTTCACTGAGTGCCCATAGCACTGAGAGGACGGACGGTGGTGAAGGCATGTGGCGACTACCTGATCACTGGGAAGTGGTGCAAGAGCCACCCGCAGGGAACGAGCAGTGGCCTCAGGAAGTCAACATGGAGCCCTGCCTCTGCCACACCCCACACACCTCTGAGCCTTGTTTCCTGGTTATAAAACAAGGCTGACGACACCTGCCCTGAGGGACGTAGAGATGAGCTCAGGTTGGCTGCTTTTAGAGCTAAGTCCAGGCCATGGAGTGAGGGACGGTCAGGGCAAACCTCCCTGCCTTGCCTCACTCCTGAGAAGGGCTTGAAGAACCACCACACAGCAGACACCCAGGGAGCAAGCACAACACACACCAGCAGCGAGCACCCTCCAGGACTGGGCATGGACACCATCACTGTCCAGCTGCTCCTCCCTGCAAGCACTCATTTTACAAACAAGAAAACTGAGGAGGCCCCACGAGGTGGAGGAGAGCCCATGGCCACAGCTTCAGCCTATGAGAAGACCGAGCTCAGAGGGGCTCTATAACTCTTTATATATTGCCCATGGGGTCAATCCCTACCCCAATGCGGCCACCCCTAGAACTCATGCGGGAGGCAAGGAGTAGCTCAGCTGGTGGGAAAAGACATTCCACAGCAAGAGGTCTCCAGGAAGTGGGTGAGAGCCATGAGATGCTCAGGGGGCCGAGGCCACCAACCCTGAACACGTGGCAGAGAGGAACACTGTCAGCAGGATGGCTGCTGTGTGACAAGAGCCCCTTTGTCCTGGCAGGGGAAAGGATCTCCAGCCTCCAATTACTGCAGCTGAAAAAGTGCTGGTTCAAGCGCCCGTGCCCTAGGGAGGCCCGGGAACAGGCACAATTTCAGCTGCATTTCCGCTGATAATAGGACTTTGTTTCATGACCCCCCGAGCTGCCTGCCAGAGAAAAGAATCGTGTCTGTCCACAAAAGAGGACACATGGGGCAAGTCAGCAACGGCAACAGCAGCAGTGGTCACGCCACATGAAAACCCTAAGGTGACAGGCAGATCACCCAGGGGTCGGGCCCTGGAGCTGTGGGGGGGAAATGAACGGGTAGGAAAACAGGGAACATCCCTCGGGCCCATGAGAAATGTCAAGCAAGGCATAAACAATATCAAGTTGAACAATACAGGGGCTTTTCCACAAACGCAGGGCATGGTTCAAAGGCTTTCAAGGGACCCTTGACCCCAATTGCAACAGAGGGGGGTCCCATCCTGGGGCGAAAGCGGAATCGGCAGCCAGTGCTGAGCGCACCAGCCCTGAAGACACAGAAACCTTACCTGGGCTCAGCAGCGCTCTGACCACGAGCAGGACATCAAACCTGGGCTACACTTAAGCCTGAGGTCTGGCCCGCAGCTGAGCACTTGCCCGGGGAACCACAGCTTGCCGGTGGCAGAGCCATTTCTCCGGAGGCCCCAGCTCTAAGCTGTAGAGCCAACCTGGCCTTCCCCCCAACCCCCCAGAGGCCCCAGAGCCAGACAGCGCCACCCTCACTCACTTGGAATCTGTGCACCAATTCCAGAGACTGGCTGTCATTCTGATCAGCCTCGAGGATGACATCAGTCAGCTTGTGGATGATGACGTCCAGGGGGCCCTGCTCCTCAATTGGCCGGCTGAGGTTCAGCTGCAAGGTGGGAACACATGAGAAGAACTTCAGTACCTGAGCCCACATCTGGGACCCTTGAGCCTCGGTAGCACCCCAGACGGGAAGGGACTGAACGGACAGATTAAGGGCCCCACTACTCATCATTCTTGGTAGTTAAGGAGAGACTCCATGTTTACATATAGGTCTCCCAAAGGCAGAAAACACATGAGCAGGGGATGCCACACATTGGCTGTATGGAGAAAGCATTTATTGAACATTACCTCAACTGCCCAACCGTCTAGGGGAACCAGAGGTCAGAGGGATTAAGAAAAATGACCAGTCACCCAGTCAAAACTCCATCTAAGCACATATTCTTTCCCTCTAAGGCCTAGGCCCAGTGATGTTCTTGGCAAGTCTAGGAGTCGCGGCCTTGAGAACCCAGGCGCTTGCATTCCACCCTGAACCCGGGGTGTGTCACTGACAGCGGAGGGGTGCAGGAGCACAGAGCCGCCTGTGATCAGCTGAGCGCTGCGTGCGCTGCTCCACTGGGGAATGTGTTTGCTTTTTCAAGAACACAGGGTTGGGAAGATCAAGCCCCAAGGGAGCCAGAGCGGCCAGCTGATAGTCAGCATCACCTGACCCCAAGCCAAGAGCACCTGCCAACAGCCGGGCAGCCTGACACCACGCTTCCTGATGCGCCAGATGTCTGCCGCCAGCACACGGCCGCCGCCGCCACCTGCAAGGCTAGACTCTTGGAGGCAAGTTTGACGCCGGCACCTGGCTGACCCCCACATAGCCTCAGCCAGGCCGGAGAAGGCCATCCCTGCCCCACTCCCCACCCTCAACTGCAGCTAGCTCCAGGATTCAGGGCTGGCTGTGCCCATGTCCTTCGTGACACGAGACAGCTACAAACAGTCACTCTCAGGAGACGGCAAGCTAACGACGGACCTATCTGCCTCCTTTCATTCCCGACCACTACGGGAAAGGATATCCACAAACAATGCAAGGGAGGCAGGGGACTTTTAAAAACGTGCCTAGGATCTGGGTGGGAGAGGTCTAAGTAAGACCTGAGACAACTGATCTGAAACCCCCACCCACCCTTTATCCTCTGCCCCATGTCCTCGCTGTGCCCTGTTGTCACAATCTCAAAAGTCACCACCCCATAGCGGCTGTCCTCTGGCAGAATCATCCCTAGGAGCCCTGGTGGAGGGCCAGAAGGAAGGCAGGTCAGGACACTGGTCCCTGCACCTGGTCCCCATACCGCCTTCGATCCTGGTAATTCTGCACAGCCCATCTCCCAAGCCTACCGGCCATCTCTGTGGCTCCAGGTACACTTGTGGTTCCCCTGTCCCAGCAGGCCCATGGGCAGCAGCAATTCCTCACACTTGGTCATACTACGTACTGTGTCTTGTCAGGCCCTGCTCACACCTGTTGTACATATACCCTTCTTTCAATTCTTTTCTGATAGGTTTTTGGAATGCGCCAGCTCTCTCCCCTGCTGTCCTTAATTCCACTTTTTAATGGTCTGCCAGGAGAGATGTTAAAAGGTCACCCCTATTTAAAGAAGAAAAAAAAAAAAGTACCAGAGACCTCCCAATGAGAAATCATCAAGGACTATGCTTCCCTCCCATGGTGACAAGCTTGTGTACCAAACAAAACAAATACAGTCAAGACACCAGGCTGGAGAGGGGAAAGATGCGGCCCAAGTGTCTTCTGCCATTATCTGAAACTGTCTGGCTGGTTTCACACTTGAGGTGATCACCCTGACTCTGCCTCCTGGGTGTCTTCTGAGACCTCACAGCAAGGCAAGGAGATGGGGATGACCTTCCTACCTCCTAGGACCAGAACACCGAGAACCTAGGGAGAAAAAAGGACCAACCACGTCGTGTAGCTGAAACAGACCGAGGCTCAGCAGAAATGCCAGTGCCGGCCCCTAGCCTCAGTTTCCCCCAAGGAAACAGAAAGGGCCTCTCTGGCTCTATATGATGATTCCACACTACATTTTCATCCAACCCCAACAGGATTTGAAGGGAAGTGGAGAAGCTACCAGAACAAGAAGAGGCACCCAAGGAACTATGGCCATGCCTGGGTTCCACGATGGCAGGCACCACAAACAAAGGCCAATATTTTCAGACCATGATAACTATGAAGAGAGAAGAGGGTCTCAGGAGTGACAGTGGGCACATTCCCCAAGTTCAGTCAGAACTACCATGCTGGTCTCCACATCTCCAATCCTCCCTGGACCAGGTAGGTACTAGGGAAGGGGAAAAAATGTCAGAGCCTAAGCCAGGCCAGGCATGGTTACGGTAATTATTGTTGCTTTAGACGTCAGGGGTGACTCTTGGGCCACTGGAGTTTGCAAGGGCAGGAGAACCAGCCAGAGGAAAGCCAGGGATTCCCCTGAGGATCAGGGAAGGAGGTGGGCATCAGCCTGAGGCCTGTAGACCTGACAACGGGGGCTGTTTGGAAAATAAGCTCCCTGTGTTCCTGGCTGCTCTGCAAAAGGTAAACAGTTGAGTCTGGAAGTCAGCCACCTTCCTTTGTGTATTCTCCAAGCATTTCTATGCCAGTAAAGCCCTTTCACAAGAACAGCATCTTGGGGACACACATCAGGCCTGGTGTGGTCCCACTCCGCAGCATGGCCACCACCTCCTCCCATGGCATCCTCCCTCCCTCTCTCCCTCCTTCCCTCCCTCTCTCTCTCCCTCCCTCCCTCCCTCCCCCCCCCCCCCCTCTCTCCAGGTTTTCCCTATGTAGCCCTGGCTGGCCTTGAACTCACAGAAACCTGTCTGTTGCTCCTCTAGAGCCACCACACCCAGCTGTCTTTTCTACTTTATAGTTCAAGCTGGCCTTGAACTTGCAGCCATCCTCCTGATTCTCCCTTCTGCGTGTCGAGGTAACAAGTGTGTGCCACCGTAGCTGGCCTAGCAGTAGCATCTCTGAGCTGTATAAAGTGGGTCTTTCTGCTTTTCCTCAAGTAGCTAGAGAAGCCACCATCCATCTCAAGGGATGTTGTCCTGAAAGAACCTCACAGAAGCCTCAGCCTCTCCCCACTTGAGAGATGGGTCTCACCGGAGGCCTGGACAGCGAGGGAAGCGAAACCAGACCAGCACAGAGGGGATGCTGCAAAGGAGAGGGCCCTTGGGAGAGAGTACGCCATAGAGGAGGGGGCACGCAAGAGAGTGACTGCCGGCTTCAGAAAACGGCACAGCCCAAGCCCAGTCTCCTGGAGAGGGTGAGGGCAGGGCTCGGAAGAAGAACGCCATGTGTGTTCACCATTCCGTTTCTCTGGCTGCCTGCCTCCCAGAACGTTCCCGGAGACTTCCTGTTCTCCCCTTGGAAGGGGTGTGATCTGTCCCTCTCCCTGAGCGTTAAGGGCATCTCAATGAAAGGCCTGACCATGGGTGCTCCACTTCCAAGTCTCCCTGTGCTAGACAAGGTTCCATGCAGCACACAAGGGTCTGAATTCAGAGGGAACAAAGAGCCGCTGTTTCCCTCGCTGACAAAGGCAGTGAGGCTCATGGGGGGGGGGGGGGCAGGGCTGGGAGGATATGGGACAAAGTTGGCAAACCCCAGTGGCCCTCGGGTCACCGCTGACTTCCACAACAATAATACTTAACATCATCATGTCCTACCTAGTGACCAAGCTAGGTCCTGACACTATGCCTCCATCCCAGATACCAGCCCCTGGAACCAGCCAGAGACGTGAGCAAGGCTGATAAACCCATCTAACCTCATTATCTCATTATCATTATCAGGGTAGCCGTGGTCACCTAAACTGTACTGAGCTTCAGTTTTCCCCGTTCACAAAATGAGGATGCTCTCCACATGCTGCCCAAGGCTGTGGTTCTCAACCCATCTTGCAACAAACAGGAAGAATTCGTAGGTCCCTCATCTCACCCACACCCACAGGACCACCCCTGACTTCCTTTGCTTCTCCAGAACAACTCTCCCCTATCCCCTCATGCTGTGGATGCCCCTTAGGGGTTCTTCACTGCAAAGCCATGGAGACACAGGGCTGCTAAGCAAAACCCATGGCTTCCTAGATGGTAGGTGTTCCTGACTTCAAAGTTCACATGTTACAAACCGAGGCTGGAATGGGACTAGGACGGGTACAAGGACTGGCCTCTGTGGCTACCACCTTCTCAGAGCTTCGAGTGCCTAAAGAAGCCTCACCGTCCTGCAGCACACACAGCTGCTGCTTACATGATCAGACCCTGCTCGTCCTTACAAGCAGTGATTCAAATGCCCCTCGGAGGAACACTGAGGCAGCACAGTTTCACACGCACGTTCATGGTCCTTTGCCGAGGAATATGGCACGCATGCTCAATAAAGGTCAGCTGTTATCTCCCTCTCCTGGCTGTTTGCATTATGACCGACATCAAACCCCCAGCCTCTGGCTGCAGCATGTCACAAGAGCTCAGCACGGGTCAGAACTTGAATTCTGCAGAGCCAGGGTACTAGCACCGGCTCACATTCACGTCCTCCAAGAGTGTGCTGCCACACCCTCAGCTCCCTGTGGTTGTTAATGGCGACTGTCACCCACGCAGCGGTGCTTACGGGAAGCTACACACTGTGTTCCTAACAAGCACTGAGCACATGGGGTGATGAAGACACTGAGTCACACAGAGGTTCAGTGACCTGCCCAAGGGCATGGAGTTTCGTAGCATGGAAACCCAGGTTTCTCTCCTGCTGACACCACACTTCTGTTCACACCAAAGGGCGTGCCGGGTACCTGGGGTGTCTTTCACCTTTCCTCCCTGCATGCGGCCCAGAAGCGCTGTGTTTTCAGCTGTGACTTCAAATGGGATCCACGACATCAAAAGTTTTGCCTTAAGCCAAGGCTGAGTGGGACAAATGGCCCAGATCAAAGGCCTGATGTATATCTCTGTGCTTCCTGAGAGTCCTGGGATCTGGCAGAAGAGCCAGCCCTGAGGTTACAGTATAGTAGACAGCGTGGGTCTCTCAATCTGGGCCTCTCGTGGACAGATCCCAAAGTAGGGACAGACAGTAGGGTTTCCCTGTGGGTTTGATTCCAAAAGCAGTCTGAGGGAGGACATGGGTGCCTCCTGAATAAGCACCCAGAGGAGTGTCACGTGTCCCTCAGTCAGGAGCTTGAGTCTGGCCAGCCAAACCTGTAAATTAAGCCAAGGGAGATATTGGTCATCCCAATGGCCTCTGCCCCGATGAAAGAGGCAGGCCAGTGCCTGTATTCCCTGACCCAGTTCCCTAGTGACTGCTCCCAGGGACTAGGGTAATGGGAAGCAGCAGCAATTCAATTAAGGCAGAAGAGCAGACACCACTGTACCCCAGAGAAGAGCTAAGACAACTAATGAGCCAGACAACCACAGTGCCTCGTGGCACTAACATCTGAGGAACTGTGAACCTACTGCAGGGGAGTGGCCAGGCCTAGCTTGGTAGGCCCGCCAGAGTCCATTCTCTGACCGAACATCTCCAGCAACATTCTGAGAGATACAGAGCCATCCAAAAGCATGGCTCAGTGGTTAAGAGCATTGGCTGCTCTTCCAGAGGACCTGGGTTCAATTCCCAGCACCCCCGTGGCAGCTCACACCTGTCTGTAACTCCAGTTCCAGGGGATCCAACACCCTCACATGGATACACACGCAGGCAAAACACCAAAGCACATAAAATAAAGTAATTAATTGACAACAACAACAAAAAGAACCGTATTGAGCATCTTCATTCCTGTAGTTACATCATCATACAATATACAAATTACCTTTTCAGTTAACTTTTAAGTCTCTTTCCTCATTTTTATTACTTTTTGAGAATTTTATACAATGTATTTTTATCATACACATACACACACACACACACACACACACACACACACACACATACACACACACACACTCCTCCAGGTCTACCCCCAATCCCCACCCACCCAACTTTATTCACTCTTGTTTTGAACCCACCAAGTACCGTTGGTGCTGCCCATACACTCTCGGATATGTGACCTTCCACTGAAGGGTGACCGACCTACCACAGGCCACACACGTCCCCAGCAGTTATCAACTACCGATAGCTATGGGTGGACCTCGTGCCCAATCCCACTCTTCACGCTAGCATTATACGGCTTGAGCTTGATGAGTGCCAGCCGGAGGAAGAACTTGTCATCTGTGAAGAGAATCCATATAGTTCTAACCAGCGACTTGTCAGGCCAGCTTGTAGGAGAGACTGTGGCCAGGACAATGATAGGTGGAACCACACCTCGGCCAGGGCTGCTCAGTTATGCAAACTTCTTACTTGATATTTAAACCTGGACTTCAGATCAGGGCCCTGGAGATGGACTTTGGAGGGGGCAGGAATGGTCACTGGGCCTCTTTCTTCCTCTTCCCCATGTGGCCACAAAAGATAAATCTTTCTCTACTTTTCGCTTTTACTCCTCTAATTGGTAGGTGGGTGGGCAAACCTAGCTTGTTGGGAAGCTAGAGTCCAGACTCTAATCCTGAAAGCTCCAATAACATTATAGTCGTTACATTTAAATCTGAAGAGGAAGGGAGAAAAGTAATAGTGCTGAGCGGCAGGGGAGCATGGCTCAGTCTGAAAAGTGCCCACTCCATAAGCATGCCAACCTGGTTCAAATCCCCAGACCCTATGTAAAAGGCGGGTACAACAGCACACGCGTGTAACCCCAGGGCTATAGGTAGGAGCTCGGGAGACAAGTAGATCCCCGCCGCTCACCGGCCAGTCAGCTTAGCTGAACAGACAAAGCCCAGGTTCGGTGAGCTACTGTCTCAAAAACAAGGTGGAGTGTGATCAAGGAAGAGAGCTGATGTCTACTTCTGGCCTCCACATGTACAAGGACACAAACACAGATACACACACAGGAGAGGGAGGGAGGAACGGAGGGGGGAGGGAGGAGGGAGGGAGGGACACAGCAAAGATGATTGACAGTATAATCTTAAGAACTGCAAAAGCAGGCCGGTGGTGGCGCACGCCTTTAATCCCAGCACTCGGGAGGCAGAGGCAGGCGGATCTCTGTGAGTTCGAGGCCAGCCTGGGCTACCAAGTGAGTTCCAGGAAAGGCGCAAAGCTACACAGAGAAACCCTGTCTCGAAAAACCAAAAAAAAAAAAAAAAAAAAAAAAAAAAAGAACTGCAAAAGCAGGCCGGGCCATGGTGGTGCACGCCTTTAATCCCAGCACTTGAGAGGCAGAGGCAGGCGGATCTCTGTGAGTTCGAGGCCAGCCTGGGCTACACAGTGAGTTCCAGGACACCCAGGGCTATGTAGAGAGACCCTGTCACACAAAAGACTAAACAGAAAAAGAATAGCAAAAGCCCAGTGCCTGAAGGCCAAGTTAAAGAACAGACTGAAAACCCACACACCATCCCCTCTGTCTCAGGAAGCCCACTCCTACAAGTCTAAGGAAAATGTCCACGTGGACGAGTGTGAAGACCCAGACCCCCTGTGAAAAGATGGGGACTGTCTGTATGACAATGTCAGGGAGACATTCAGAAGCCACTAAGACGGCCTCAAAGAAGTCCTAGTGGAGACGTTTGCTGTGGGAAACTGAGGAAAGAGGAAGGGTGATGATGAGGAGGAAGGCAAGCTCCGCTTTCTGGGACACGGGGCAGCACAGCACCCTGGCTCGACAGCAACCACGTGTAATGACCTGGGGAGCAAGTGGTCCGTGTCCCCGTCTAGGAAGAGATTTTGTCTCTTTCCTGATGGCCCTGTGGCAGGTGAAAGGAGTGTGTGAGGGGTGGGGTGGGGTGGGGTGGGGTGGGGTGGGGTGTGTGTGTGTGTGTGTGTGTGTGTGTGTGTGTGTGTGTGTGTGTGTGTGTGTCACTGTTTCAGTCCCCAGGACCTAGGTCACCTGACAATCCAGAACCATACATCTACTTGACTGATAGGCAGGAAGCTGCCCTACCCCACTTCTTTCTTCATTTAATGGGACGAAGGACACGTTAAATGCTGGCAAATGGGCCCCGGTGGGGTTTGGACAGGCTTTTAAAACCATAGTTACAGTTTCGTATCTACACAGAACACAGCAACAGAGATTTATCCTGCAAGGGAAGAATACTTCCTCATCTTTTAGAACCATTAGGCTGAAACCTTGAACAAGCCACACATGAACCCGGCTGCTCTCCAGCACCCAGGAGAGCTGCCGGAGTCCCCTCCACCTGCCCATAAGTCCCTTGATGGCAGCCACATTCGCCAAGTGGACTGTTCATCTTGTTACTCTGCACAGTGGTCACCCTGGGCTCAAGACAGCATGATGGGAAGTAAACCTTCCCTCTGTCACCAGGCAGTCTCTTCCTGTCCTGAGGAGAGGCACACATCACAAGCTGGCAAATAAAGACGGACAAGAGCTGGCAGATCTGTACCAACATGCAGGGGAGTCACAGGCTACACCCCAAAGTCTGGCTGTCCTCTCAGTGTATGCTGGGACTGGAGAAAGAGGCTCCCGGGGTCCTCCTGCCTCAGCTCCCTAACAATCATCTTCCTCCCGAGCCCCCTCAGGCATGAGGTAGCCCCTGTCCAGGAGAAGGGCACCAAAGGATCAGAGGGTGGGGCTGAGTGTCTGAATGCACAGGCCTAGGCCAGGGAGAGTGCATCCTTCACCCTCAGACTGGCTTCCTCACCTGCAAAGCAAGGATAAGGAAATACCCTTCCATCCCTTCCATAGCACACACCAGAGCCCAGACATCAGGCAATCCCTCCGAGCAGAGCCAGCCCACTACGCAGATGGTGGCAGCAGCAGCAGCAGCAGCAGCAGCAGCAGCAGCAGCAGGGATTTCAGCTGAGATCACATG
The DNA here is from genome assembly GCF_049852395.1 of Peromyscus maniculatus bairdii. Classification (NCBI taxonomy): domain Eukaryota; kingdom Metazoa; phylum Chordata; class Mammalia; order Rodentia; family Cricetidae; genus Peromyscus; species Peromyscus maniculatus. Next base: position 74,071,993 of record NC_134865.1, read on the forward strand.
AGGCTAGATTTTCTCCTAGCTTCTATTTAATTCTTGTTGGCTGTCCGCCAGGACGATCCAAGCAATCCCTTCCCAGAACCACAGGAGCCTAAGCCCCATACCAGGTGCTGAACTGAGCAAATCACACATATTATTTCCCCTAATCTCCCAGTCTGGAGCAGCTGAGGTCTGGTGACCATCCATTTACATGTGAGGTGAAGAAGATTCCAGAAGGCAAAACAATGACCTGAGATTGGACAGCCAGTGAGCGGGGGGGGGGGGGGGGGGGGGGGGGGGGGGGGGCACCTTCTTCCGGTTCTGTCCCTGTGCTCCAAGACGCACCTTCAAAGTCCCTCTGCTTTCTCAGATGGGTGTTAGCTAGACACTTTTCCTGGAAGTGACAGGCAGTGACAATGTAGCCCAAGATTATGTCCGAGGTAGTTCTTGCCTACTTGTAGGAGAGTGTCTACCTAGGCATCTCAGCCACAGGGGTCTCAGCCAGTCTTGTTTTTTTTTTTTTTTGGTTGTTGTTTTTGTTTTTTTTTTGGTTTTTCAAGACAGGGTTTCTCAGTGTAGCTTTGCGCCTGTCCTGGAACTCACTTGGTAGCCCAGGCTGACCTCGAACTCACAGAGATCCGCCTGTCTCTGCCTCCCAAGTGCTGGGATTAAAGGCGTGCGCCGCCACCGCTGCTGCTGCCGCCCGGCTTTCAGCCAGTCTTATAGCTCTAGATTCTGAAACTCCAATAGGAAGAACTGACTGCTCCAGCAAAATGCTATTTCCTGATCCCTCATCAGGAAGCACAGGGACACCCCCACCCCACCCCCGCCGCCCCCAAGCCTCCACTCCATGGAAGCATTCCGAAGCATCCACAGCACTGGAACTCAGGGTATCTCCATCCTGCTAGCCAGCCAACACACAGGACATTATTTATAATCACTCCAAATTAATAAATCAAATCTACCAAGAAGGGATGTGGTGGGAGATCAAACTGCCATAGCAAAGCTTAGGAATGATCCAGGGGAGTGTATGAGCAGAGGGAGGCTACAGACATCTACCTGCCTATGCCCATAGCATCTTGGTGTATGCCCCAAGGAATTGATATAAGTGATAATCTCCTCTGCAGGGAGTAACAGGGACCAGGTGAGATGAGTCTTCTCACCCTACGCTATGCTACTTGGGAGTTTCAAACCAGTGCAGTATCTTGCTTCTTTGACTTAAAGTTACCATGCTAACAGTGTGGAGAACAGGAGTAGAAGCAAAAAGGCCTGGGTTCAAATCTAACCAGTTGCTAACATCCACTGGGCACCTGCTCTATGCCAGGCCAACCTGCAGGCACTGCACATGAATTACTGCATTTATGAGACAGGGGGTCTCTCACTGGGATCTCACCATGACAGTGGTGGCCTTTGGATCCTCGTGACTGGGACTGTGATTGATGAAGGAGGGCAGGCAGCTGCAGGCAGTGACCTTCAGCCCATCTAAGCCTGTTTCCTCATCTGTCTGCTGGAGCCCTGGCATCTGCTCCTACATTCCTCATTGGACAAGGCAACACTGGAAAAGCCTGCAGGCTCTCATGAGGCCCCATCAGAAGAAGATGCCAGCTCGTGTCCTGGGGCTTCTCTGCTCTCAATTCCTCTAACACTTCATTAGTCTCAGTTCTTGGGGGAGCCACCACTTCCAATGACAAACAGGAAGTGTCAGGTTCGGGTTCAGGGGCCTGGGCATGATGCAGGCTCCCAGGCACCCTCAGCCTCCTACTTCAGAGGGACTGATACAGTCTGGCTTGGCCAATCATGCCCTCTGTGAGCTGTAAAAAGACTTCTGGGCCTGTCTCTGAGACCTCTCCAAGGTCAGGACTGTGTCCTATCCTCCCTCCAGCTTGCCTTGTCTGCTTATACCAGGGCAGGAAACATGCACTGAATGAATGAGTATCTGGGGACAGGGGAGATTTGCAACATCGGCCCACCCATTCATCACGCCACCCACCCATCCACATAACAGTTACTGGGCACTTCCACAACCGCCATTCCAGACAAATGTTACCCTATCTTGCACTGAAAACAATGAAGCCTGAGAGAGATTAGGTCAGTCATAAAATGTCACTGCTCAGAAGGGACAGGCCTAAATGTTTTATGACCACAAATCCTCACCCACTACCTTCCTTACAGCCACACCTTCTGATCTTCTGCCTATATTCTCTCCGTAACACTCCCAGATCTGGACCTCCAAGTCCAAAGTGGCTCAGGAGTTAAGTTGGAGACTCTGACCTAGCAGGGGAAGAAAATCCCAGGATTCTCTGGGCTACAGAGCAAGCAAGGGCACTACAGTCACCTGGTTCCAGCCCCTTAGGAAGGAGACGTGGCCATGGGGTGTCAAGAGACCCAGAGACTTTCTACAGCTGCGTTCACTGCCACACTAGCAGCTGTGACCCTGGAAACTAAAGGAGCCAAAGACAAAACAGAAGAGGCAGAGGGACTCGCCATTAGTGCGGCTCGCTGGCCTAAGTCTTGTCTCTCCAAGCAAGCCGTGAATATCTGGGGACCCTCCTCTCAGCATCTATCTAGAAGACTGGACAGTCCTACACACATACAAGAAAGGGGAACAGAGGAAGTACCCAACAGTCATTGAGACATCAGCTCCTTCGCCATATCTGACTGTCACAAAGTGAACACGTGGGTCGTGGTGAGGCATGCATTTCTGAGCTCCCGGCCAGATAAACTTAGAATGGGCCATATAAACTCCAGTCCACACAAAACTGCCACCTTCCCTGCGGGATGAGGCTAGATGGCCCAGATTCCCACATCCCTCCCAGAGGCAAACTGCAATCCTCCCATTCACTTACGTGCTCGGCAGCCTCACATAAACCACACTCATCCTAGCTCACTAGGAGGTGCAGAGACTGAGGTCAAGGGGACACCCCACACAAAGGGACACATGTTTGTACTCCACAAAGCAGACTGGAGAATGTGCACAATAATAAGCTGGAAGAGTGGCATGTGCCCACCTGACGGTCGCTAAAAAACATCAAGTGCTCACTAACAGCAGCCCTCTTTGCTTCAGCCCTTTGTCTAATGTGTATAGAAAAGAAACCCAGCGATCCTGCCCGAATCATCCCCTGAAGATGCTTCTTTATTCTGTTCTGCTTTTCCCGAGTCCTAGGGCCGCCCCTGGAGGGCTGCTTTGTGCCGGGCGCTGCTCAAACACCACAACGCAGCAGGGAGGGTGTCAGCAAACCAAGAAATACGGTGAAGGGTGAAGTCCAGGCCGCCAGGGGTCAGAGAGTCAGCGTACTTGGTGGGGACAGCAGACGCTCACCACAGAAGGCCCGATCCAAGAGGAATTGACTCCACAAAAACAGTACCTTCAAGTCCTAACCCCCATCACCCCAGAATGTGGTGTTTTTTTTTTTTCTGGAAGAGTCGCTGCATATAGAATCAAGATGACATCATTTTTGAGTGGGGAGGACCCTCACTTCAAAAGAACTGCTGTCCTTGTCAGAAGGGGACATTTGGGTATGTGCACACTAGGAGGAGAAGAAAACAAGTTGATAACAAAGGCAGAGGAGACCGTGGGGGCACATCTGCTATCAAGGAAGGAGATCCACCAGAGCTCCAGAGGCTTCGGAAAGGCCCAACACAGATTCCCCTCTGCCCTGCAGGAAAAAGCACTGCCTACACCCTGACCAGCACTACGGCCTCCTAAGCATCGGGGCATCCCACTTCTGCCGTTTAAGCCACTCAGATGATGGCACTTTGTCACAGTATCCCCACCAAGCAAATAAGGCCCCCCTAGGGAGGCAGCACCTGAGTGAGATCTAAAGAGAAGGATCCAGGTGAGACGGGGGCATCTGGGTGTCTCGGGAAGAACATGGTGAGCGTGTGGGAATGAGGACAGAAAGATGGGGGATAAGGGGCAGGACAGAAGCCAGATCAGACCTGAGCGGATGCAATTAGCAGTTGGCTAGCTAAGTGTGGTGGTACCTATCAGCCTACCACTTGGGAGGCGAAGGCAGAACACTTCCTTGAGTTTAAGGCCAGCCAGTGCAATATAGAGAGACCCTATCTCAAAAAGATAGATATAGATAGATAGATAGATAGATAGATAGATAGATAGATAGATAGATAGATAGATAGATAGATAGATAGATAGACAGACAAAGTAGGTCAGCGAGATAACCCAGTACTTCCCACAGGAGCCTGCTGACCTGAGTTTGACCTTCAGGATCCACAGGTAAAAGGAGAGAGTCAACTCCAACTCCTGAAAGTCATTTTTTGACTTCCATGTGTACTCACACACGCACACATACATCTGTGTCTGAGTGTTTTGCCTGCGTGTATGTCTGCGTGCCACATGTGTGCTTGGTACCCGAGGGCACGGTGGGCCTCCATGTGGGAGCTGGGAATTGGACTCAGGTGCTTTGCAAGAACAAGTGCTCTTAATCACTGAGACCACTCTCCAGACCTAATAAAATATTTTAAATAAAAAAGTATTTACAAGTTAGTATTCCAAGATGTGGGTGGCTCAGTGGGGAGCTGGATAACCCCTGTTTCAAGAGATGCCTCTGGAAGCTACAGGAACCAACACATGAGATGTGTCAATGCTGTGCCTCAGATAACACATAAGCACACAATGCTGAGAGCTGTCACTTTTTTTTTTGTTTTTTTGGTTTTTTTTTTTTTTTGTTTTTTTGTTTTTCGAGACAGGGTCTCTCTGTGTAGCTTTGCGCCTTTCCTGGAGCTCACTTGGTAGCCCAGGCTGGCCTTGAACTCACAGAGATCCGCCTGCCTCTGCCTCCCGAGTGCTGGGATTAAAGGCGTGCGCCACCAACGCCCGGCGAGAGCTGTCACTTTTATGGCTCCATGGAATGTGGGGCTCAGGTAAGACCCTCAAAACCATGATGCTGTGAAGGTGGCAGTGGGCAGGTCTCCCTGTTTGCAGCCTGGGGTCTAAGCCCAAAAATGAGGCCCCCAGACCCTGTTCTGGGTCGGAGGATCTGGGGGGATGAGAACAGCTGCCCACCCCCATCTAGGTCCTCACTTCATGCTCCAAACCTCCCTCTCCTCTGCCCTGGCTTCGGGCCCAGGATGTCTTTCTGTGCTGACAAGGGAAGACAGCTCAGTGTCTCAATGCCTCCTTTATCTCCATGTTCCTCCCAGAATGGCAACTGGCAGCCCCCACCACAAGTGGCTAAGAATTCTCCAAGCCCAAAATAATCTCCTTGTACCCTCTTTAACAATAAGAAGCAGAAACTTGGGAGTCTAAGTTACAAAGCCTACACAGATTCCTTCCAAAGCCCTGGGTGGTATTCCTTCTATATTCATTTCTTCCCCGTCCAAAGGCAGCATCCCTTGAGGCCATTTCCAACCTGGTATTTCACATAATATTAAGGCGTATTAAAGGTCTCTAACAGGCTGGTGCACTAGAGACAGGCAATGCTGAAACCTGCCTCTTCACCTGGGAGAATTCCAGAGAATGAAACAGAATTCAAAGAAATGTTGGGATCCAGCTAAACCCTCTGCCTCTCTGCCTCTCTGCCTCTCGAGGAGGTTAAGGATACTTGTGGAACGTGTGTGTGTGTGTGTGTATCTGTGTGTGTCACACACACACACACACACACACACACACACACACACACACACACACACACACACACACAGTGTTGTGAGAGCAGCTTGCAATCAGCCTGATCCTAGATGACTTGTATCACCCTGGCTCTAGTTATGACCTTGGCACATCACTAAGATTCATGGGGAGGAGTGTATCTCCTGACTGTGATGCACTCTACATCCATGAGACACTGCCTGGGAGCTCAGGGCAGCGGGTGACAAACACCAGCAACAATTTTGTATCCTAGGAAGCCAGTCCCTCCCCCTTGGAGTGGACTTGGGGCCTTTAGCAAAAGGCCTGAAGGGTTCTCTCTCATTGGGCATCAGTGTAAACCACTAAGAAGGCTCTGACCCAGGGAAGATGACAACAGATGTGCTTGTACCCTGGACTGTCACGACAGGCTAGGCTTGAGGTTCTCCAGGTCTCTACAAATGACATGCAGGGCCCCAGTTTACTCTCAGAAGCCTGCGGCTACGTGTCATTTGTCATCATGGCAATCACAGGAGCAAGTGTAGGACCTTGATTGATCTCACTAGGCCTAGGGTGGGCAAGGGCAGTGTAGAGGGGTTCTTCGATGGACGCCGAGTTAAAGTAACTACATCGGCAGGGCTATGCCTCGTGGGACTGGGGGAACACGCCACAGAACCCGTGGGTTTCGCTTGTGACAAAGAGAAAAAAACTGCTCTCTTCCTGGGGTGGCTTCCCATCCAATGCCCCAACATTGGCCGGAGAAAATGGGTGCAGTAAGTACACGGTGGCTGCCAGAGGAGGGAGCCCAGAGCAGGACTGTCACAGAAGCGGGAGGGGCCAGGCAGGGGTGTCCTGCTGGGAATGAGGGAGGATACCGTGTCAGAACTAGACCAGCCACCAGGTGAGATGCCCTGAGGAAGAGACTGGCCTGCAGGACTAGGGAAGGGGCAGGAGGGTCCTGCAACAAGGATGGGTCTGGAACAAGAACACAAGCAGAAGGGGAAGAGGCGGAAAGGGACAGCAGAGATGGGGCCTGCATGGCCAGAACCATGGGCTGGGGACAGTGTGGAGGCGCTCGGGATTTGTTCCAGTCAAGGGGTGGGGATATGGTCTGGCTCACGGTCTTACTCCACTGTCAGAAATTGAAGAGGGGTAGCCTCTGATGCTGGGGTCCCAGGTCCCCATCCAAATGTGAAGCCCCAAAGTAGACCAGTGTTTTCCAGTTTCCTACTCCCCAGCCTCAGGCCTTCCTCCCATGTCCCCTCTCAGAATCCTTCCCCCATCACACTGGAATGAACTGGGAGGTGGCTTCAGCCACACGCCACCCGCAGAGACCAAGAGTTACCATGGCAACCACTCTCCAGGGCCCTGCAGAAGCAAGCTGACTATGGAAAGTCCACGGCATCAAGGGCAAAGCCATCACCACATTCACCAGGATGCAGATGGGTTCCCGAGTTTCTCAATCCAGACTCAGAAACTCCCCTTCTCAAACATGTCCCCTCCCTCTGAGGCTCCTGCAGCCTCCTCGGAAGGTGACCCCAGCTCCTCCAACCAGTTCCCACCCCCACCTTCTCATTCCCTTGTACGCTTGCACGAGCCCTCCCCAAGGATGGAAACTGAGGCAGGCTCCCTCACAGCCGGCCATCTGGGGCCCTGTGCAATTAATTCTCCCTGGAGGACAGGGTCTGTTGCCCGGATGCCTTGGGAGCCTTCACATCATGCAAGAGGTGGGGGCTCAAGGAAATGTCTGTGCTGGCTGTGTAGACATGAAATAACCCACCAAGAAGGGCCAAAGAGAAGTCAGACGGGAGTCACAGCGGTGGGTGGCAGTAGGGACAGCTGGCATTGCCCAACACAATGGGCAGTGGACAACACCAAAGCTCAGGGGTTTGTACTGTTGGGCCCAGCCTCCAGGGTCCCCTCCACCCCAACGTTCTGGCCCTCCAGTCACCTTGTCACCTCAGCCTAACTGGCCTCCCCTGGACCAGAAGCACTGACCCCTGGCCACCTCGCAGGCTTCAGTCCAGTTCTGTGGCTTCTCCAGGGCATCTTCTCTTTCCACTGGGCTCCACTGTATCTAAGACAGTGGGCTGCTCTTCTCTACCCCCCACCTCCTGCCCCCGGAAACATGTTGTCTAAGCTGGACTCTTATCTCACCAGGCTGATTTGGGAGACCTTGGTCACACTGTATCAGTTTCTCATTCACACAGGGTAACCAGTGCTCACTCCATAGCTAGCACCAGAGTAATGGTGGGGGGGGCTGGGGCGAGGGGGAAGAGGGTGGGCTGGTCTCAGAGCAGACATAGTGTGCCATTGGGGCAATGAGGTAGAAGAATATATGGGTCATGAGTGGTCCAAAGTTACCAACAAGCTAGGGTCAAGTCCACTCAGAGGAGGTGGATATAACTGAACATATACATCATAAACTCCCAAATAAACAGCACAAACTCTATGGAAATCTGCATATGAAGCCACAAGGAATGGGAAGTCAACAGTCAAAAAAGCAGTGTTGCCTGGGAAACAGGAAGAAGGACTTAGAGTATCACAATCCTATATGGCTGCTGTGGACCCTAGTGAGTGGGAAGCATTGGTCTGCCAGGCACATCCAGTGATGCTGAGGGTGGACCCGGCTAATGGGAACCTGGTGCCTGGCGGCACCACGTACTATCAATCCTACTCGGCAGCAAGAGACAGCAAAGGCAGGGTTCCGCTAGCCTGGAGTGGCCTTCTGCCAGAGCTTCCCCTTCAGTTTCTAGCCCCAGTGTTCCCAGCAGATGAAGCCAGAGCCTTGGGTCAGATGGGTAGTGGACCTGCTCTCTACAAGTGGTAGGACTCGAGCATGTGATACTAAGCAGCCACTTTGTCCCAGCTTAACCGGAGCACGAGGGTGCCTAGCTCAAAATGTTCTCCTTCCTGAGGAATATCCTTAGAGCCTGGAAGTAGGTGGCTATGCTGGGAGGTGTTCACCAAGTCCAAGTTCACCCCACCCAAGTGAGTGAACCAGCCTCTCCCAGAGAAACCCAGGACCAGAGAGCTGTGGGCGCAGATGACAGAACCATAGAGTCACCGCTGGGAGCAGCTGCTCCTGACCCAGGTCTCCTGCACCAATCTGAAATGGTCAAGGCACCAGAATAGCTTCCCTAGGACAGACAGTATGAGAAGAACTGCGGGCATCTCCCCAAGTTCAAGATAGGAGCAAAGATACAGAGAAAGCCAAGGGTAACATGCCTGGAGCTCCCAATATCAGCTCCTCTCATACCAACACAGACCAAACAAAATGTGTCTTTTCCCAAGATGCTGGCGGGGAGACGGGCCCCATCTGGCCCTGGAGACCTATCATTGCTGGTGACAGTCTCTCCATGCTCCCCACCCCCAGCCTACCATCAGCTTTCTAAAACCCATGTGGCTCATGACTCATCAGACTCAGCCCTGGACCAGCTGAGGGCTCTCCCCAAGGAACACTGCCCTATTCTACCACTCTGGGATCATCACCAACAAGCTGCCTTCTCTCCCACGCAACTCAGTACCCAGGGAGGCGGGCAGCTTGGGGAGGGGAGTTGCTAAGAAAAACCTCTCAGTGCAGAGGGATTAGGGCCGGAAGACACTAGCAGCCACGAGGGACCAGAAGAGACCTACCTGTTGCCATGGGGTGGGATTTCCAGGGCCTTACAGTTATTGAGGTGCTGGGAAAGGCTCCCTCTGGCAATGGCTGTAAAATCAGCGATGCTCTTTCTGCTAAGCCAGTGACTCCTGTTTGTTAGAGGGGTCTGCAGGGCCAGGCTACCAGACAAGAGAGCCCTTGAAGGCTGCTGACCTGCTCTCCTGCTCCCTGGGTGGCACTGCTCTGGGTCTGGCCAGTCCCAATGACTGGGAACTGCAGAAGAAGCCCCTGGGCAGAGAAAACCTCCTAGCTACCTGCTTTACCCTGCAAGAAGCCATCCCCGTCTGCTTTGTGGTGCTGACAGGAGTCTATCATTGCTGCCCCATACAGTGCCGCACGCCCTTGATCCCAGCACTCAGGAGGCAGAGGCAGGCGGATCTCTGCAAGTTTGGGGCCAGCCTGGTCTACATAGCAAGTTCCAGGACAGCCATAAGAGAGACCCCGCCTTAAAAAAAAAAAAAAAAAAAAAAAGCCTTCACTTCTTCACGAAGGACATCAGATCCCACCGGCATGCACAGCGTGCGCGGGGGGGGGGGGGGGGGGGGGGGGGGGGGGGGGGGGCCGAGGGGGGGGATATGACAATGATGATGGACAGAACAGGGTGCAGGCATATGCCTTCCTTTCAGAGATGACTAGGAGCCAAACTCACACTGACTTCTGATGAAAATTCAAAGTTTACTAAAAATTATTAAAAGTATTTAATACAGTAGGAGGAAATGGCAGCCAGAGACTACAGGCCAACGAGGCTCTGGGCCCTAGCTCTATGTCAAGTAACCTGGAATGAGAATACCTTCTGGGTCCACCGGGGCGAACATCTGTGGAGTCGGCCAGCCCCCAGTCCCCACAAGGAACCCAAGGCTAAGCTGGAACTCGGGGCACAGGGTTGAGAGTCAAACCCAGCTTCCAGATAAGGGCAGGTCTGAGGGCTCAAGGCAGAGAGGACTCGGGTACCGCTTCCTCTGCTGGCCTGAGGGGGCAGACATGCAGCTTCTCCTGAGTTGCTTGACTGAGTCCTGTGCCACCATAAGGAAATGCCACTTAAAAAAAAAAAAAAACCTGTCCTTTTCTCCTTATCAATTTAATTCACAGCCATCGTGAGAGATCTAAAACTCCCTCTTACTCATACCAATCTCACCTTGATTTCTAAGATATTTGATAACATTTTGTTACATACCCTCCGACTCTTTTAAATGCCCCCCCACAAATGCGGGGCGGGGGAGGGGAGGCCAAATTTGGATGCCACTTTTAAATAACATGCCATAATGAACATACTCCTGCGCTACTTCGTATCTTCTAAAGTGTCACCAGTAAAAGGTCAATACGGTGTCATTTATTGAACCAATTCCCACTATTTAACATTATTTGGCTGCTTCTAACTGTACAATTATACTAACACAGGAAAAGGAAATTACACCCATATGCCCTTGGGAGAGGGGAGAGGATAGTGAGTGGGTTCGAGACTGGAAAAGCACTTCCCACAAAGGACTAGGCTCAGGCAGCCACCTGAAACCTGGTCCCGGGGGAAAGGGGCGTCTCCCTCCAGGGCAGGCCAGAAAATAAGGTCCTGAGAACTCTTCCTAAAAGTTTTGGGCTCTTTCCTGTCTACCCCCCCTCTCCACCACCCTGAACTGTGCCCTTAACGATATCTCCCAAGTTTGAGGGTAAATTCCCTGATCCCTGCCCAGCTCCTATCACCCCAAGATGCCACAGTATGCCATGTTTAACACCACAGACTTGCCTTCTCTTACACAATGAAGCCAAGGTTCCGAGTGCCAGCAACCAGCACCCACCTACCTCCCCCTTCATGCCTCGCCCTCTGCTCCCGGCTGTTTCTAGGAAGGTTCTCCCCCGCACCTTAGCCTCCCCACATTGAGGGAGAGGGCCTGGAAGGGGTTAGAGCAGTGTTCCTCCCCCTCAGACCATAGGCCAGATGTTGGAATATCCATGAATTCCAGCAATGTCACCTTCCTTCGGGACTAAACCGTCTTAGTTTTAGAAACTATTGTCCATCTCACTACCTAGAGGAAGAATACAATACAGGATTCACTCCCACTTCGCAGAGTGGGAAACTGAGGACTTAGAGGACCTGTATGAGGGGACACGGGGGCCCAGCTAGACTCAGACTGGCTTCATGAAGCAAGGTTTGCTTTTCTCTGTCAAAGCAAGGTCTGAGGGCCTACAACTCTTTTGAGGTACAAGGGCAAGACAGGACACGGGGACGACAAACAGATCTTTGCCCACCAGGCCATACTCCCCCACAAAGTGAGTTCTAGGTTAACCTGAGTACACAGCTTCTGGCCCACCACTCCTGCCCAGCCACCCCACATTTACCACAGACACCAAGGCCTAGGAGCGCCCCTAAATGCCAGCACCCACACCACCCACACCTGCCTCCTCTAGAGCACCCTGCCTCTCTGAGGGTCATTTAAACATTCCCTGCACTCTGGGAAGCCAGAAGTCGCTTGGCACGCCCTGAGCAGGAAGTGGCTCTGTGCCTACCCTGGATCACTGCCACGATCATTCTCCGTGACTGTCACACTCGGGTCAGGCCCATGCAGTGGTGGGAACCAGCCAGGCTTGGGAGACAGAAGAACTAAACACAGTCCTCACAGCGGCTGCTGGCTGGCTGGCTGGCCTGGAAAAAGGGCAATTTACTAACTTCCCAAAGCTGCACACCCTCACCTGGACGAAAGGTAACTCAGTCTCATTTCACAAAGTATAAGTAGGTCAGATAAGACGGGCACCCCATCCCCTGCCCTCCTGTCCCAGTCCATGCAGGCATGCAGGGCCAGCAGGGCCAGTGTGTAGCCTGACTCGGGGCCTGGGCTCCACACTCAAAGGTCTCCTCTCCCGACAAGGCCCCAGCACTCAGACACACTGTCATTTATAGTCAAAGAAGCTGCTGGGCCAGGGCCAGGCTATGACTGGCAAACTGGGATGTAAGGGGAGCTTGTCCCTGTTCCATGACCTCTGTGAACAAATGAAACTCACAAAAGGAGCAATCCTCTGAATGCGAGGATTCCATGTTCTTTCACCACATTGAACAAGGTCCGGCCTCTTCCATAACCTTCCTGGGGCTCCAAGCCCTTGTGCCACAAAATCCCCCCTTCAAGCATTTCCTCCTTCAAGAATCCTCCCATGATCCTCCCTGCTGGCAGTGGAGGCATCCCTTCTCTCTAAGCAGGGTAGCCTGTGCACAGCAAGTGCCATTCTAAATCCTGGGGGTTCTGCATCCGGAATGCAAGCAACAGAACTCACCAGGCTGGCCTCACTTGAACACCACCGTGCAGCTCAGAAAAAGCAAGAAGCCAGAGAGACCTGCAACAGAAGCTAGAGGCCCTAGGGTACACAAAATTATTCCTAGCAGCAGTCTGTGAGGCTCACCACCCTGCCTGAATCCAACCAGGATTCACCATTCTTCGCCTACAACCTTCCTGTGCTGTAGAGACACCGTGACAGGTGTCTTGAAGAGCCAACAGAAAACAAGGTCCTTTGGGTTTTGGCCTCTAAGGCCAGAGGAGAAAAATCTAGAATACAGAAGAGACTCTTGTGGGTAAACTAGAAGGATCAGATGCTAGGAACCCTGAAAATACAGCACACCTCCCACTACAGTCCTTGCCAATGTCCTCTAACCATAAGCTCTGGGCAGCAAGAGTCTCATCTCATCGAGCCTGTGTCCCCCATCGCACTGAATGCCACAGGTACCTACAAAATGATAAACAGCAACATCACCTGCCCCACACAGCACCACAGGACATTATGTTGAACCCTCACTGATTGGATATCTGCCTCTCTCACGTGCCAGGCATGGTGGCACACACCCTTTATCCCAGCACTCAGGGGACAGAGGTAGGTGGATCTCTAAGCTCAAGGCCAGACTGGTCTACAGAGTGAGTTCCAGGACAGCCAAGGCTACACAGAAAAACCCTGTCTCCAAAAACAAAAACAAAACAAAAATCTGCCTCTCTTGTTAACACCCTCTGCAGTGGGGCCAGCTAGGCATTTCCCCAGTTAAGGATTTGGCCTCTAAGAGTGCAAAGACATGTCCTGGATCTCACGGTAACAACTCCAAGCTTCAAACACAGGCAACCAAACGAGCATCCTCTTCTACTCTGCTACTCCCAATAAACAGCCAGGTGATGGATAACAGTCACTTTCTGTTCATCTGTGCCTAGTGACAAACACAGGTCCTCTCCCTCCCAGCCAAAAAACTTCAACCTAGATGCCTGGGTGACCTGATGCCACAGGGAAGCCCCCCCACACAGCCATTTGCCAAAGAGGTTTGATGGAGTCTGTGGTCCCATCATTTTGAAGGTGTTGATCAAATGCACACCCTGAACAGGACAAGAGACAAGACTGGGAACTGAGACAAAGTGAGCTGGGCCCTGGCAGAGCACTGAGGCAAAGATCCAAACTTATACCAGGTGGTGGTGGCACACGCCTTTCATCCCAGCACTTGGGAGGCAGAGGCAGGTGGATCTCAGTGAGTTCGAGGCCAGCCTGGTCTATAAAGGGAGTTCCAGGACCGCCAGGACTGTTACGCAGAGAAACCCTGTCTTGAGGGGAGAAAAAAGATCCAAACTCAGACCTGTGCTGTCTCCATTTCCCACTGGGGCTGCCAAACCCTGCAACTTGTCAGGAGATCCAGGTTGGACAGGGAACTTAGGAACAGAGGGAGAAGCTGGTGGAGAAAGGTAGGGGGGGTCTCCTCAAGGAGGACAGAACTCCAGTCTTCTCTCATGTCTGACTTCAAGGGCAAACTCTTTCGTGCAGCATGGCCAGCTTCCCACCAAAGCCTACACTTTGAGGAAAACCTTTGAAACTTCTTGGCATCAGCTTCAATATTGACCCAGGATGGCCCAATGGGCCGCAGGTGAGTTAAGAGAGCTAAGTGTGAGGCAGAAGCTCAATGGATCACAGAGTTGGGGAGCCAGGATGCAAATCTATCCATGTATGCACAAAAGGGGTTCACGCCCACTCCTCTGACTACTCTAAAACTCCCAACACCCACACAGTCACCCCACTGACCACTTTCTCCTTCAGGGGATACTTCCAACAGGAAAGCCACACACATCTGGCACACAGGCAATGCCATCTGGATGCAAAGTACGCCTCCCCCCCATGCTGCCTAGATGAACAAGGGGCACCAGAAGGACTATGTGCCCACACCTGGGCAGCCCAGCTAAGCAGGATCTGGCAAGACCCATCTGGGGCTCAATGGAAATCTGGCTTCTGTGGCCAATGAACTCCAAGGCTGCAGTGTTGCTGAAGCCAGGTCTAGGCCACAGAAGGACATCAAAGTCAAGAGACACCCTAGGCCACAACCTCTCTTGACCCTGCAGCCAAGAGCCTGGGGGCGTGACTGAGCCCTGCAGGGAACATGCTCAAGCTTCTCCTCACATGGCTGGCTTGTTCTTCTTTCTCTCACAATGGCCTCCCAGCATGCACCTGGCTACCATCCTGGCTGCAGCTTTGTTCTTAAGGTATTTCTAGCCACCAAGTCCACTGCCATACTCCTTCCCACACCCAAGTGACACGCCTCCTCCGTCGAGCCCAGGTCCTCAGCGACAGGCACTCTGGGGAACAAGCCGACCCCTGCTTCCCTCTGCTGTCTCATCACTCTGGAAGTCAGAACCAGACTGCAGGGGAGTCTCAGCACACACAGAGAATGCCAACCTGCAATGTCCACTGAAGACCTGGCCCTGGGGTTGCCAGTGCTGGCAAGAACAGGGAAACTGGTTCACACACTGGCCATGGATTTAAAGAAAAATGGAAAAGCCTTAGGTAGGACAAAGAAACCAGGAGTGGGCCTGGCTACAACTGAGTCACCAGTCTGTGATGGAGTCCAATGCCTCCTTCACAGAAAGGGGAAGCTGAGGCCCAGTCAAAAGGAAGGGGAGGGTGATGAAGTCAGGCTGGTGATTACTGAGAAAGGCAGCATAAAGGTTAACTCACGACCCTGCCGAGCACAGCTGAGTGGCTGCAGGAAGATTGACAGCTGATGGACAGAGTCTGGGGCTGGAGTCACAGGGCCCTGCAGACACAGGACCCAGAGCCACCTGGGGCAGTAACTGACCAGGGGTCTGACTGGGCGGGAGGGCCAGAGATCTTAGAGGAAAAAGGAAGGAGGAAGAGGAGGGGAGGGGCGGCCCAAAGGGTACGAAGAGGGGCATGGCCTCTGTCCTCAGTTTAGCCAGGGGAGAAGCCAGGCTAAGCATGAAGCAGCAGCTAAAGAGGCCTCTGACACTGTAAGCCAGGGTCTGGCCCAGATCCACCCCCATTAGGACAGGGGAGGAGCATTAAAAGACAGATCTACCTTACTTCAGAATCCTGCATTCACAGCCCATGCCTAGAGCCTTTGCCTGAGCTGAATGTCCAGCAGCTCACATTCCGAGTCCAGCAGTAGCCTGCCAGGCATCATGGCCCAGCTAGCCATGCATAGACAGCCAGACCTTGGAGCCTCTACTCAAGGGTAAACAGGTACCAGCTCCCTCTCTGGTCAAAGCTCAGGGCCCTCTGTCTTTGCCAGTTGTCAATGCCCAGCCTCGAGTAGCCCCACTGAGGGCTGGGCCAGGTGACCAGCCAGGAAGCCACGGGGCCAAGGCAGTGAAGCCTTTTAATTCAGCTCCCCTGAGGCCTCCAAAAAGCTCTGCTGAGGACAAGGAGGCCTCTCCCACAAGGCTCTGCAACCAATGACCGGAACACAGGCCACAGAAAAGCAAAGAGTAGGTCTGCCTAAAACCTACTATAACACTCAAATCTGTTAAAAAACCAGGGTCTCTGCCTGCATGCCATCAGAGAGCTGATTCAGAGAGCCAGAACTAAAATGTAGTAGTCACACTTTCTAGCTCAGTTTTTTATTTTATTTATTTTATTTTTTATTTTTATTTTTATTTTTTTGCTATTTCAGAACTACCTTCAGAACCTAGTCTCTAGCTTGGGTAAAAGCCAACGCACCTTGGGTAAGAACTGCCAAAATACCTTTCCTCCTGAAAATGTTCTCACCCACTCAAAAATCTTCCATGGCTCCCCACTGCCCTAAAGTAGGACAGGGTGCTCTCTCCGGCTCCCTTCCATACTCTTACCTCACTGCCTCCCAAAGCAGCTCACTTCTCTGGTCAGACCACTCCCCTCCTGGTCTGAGCACCTGGCTCCAGGCTTTCCCACTAAGAGCTCTCCCCCCCCCCACCCCCCACCCCAGCCCTTCCACTGGAGGGGGTCCAGAGCAATCACACACCTCTCCCTTCCCTCCCAGGGTACTATGAACTCAGCTTCTGGGACAATCATTAGCTAAGACCTGGAGGCTTTTGTGGCCTGTGTTCAGGGTCTGAGATGTCCATAGACCAGCCTGCAGGCCATTAACTCAGGGATCCTGCAGCCTCCGCAAGGGTTGGGGGCTGTTCTCAATTCCTATTTTAAAGGGAAGAAACAGGCTCGGAGAAATAATGCTAATTCAGGGCCTCACGGTAGCACCAGGATCTGCACGGGGTCGGCCTGGTTCCAGTTTCTTCTCCCACATGTCACCCCATGTGTTCTAAACAAAAGGGAATTGTGAGCCACGTCCCTGTCCCAATGGCGATAAGGCCAGCATACAGGAAGTGGTAAGCTGCAGAGCCCAGGTCATTTCTCAGGCTCTGGGGCTCCAGGACCTTCCATAGAGAGCTGGGTAGGAAGAAGAAAATTAAAAAAACCCAACAGCCAACTGCATCAGCAAATGAGTGGCCAACTAGGACGTTGGGAAAACTGGGGAACCTGTATTTTTCCACCATCTCTCCATGACCTGTACACCTTCTCCTGCCTCAGGACATCCTCTCTGCCTCCCAAGGTAGAGGGAACACCTGTCAATAAATAAGAACAGCAGTGGAGGGTCCATCAGTTTCCAGAGTTCTGATGACGTCACCTACCCAAGCTGTACTGCACCAGCGCTCTTCAAAGGACCCCTATAAGGGTGTGTGTGTGTGTGTGTGTGTGTGTGTGTGTGTGTGTGTGTGTACATGCACATCCAGCATTAAGGCTAGCCTCAGGCTAAGTCTCAGCCAGTGAGGGCACGGTGGAGTTAGAGGGTGACACAAGAGGACTCTACTGTTGGCTTAGTTTTCTTTCTTCCATCTAGCTCCTTCCTAACCGCCCCCCCCTCCCCTCCCCTCTAAGTCAAAGGATGGAAGTGGGAGAGGGGACTGGACCAGGACAGAAGAATGGGACCATGGGCTGCTCACACTGAAGAAAGATCACTCAAGCTCTCTCCTCATGCTGGCGACCCCGCCCACTGCTGCTTCCATCAGCCTTGAAGCTTCGGCCTGCTAGCAATACAGTCCCCTCAGAGGGCCTTCCTCCTCAGCCTGAATCCATGTAAATCCAGGTAGATATGTGTGGGATACAGGCTTGGCCAATAAGAACATCACATTACACAGACGAGTGATTGACACATGGGTTGAGTGGTATCCCTTAGCAAGACAAGCTGAAGTAATCACCCCCAGCAGCTGCTTATGTGACTGTATTTGGAAACAGGGTCTCGCAGGTATCATCAACTCAAGGTAAGGGAGGTCATTGAGGTCATGCTGATCTAGGTGTCCTCAGAAAAAGAAAGCCTCCCTCAAGGCTGGAAGACAGCTCAGTGGGAAAGCACTTGCCTCATTAGAACAAGGACCTCAGTTGGAGCCCCAGAACTCACATGGAAAAAAAAAAAGTATGGTGGTATGTGTTTATAATCCCAGCTCTGTCGAGGCAGAGACAGGAGGCTCCCCAGCCAGCTACTTTTACCTAATTAACCAGCTACACAGGCTTCAAAAGGAGGTAGCCAGCATTCCTGAAGATAATGCTCAGGCTGTCCTCTGGCCTGCGTAAGCTCACATGTACAGGATTGCGTGCACGCACACGCGTGTGCCATGACAACATAGACCTACACACAGAAGATGGCCACTGGAAGACAGAGACAGAGGGAGGCAGAGTCTAGAACTATGCTGCCCCAGGCCAGGAAAGCGTGGGACCATCTGCAGTTGGAGGAGGAAAAGGGCCTCCTGGAGGAGGTCCTAGGGGCAGCCTGGCCCTGTCAACACCCTGACTCCATCCTAGCCTCCGGAGCTGAGAATAAGCTTCAGTTCTTTTCAGTCTCAGCTGAAAGTGACAGGACCGCCAGATTGACTAGAGCCAACCACCCCAGGCAGCCCCAGCCTCAAGCTGAGTCCTGGCTCAAGGAAGCTGATAAGCCAAGGGGATACAGTGCTGGCAGCCATCTTCTCATGATTTGGCAAGAGAGCCAAATCTTTCCCAGAGAGCCTAAGGAAATATTTCCAACGAGACAATGTGAGTCTTTAATAACCTGAAACGTCTCTGCACTGTCTCTGAACCCTTGGGGACACATGAGACACCCCCCGGGCTCCCCCCCCACCCCCGCCGCCCCGAGCGCGCACGCAAAAAAAAAAAAAAGGCTATTTGCTGACATTCCCTTCACCTTTCCACCTATGCTCAAGATATATGTGTCTGATACCCTCCAGGGCCTTTACATTTTCTCATACACAAGCATAATATGCCTCAAGCAGTGGTTCTCAACCTGTGGGTCACAACCCCAAAGAAACTGATGGAAAACACAGATATTTACGTTACAAGTCTTAACAGTAGCAAAATCTCAGTTATGAAGTAGTGATGAAAAGGTTATGGTTGGGGGTCACCACAACATGAGGAACTGTATTAAAAGGTCGCAACGTTAGGAAGGTTGAGAACCACTGCTCTAAGGCATGTCTAAGGGAGCATGACACCTAGCTGCCATCCTCCAAGGGACCTAAGCTTTGTGGTGATATTTTGTGTATGCTCTAGCAAATAAAGCTTGCCTGAAGACCAGAGGGCAAAGCCAGCCATTAGTTAGCCATAGAGACAGACGGATCTCTGTGAGTTCAAGGCCACCCTGGGCTACACAAGATTGATCCAGTTTAAAAGAGAAACAGAACCAGGAAGTAGTGGTACACACCTTTAATCCCAGCACTAGGGAGGTTGAGAGGGGAAGAGATATGGCTGGGCAGAGAAAGGAATATAAGGCAGGAGGAGAGAGAAACTCAGCATCCTTTCAGGCTGAGGATTTTAGAGGTAAGAACTAGTGGCTGGCTGCTCTGCTTCTCTGATCTTTCAACTTTCACCCTGATATCTGACTCCAGGTTTTTATTATTAGACCAGTTAGAATTCATGCTACAAAGATTTCCACACTAGTACTGAGATTCTGAAGTGCCAGGCTCTCTGTGGCCAGACCCTTCACCCTTCAGAGTTCTGCTTTCACAATGGCTAGCTTATCCTAAAGATGCACTGAAATTCTCTCTCTCTCTCTCTCTCTCTCTCTCTCTCTCTCTCTCTCTCTCTCTCTCTCTCTCTCTCTCTCTCTCTCGGTTTGGTTTTTCAAGACAGGGTTTCTCTTGTGCATTCCTGGCTGTCCTGGAACTTACTCTGTAAATCAGGCTGGCCTCAAACTCAGAGATCCACCTGCCTCTGCCTCCCTAGTGCTGGGATTAAAGGTATGCTCATCACCGTGCCTAGCTTGGAATTTTCTTATAACAAAAAACAGTCCCTTCAAGCTCAGAATCGTAAGTAAAGAGGTACTTGATTTTAAATGACCCAAAACAGCTTCTATCATAAAAACAAAGTTTTGGAGGTAGGGGTCTGTGGTGCTTCAACAGTTTGATGCTGGCAAAAACTGAGGCTTTTCTTCAAATGTCCATTCTGCCATGTTTACCATGGGTGACTTTGGTTCACCTCATGGTCATAAAATGATGGTCACAGCTCCAAATACCCACAACAGGGTGCCTGGGAGGAAGAAAGGGACATGGCCAAGGAGATGTGTTTTTCATAAGAGAGTAGATGCTCTTTTCCCTGGTATCTCATTGGTCAGAAGTAGGTAAAACAGACCCCTTAGTGCCAGGAAGACTTGAAAGCAAAGGAAGCTGTGGATAGCCTAGGCCAACCCAAAGCCACCCAAACAGAGATGGTGGAAGATTAAGAGAGAAGACAGGTTGGGAAGCTAAGTCTACAGACAGAGAAGAATAAGAGAATCACCAGGCTTGGTCATCCCAGCTGCAAAGGACACTGAGGAGGAAGGTCATGAGTTCAAGGCCTGCCTGAGCTACAGAGTGAGTTAATGAGAGTTTGTCTCAGATTTTTACAAAAGGATTGGAGGTGTAGCTCAAATCATTTGCTTTGCATGTGCAAGGAAGGTCCTGGGTTCAACCATTCACACTGGAAAAGCAAGCAAGCAAATAAACAAAAAAGAACAAGAGAGTCTACTGGCCCCTTGAAATCCTCTTAAAAATAACTCTGCAGCTTCTAAGTTGGCCCTAGGGTAAAGTAAACAAGTTCACAAGAATCCTTTCCCAATACCTCGTCTGTGCCAGGCCCTCTGCTAGGTACTATGGTGAGTGCCAGGAGCCCACAAAACTTGCAGAGAACTCTCTGGAGGCCGGCACAGGAAGCACACAGCAGCCACAGAGCAGGGGAGTTGGTATGCTCCATGCCTGGGTCTTGAGAAGGGGGCGGTGTGCCAAGGTGGGTTGAATACGGCGAGCAAACAGGGCTAACTGGGTTCTGGAGTTGCTGGGCTCAGGCCCCTCCAAGTCCAGGCACCCCGAATGTATGAGGCTTTCAGGGAGTAGTAGGCCTCCAAACAAACCCCCTCCCCAGAAGGCAGCTCCCAGCTGCCTCACCCAGTCCCAAAAGGTCTTTGTGAGGAATGCTTCCCGGGACAAAGCAAAGGCCAGGAGCGGCAGGCTGGAGGAAGTACGCTCCCTGCCTTAAATAGAAGCGAGCCAGGGCTGGTGGAGAGTTTGCAAAGGAGGATGGGCTGCAGGCTAGAGCGCTTTTAAAGAAAGCTCAGTGGTTATCCTGGTCTACCTACCGCCTGTGCCGGCTGGTAAAACAGAGATCTGAGGTGGCTCTGCTCTCGACCACACCCACGCGTGCTGGGGGGATGGGGGTGGAAGGGCAGCTCCTCCCTCTCCTAAGGCATAGTGGAGTACCTATTACTGTCATGTACACACTGACCGCGAGGCCTCACAATAGCAAGTAAGCAACACACCACACACTCCAAACGGTTCTACAAGAGCCCCGAGGCAAGCAACACTCTCCTTTCCAGGAGAGGCTCAGAGACTGAGCCGGCACTGAAGGGCGGCAAGAGGCCTCTGAATGCACTCAAGTACGCTCCCAGGGCCTGCCGGGGCTCCTGCAAGCTGCTTAGCTCTTTCATCCAGTCAGAAAGGTGGCAAGTCACAGTGCAGGTGGCCAAGCTCAGCGAGAGGAAGACAGGGTCAGCTGGAGAACTGAGAGACGGTTACCAAAAACGACATGAGAGGAAGAGTCGTGCTGCCCCTCGGAAGGACCTATGCGGGAGAGGAAGGCAAAATGCTTTGATGAAAGTGCCCAGGCCAGGGCGGTGTTGGCGCATGTCTTTAATCCCAGCACTCGGGAGGCAGAGGCAGGTGGATCTCTGTGAGTTCGAGGCCGACCTGGTCTACAGAGTGAGTTCCAGGATAGCCAGGACTGTTTTACAGAAAAACCCTGTCTCGAGAAAAAAAAAAAAAGTGTCCAGAAGGTACTGAAGGGGACTCCAAGTTCACCCAAGGCATCTGGCCTCCTCATCAAAGTGGAAGCGCCTGGCAGAAGAGGGTGAGGCAATCTGTGTCTCTCTGCCCAAGGAAATGAACAACAAGCCAGTCACACAGCACTGATGTCATTCTCTGGGGTCTGACACCAGGCAGATTCCCAGCACTCTGCACATGCAGGGACCTCCCATCTCCTGCACAGAGAAGCCATGCCTCCAGGATCCCACCTCCACACCACAGGGCCCCATGCTCTCTGATGCATGTCTTTCTTGACAGGAAACCCCGCATGGAGACTCCAGAGACACAGACAGATCAAAAGAAATCAGTTGTAAATAAGGGTAAGTAAGGCTCAGGACACCTCAAGAGCAGGTGCCTCCTCCAGGACCCCCAGTGTGCTTGATAAGAGGCTGCAAACCCCTAATCCAATGACAACCTCCTCAGCTGGATGGCCTGAGCAAAGCCGTGTAGCTCCCCAGTGCCACCACCCACACAGACAGACAGACAGACAGACACACACAGACACACAGACACACACACACACACACACACACACACACACACACACACACACACAACTTACACGCCTCTCTGTACAGAGAAGTGTCCAGAACCACCACCACCACCCACTTTAGGAACTGGGCACCAAGAAATTCTCCCATATTCCAGGCAGGAGAGTACCCCTCACCCTTCTATAGCCAGAATAGACAGGGGAGGAGCCTGCATCCTGACAGAGGGATGCCACCAAAGAGGGGTCTGAGAGAGCTGGGAGCAACAGAGCACCGGGTGCGAATCCCAATTTTGCCCTTTAACAGCTCCATAATCCAGTGAACTTCTCTGAACTTCAGTTTCCACAGCCAAAAGGTAGGGCAATCAATTGTCCTTACGGCTTGTAGGACTGGCTTTGGGTTTATATGAGGGATTTTTTTTTCAAGTGCTTTATAAAGCACTCCCAAATGTTAGCTATATTTACATTGACTTTATTGCTGGACTCCCAGGAGCCGACTCGGCTTCTACTCAAGGCCTCTGTGACTGATGCCAGGCACCCTGGGCAGACCTGGCTGAGGAACAGGCTGCTTCTCCCACGGGATTGCCAGATCCTGGGCACTGTGTATAAAACCTAGGTCTTGTGAATTCCTGACTTCCATGCCTATTTGGGAAGGCCTATTGAGATTGTCCTTATATTAGAAGTTCTGTTTGTCCAGGTGGGAGGGACAAAAGTCCCTCGTGAGGACAGAGATGGCCCAAGAGAGACTCAGTGGGCTAGAGCCCACCCCTAAGTCTAACGTGGCCTCCCGACACAATCTGCCCTGCCACAGCCCTCCTCCCAAACCAAGTCTCCCCAGGACTGGTGACGCAGGCAATGCCATTGGTCCCCTACTGAAAGCAGGGAATGAAAGCTGGGAAAGGTTCGGCTTCTAGACACCAGGCCCAAGAACTTGGGAGGCAATGTGGTCCTTTAGAGAGAAACCGGAACGTGAGCCCATCCTTCCCCATTGCTGTTCAAAACTGTCCTCAGGCAGGGGGGCTCAGACAGGCAGCATCAACCTCACCTAGAAGCAGAGGTGTACATTTTAACACACACACACACACACACACACACACACACACACACGGGGGGGGGGGGGGGGGGCCGCCCATCTGCAGGTGCATCGCTCTGAGTGGGGCTGCCCACCAATCTGAATGTCTGAATGTGCAGTCTGGGCATTTGGGCACACACTCAACACAGCACCACAGCTTTAATCTGTGCCCCTCCCTCACCTCTTTGGCCGCATAGCAGTTAGAACCCCCTGAGAACTTCAGGGTACTCCAATGTCAGGATGCACCCCAGAGAGCGGCACTCTACTGGTGCCTTCCCATCAAAGCTTCTTTAAGTGTTCATGGACAGAAGCAGGCATGGAGGGTTCTCAGGATGAAGAAAGTGCTCTGTGCACTTTCATATCAGGGACATATCACTATAGACCTCCCATGCCCACCGGCACAGCACCAGGAGCGGACTCTAATGCCAACTGTGGACTCTGAATGACCATGATGTGTCCAAGAAGGTTCACTGGCTGCAATAAATGCACCACTCTGGCGAGATTTTGGCAGTGGGGGATGTATACTGCAGTGGGACATAGCAGCTGCATGATGTACTTTCTCTCCAAATGCTATTAAAAAAAAAACTATATTAAAAAAAGTCTCCCAGGTCAAAGATTGCAGATGTAGCACAGGAGAGTGTCTGCCTAGCATGTATGAAGTCCTAGGTTCAATCCCCATCACCACATAAAATGGGTGTGGTAGTACACAACTGTAATTCCCAAACTTGGGAGGTAGAAACAGGAGAATCAGAAATTCAAGGTCATCCTTGGCTAAAGAATGAATTGGAAGCTAGCCTGCGCTAACAAATGATCTCTTCTTTTAAAAAGTGAAAAAATAAATAAATAAAAGCAATCTCCCAGGTGGTTGTGATTCTGGTTGTGTGTGGATCCTGGAACGATGCCTAGAGTCTGACAGGACACAGGTAAAACACCATGGCCACTCAGAGAAAACTCCAGAAGGAAGAAAAAGTCACCCTGAAGAGTAAAGGAAGGACGGGGAAAGAAGGAAATAAAAGTCGAGGGCAGGAAAACACCTTCTCTGAAGGTTCCTAACAATTCATTTACCTGATCCTGAATCTAACACCTGCTTTCCCGTGGGGCCTTCATCCCTCCCTGGGGAGCAAATAGCGAGTGGCCTGGGACTTACTCCATGTGGGGTCGTCAGAATGCCTATCTGGGGATCGAACCTGAGCCAGCACCTGTGTGCACTGGTCTGTCCTCTGAGCTCGAATGAGGCTCAGCCAGGCACAGGGTAACACAGCACACGCAGATATGTACTCAGAATGCCCGACAGAGATATGAGTGCCCACATCTGCTGCGTGGAATGCGGCCTCAAATGGGCAGCCTCAGCTCCTGCCAGCACCACTTTGAACTGGAGGCCAGACTGAAATCACAACAGGGAACTGTATTGTATTGCCCACCCAGAAACAGAGCCTACGCTCCCCAAAGCAGCACAAGACACTGGGGCATGGATCCCCTCATCCTGTAAATACTGTCCATTTGTTCCAAAGCAGACACCAGGCTGGGATACAGACTGTACCCCACCCCCACCCCGACTACAGAAGTTCCCGTCTGCTGAGAGCAAGGATGCCTTGAGACTGGGGGGGCTTCTACCAGGTGGCATCTGTGGAAAGCCTGAGTCCTGATGAGCAGAGAGACCTTCCCAGCAAGCAGCCTTTGGAAGAGGGCACTCCTGTTCTGCTGGTCACGGCTGTGTGAGAACCATTGTTTCAGATAACTCAGCAGTACGAACTATGGAAAACAGCACGCTCTGTCTCCAAGGATTGTCTTGCCTTTATTCTCTACGAGCCTTTTACTGAAGTATAAACCTATGATAAGAATAGGACTCTGGGTTTAATTCCCAGTACTATAAGGAAATGAAGGGGGGCATTTAAAAGGAGGGGGAAAAAGAGGGTAGTATAAGTGGACAAAACTGAGAAACAAATATTTGCAGTTATCTTGTGTTCCCACACAACATCCTACCGCCCCCCCCCCCCGCCCGCCCCTGCCCCCGGTTGGTCCACCTCTGACCTGCCTCTCACCTCCAGAGCACAGATCTGCCTGGCCATGACCTTCCCCTACATGGAAGGTCCACTGAGTATACTTCCCAGCTTAGCTCCTTCGTTAGGTTTATCTGTGGGACTCGGCTACGTCCTGCACATGGTGGCGGCCAGTTCGCCCTCACTATGGCATCCACTGCACTCTTGATTGGAAAGCAAGTCTTTCCCTGGAGGCAGAACCACAGGGTCAGAGGGTAGCCTGTGCTCAGCACTGACCAAGTCACACTCCCCAACCCCAGTGAGCCCCTTTCCCTGCCGGGCTCCTCCCTGTCTCCATGCTCACACATGACACACATTCATCACATTCGGTCTCTCACTATGTAAGTCATGTGTGCTCCACGAAGACAGGGGTTCTTTGCACTGCTTGGCCCGGGACAGATGCACCGGAAGCACTGGCTAGCCAGAGGAACATCTGCCCTCACCTGTGCACACAAGCAGAGGGCTCTTACAAGGTTCCTTCCCCTCTAAGAGTCCTTCTTCCCAGAGATGCCTGGCCAGGTCCAAGGTTCTGGCCTCACCTAGCAGCCCCTGCTGCCAGTGAGGCTTGCTTCCTTCCTTCCTTCCTTCCTTGCTTCCTTCCTCCCTTCCTCCCTCCCTCCCTCCCTCCCTCCCTCCCTCTCTCTTTGTTGTTGTTTTGTTTTTTCAAGACAGGGTTTCTCTGTGTAACCTTGGCTGTCTTGGATCTCACTCTGTAGACCAGGCTGGCCTCGAACTCAGAGAGATCCGCCTGCCTCTGCCTCCTGAGTGCTGGCATTAAAGGCGCGTGCCACCGCTGCCTGGCGCCAGTGAGGCTCTCTGTTGGAGCCGAGGGCCCTCAGCCATCCTCACAGCCCCTGGGACACTGAGAGAGAGCACGGTGGCTCTTGGGACAAGTCCAGACTCAGGTTTCCCGGTCACCAGATGGTGGCTGAGCACCCAGGAGACTGGTAAAGCACCCACTCAGGGGCGGTGCAGTGAAGAAGGTGAGGCGGAGAGCCTGCTCCGTGAGGTACTCAGGCTGCAGGAGCTCCGGGGACCTGCACCTGCCCTGCTCTGAGGGAACAGGGAAGGGTTCACAGCAGTGCCATCTCCACAGCTGCCCATTCCAAAGCTCCCACGGAGAGAAGGCCAGGGAGGGCAGTGCAAGCAGACATTGGACTGGGTGTGGGAAGGCTGAGGGGCAAAACCCATTGCTGGCAGATAAGAACAAAAGGGAGAAGAGTTAGGAAGACTTCAGGGTAGTGTAACAATGGGCCAGAGTCACTAGACAAGGCTCAGGTCATCCACAGTTGTACGGCAGGTGTAGGCCTCACCATGCCCACGAGAAGGTCGCTGTGGAACAGCAGCCAGGGAACCAGGGAGCCTGCACCCCTCAAGGGCCTGCGGAGCAGGATGGGGTGACAGGCAAAGTACCCCCTGAGGGGAGGGGAAACAAGGCAAGACAGATGAAGTTAAAACACAATCTGGCATCTTAAATAGCTCGCCCCAGCCAGAGCTGGCTACAATACTTTCCAGCCAGAGCTCAATCCAGAACCTTCTAACCATATGAGAGCAAGGCCTCTGCCTCGGAGCCTCAGACCCCCACTGTCGCTGTGGCAACGGCCCACAAACACGGGGAGCCCAGGCTTCAGTACTACAAACAACCCTGACAGATTCAATAAATATAAATGTACTACAGCAATTTGTGGGGAATTTATGAGAAATTAAAATTTCAACTTCGACAATAAACAACCCATTTCAGAATTTGCCCCACTTAAAGTTAAATAAACTGTGTGCGAGCATTTTTGGAGCATGATGATGTGAGGCTAAAAGCTGGCCTGGTGGGGAATGCCTGCTGGGCCTCCCCACCAAGAGCCCTCACTCTGCAGTGTATATGTGCCGGCTCCCCCTCTGCACTTTCACACCTGGGCCTTCTAAAGCCACCTGGGCCACAGTGAGGCAGGGATGAGGAACTCGGGTGTGCATGAACGCGGGAGTCAGCCAGTGAAAAAACAGTGTCTGATACTAGGTCACAAAGCTGGTCAAGGTCAGAATGGGATGAAAACCTGCAGGTCACACACACACACACACACACACACACACACACACACACACACACACACACAACCTAATGTATACTTGCTGTGCACAAAATAATCTCGTGTAAGGGAGGCTGAATGTGGGGAGCTAGCTGAAGTCTCTGAAAATCCACCCTACTGAGACCATCCACAGGGCTAGCTAGCCTGGAGCAGATCAAGGACTTCTCGCACACTCACCACCCACAGGGCTCACTCAGACCCCAGGATGCTGCAGTAGGAACACAGCATCAGGATGAAAGGCTGAGGAGATGAGGAGGGATGGTTCCGTGGGGAGATGCCCCGCTCCTGCTTCCTGAAGACTCTAGAAAGGCCCACAGAGACGGGACCCAGGAGACTGCACAATCTCTTTACAGAGAGGGAAGCAGGGTAGCCCACACTGCACAGGCAGTGGACAGGCTGGGGGGGGGCAGGCAGGGAGCCAACAGCCTTGGCCTGATGCTTTTTCTTGTGGGAGGCACTACATGCCCAACAGGCATGCACTAGGCCATTCTCCTCAGGCTTGGTGGAGAAAAGGCTCACAACCCGAGATTCAGTAGCGTGACGGCTAATCACCGGCCAGCAGGTGCGAGAGCAGGTACCACATGGTCCTGGCAGGGGACCCATTTAATAACAGAGAGACACCGAAAGCCTCAGCTGAAGTGAGTCAGGGGCTTGGTCATCCCAGAGTCTCACAGGACACCAAGGGCCTGGCAGTGAGTCCTGGATGGAACCCAGCAACAGAAGGACTGCAGGGAACCGGCTACTCCTCGCTGGTCCGCCCCTCATCTGTCCACATTCGTGCCTTGCCTCGCAACCTGGCAACCCCAGGGGATAGACAGAGGGAGCTAGAATGTGAGTGACATAGGAAGGAGAGAGAAGCGAGTGTCACATACATCCCTGTAGCACACGTGACCACAAGGCACCCTGAGCCAGGAAGGTTGACCTCCAATGCAGGGTTCACTCTCCACAATTCCTCCAGATGCCCGCCTAGGGGATTTGTCCCCTAGGAAGTAGGTGTTACTTTAACAAGCTCCACACCAATAAATCTCATATTTATGTAGCACACAGCAATTATCACAGCCCTGCCCTCACAACGTGAGAGCGGGACACTCACAGCAATACTAGTCACAACAGCAACAAAGGAGAACCAGGGCCAGCATCCACCTAGAGAATCAAATAACCACAACAACGGCCACATTTAGCAGAAGGCAGCACTCACGGAAGCTAGGTACATGGTGGGAACAAATTACATGATCTGTGCCATAATTTGTTTAAAGTGCATCAATGAACAGTCAGTCTATCTCTACAGTTAAAGGACGTGTGGCCATCGGATCCTTGGAGTGTGAAGAAATGTATTTTGCTCCTATAGGCCACACAAGACACTATAGATCTTCTAGAAAGCCATTTAAAGATGCCTTCTAGAAGGTCAGAAAATCACATAGACAGAGAGACAGCTCCCAGGGGCCCTGGTCCCATGGCAGCTTTGCACTGTCACAGAAGTAAAGGGGGCCACCAACAGTCCAGCTGGAGGGGCTCCCTGGCTTACAGTCAAGGCTGAGTCCTGGCCACTGGACCTAAGACACTTCGTCTTCTCCCTAGTAATATGGATGGGCAGGAGTCCCCATGCCCATTAGCCGACAAAGACACTGAGGTCACAGAGAGCAAAGTAGCAGAATGCCCTGAGTGGTGGGCCCAGAGTATCCTCCAAGTACCCAGTAGTCTCAGATGCTGCTCCTCCAGGCCCTGCTGCCTGGGCTAAGAGGTAGCCATAGGACCAGGGCCCCTGGGAGCTGTTTCTCTGTCTATGTGATTTTCTGACTTTCTAGAAGGCATCTTTAAATGGCTTTCTAGAAGATCAAAGGTCACTAGTCTGTGTGTGTGTGTGTGTGTGTGTGTGTGTGTGTGTGTGTGTGTGCCTCTCTCTCTCTCTCTCTCTCTCTCTCTCTCTCTCTCTCTCTCTCTCTCTGTTTGTTTATTTGTTTGTTTATTTATTGGTTTTTCGAGATAGGGTTTCTCTGTGTAGTTTTGGTGCCTGTCCTGGATCTCACTCTGTAGACCGGGCTGGCTGTGAACTCACAGAAATCCTCCTGGCTCTGCCTCCCGAGAGCTGGGATTAAAGGCATGTGCCACCACCACCCAGCTGGTCACTAGTCTCTTAAGCTTAGTCACTGGGTGCCCCACCCACCACCCTCCCCCACGCCAGGCTGTTTCTGCCCTGTTCCTGAACCTTCAGCTCATCAGAGGCATCCTTGCCCAACCTGGCTCCTATCGATCTTGTCAAACACTGGGAATGATAGGAGAAGGTGGCAAACCAAGGACTTCCTCCCCACCAGGAATCCACACCCCTCTCCCACCTGAGACGGGAGACGCGCCAAAGTCAAATTCTCAGTTAGCCAAGCGTGGGCTTCGCGAAACCAGAGTCAGATTGGAAGAAGATGAGCTGCTCTTGAAGTCCTTGCCCAGCACAGCCCTGCACGCCCTCCTGAGCCACCTCCTGGCAGCAGGGCTGAGATGTACAAGCTCCTCCCCTCTGTCCTTGCCTCATCTCGGGTTCCAGCCCACCACCATCTGGCTGTGTCCACTTGCCCAGAACTGCACAGCTACCAAAGGGCACAGCTGGAACTAAGGGTGAGTCCTAGCCAGTGGCCCATGAGATGCAGAGGAGCCCCTTCCTCCGGGACCCAAACCCAGCTCTGCTGCTAACTCACTGGGCAGCACAGGGCAAGCAAGGCTGGTTCCACATGGGCAGCCCGAGTCTGGCCTGAAAGTGGGCACTAACAAAAGCAGCCAGGCAAGGAAGGCCCAGATAGCTACCGGGCTAGTTCATGGAGGCGCAGCCCAGTGACAAAAGCATTCCGGGATTCCTCCACAGGTATGTCCTAGCTCCCAGACTCCAGTGATGTCTCCTCCTTCCAGATGTCCCTTCACGACCTGAACAAAGTTCCCAGTCCAGGGCCTGCACCTCATTTCCACTAGATCAGCAGAGCCTCCGGAGCGGCTTCTGGAGTGTGACTCAGCCCCACAACACCAAGTTTCTGGGACATGGCTGCTGGCTGGGCCCCAGCAAGCCGGCATCTCCTTATAGGGCGTGCTTTATAGCCATTCTACAAAATTCAAGAGGAGTGAGATGTAGACAGTGATGCTGGGAGCAGGCTGGGGGCAGGAGCTCAAGCTCCCAGAGCGTCTGGGTCCGCAAAGGCTTCCCCTGTCTGCTGCTTGTACACAGCATCCGAGATCCGTGGAGGAGGAAGGGCCACTCTGCTTCCCGGGGGAGTCTCGAGTCAGGGGCTGGACAAAATGGGAAGAGAGAGAGGCAGAGCCAAGCTATAGCTCCAGATTTGCAAACCTTTTGGAAAAGCCAGCAACTGTTGTGCCCGGGGCTCCCTGGGACCTCCCCAGAGAACCATAAATGGCGTGCTAGGTTTGCGGAAAGTGATGTTTGTGAAGCTAGAGCCAGCATCCGTATCTCTGCGCCCCATCATTGCTGAACGAGAACTGAATCAGCCTCTGCCCATTAATGCACCCCAGGGCAAAAGCCATTCCGATCTCAAAGGGTGCTGCAGAGCACACAGCATCCACCCCTAGACATAGGCGAGGGGTGAGCTGCCAAACAGGAGCAGAGGGACCACAAGCCGGGCCACCATGGAGAATCATCCCCGGTCACCCCCACTCTGAACAAACCAGATAGGCATATACATGATGGTGTGTCTGACTCTCCCCTTGTGGGGATACATCATACAGAGAGAACCCTGTACCCTGGCTCACACACGCTCCCCCTTCACACT
Source organism: Peromyscus maniculatus bairdii (assembly GCF_049852395.1). Lineage (NCBI taxonomy): Eukaryota > Metazoa > Chordata > Mammalia > Rodentia > Cricetidae > Peromyscus > Peromyscus maniculatus. The sequence continues at coordinate 74,103,244 of NC_134865.1, forward strand.
TGCATTTTCCACAGGTCACTAATGGCAACCATATTGGCACTTGTAAACGGTACTGGACCCCTGCTTCCAAGACAAACCACCGTGCAAGCTCTGTGCCCACTTACCTTGCATTATATCTCAATGCTTAGAAACCTGTGAGACTGCATCAATCAATATTCCCATTCTACAGACCAGGAGATGGAACGTTGGGGAGGTGAGTGACTTGTCCTGTTTTAAGTGAGAGGCCCAGTGAGCTTCATCTTCACGAGGCTCACCAACTAAAGCCAATTCCACAGCTCCCCGTCCTCCTCAGTTACAGAATCCTGAGGTCGTTTGAGGTGACAATGTGCCCAGTGAAAACATCACACTCCCTGCCCACTGACACCAGATGTGGCTCAGTTCTGACCCAGGCATGGTCAGAAGCAGTATTAGAAGGGACTTACTTCTAAGAAGGCCACCACCAAGTGTGAACGGACTCCGGTGGGTGCTGGGTGGGGGTCTTTCCCCACACTGCCTCCACTGCTCAGAAAGAACAAATGTGACTGCAGCTCCGACAACAGGAAGCCACACAAGGCCAGCAGAGAGGGTGGAATGTCACAGACATTGATTGGTGCAGCACTCTGGAGCTCCCATAGCTCTGTGGTGTCTATACCCGGCATCTTTAACGTGGGAGACAAATGCATCCCGTTTTCTTTGGGTCACTGGCATTTCTAGTCCCCTACTGACAGCTGACTACAAATGCCACCTAGCAGAGCTTCAGGGGTGCAGGATGTTGGAGAATTGAAGCTGGCCAGACAGAGCAGGGGAGTGAGGCTGAGACCAGGTAGAGTCCTGACCCTAATGTGCAACAGCCTTGCCCAAGGGAACCAGAGAAGATGGGTTCAGGCCACCATCTCCTGTCTCTATTCTAGGTCTCCTTTTCTCACCCGGGTTAAAACTTCCTCTTTGTAACACTGCCATGGTTCTTTAATGTGCAGAAGAAAGAGTCAGTCATCTTTTTGTCTGTTTGTTGTTTGCTCTGGAGCGGGCTGTTGTGTGTGGCTCTGCTTTGTTTTTCTTCCTAGGCAATCCAGGTTGGCCTGGAATTTACAATCCCCCTGCTCCCACCACCTGACTTCTGGGATTATAGGCATGTGCCATTACACCCAGCCCTCTCCAGAGTTTTCATTCTCCCTCCTGGGGACTTTCACCATGGTGACTAATCTCATTTTCCCACACGCACTAGCTGCCAGGAGGCTCAGGATTGCCCTGATGTGCTCCCACGGCGGAGGTGTTCTTCTGTCGCTGCCTGTCACCGGCTTATTTACTGGGGTTTCCTTGGAAGGAGGAGGTAAAAAGTAAAACATGCAGAATGCTGAAAACCTTGTCACCCTAGACTGCAAAAACTCATCCGTCCCTTTCCAAGAACGGTTAAATGGCAATTTACCTCACAAGTTAGCATTTGATGGGAATAGAGAAAATAGCACTTCATGGGAGACTAGTAAGATGGCTCAGTGGTTAAGAGCACTGGCTGCTCTTGCAGGAGACCTGGGTTTAGCTCTCAGCACCCACATGGTGTTTCACAAAACATCTGCAACTCCAGGTCCAGGGGATTCAATGCCCTCTGCTGGCCTCCATAAGCACTGCACATATGAGGTGTACGTACGTACATACAGGCAAACAAACACACGCATTAAAAAAAAATTTTTTTTAAAGAAGAAAGAAAACCATTTCCAGTTCATGAATGTAGTTGGCTCTCTGTACTGGACAGGTTCTGCATCCAAGACTCAACCAACTTCAGATCAAAAATATTTGAAAGAAATATTACAAGCATGCTTACCACATACAGACAATGTTTGTTATTATTCCTTATTTCTAGTACAGTGTTTACACTGTACTAGATGTGATACATAGCCAGTGATGGCTAGAGTGTATTGGCTTTCTGCAAACACTGTATGCTCTTTACAAGGGACTTGAACATTCATGGATTCTGGTACCCACAGGCGTTTCTGGAATCAGTCTCCCAAAGGATGGACCTTTGAAAATGATGCCAAATGATACATCAAGCTGTGCCTAGGAAAGCAACAGCAAGCTTTGCCCAACACCAGGCTACATACACCACCAAGTATAGACCACGAATCTTCCATGGCACACAGACACATAACCACTATCTCTAGCAATCAAAGGCACCTTCCCCATAGCCAGCAGGGCAAACCTGAATGTCTCAATTTTCAAAGAACTGAAAGGCATAAAATAGGTGTTACAGAACCAGAGAGGAAGGGGGGGGGGAGTAAGTTAGTAAAAGTACAGCCAAAGGAGAAGGAGACGTCACTACTTTGAGGATGAGACAGCGGAAACTGTCTCCAGTTCACATATTTCTGCAATATTAAATTATTTTTCTGCTAATTTCCAAAGATTTCTTGGTAAGATGCCTCTACGTGCTAGAGTGTACACTAGGTAGCCAAAGCCCCCAGAAGAACAAGATGTGACCCACGTCCCTAGAGAATTTACAGAAAAAGGCAGGGAAGCCCCTAGCCTGATGACACCCTGAGATGAGCTCAGATGCCTGCAAGGTTAGGTGTCAGGGTAGGTCCCTGGAAAGGGAGAGCCCAAGAAGGCTTTAAAGAGCTGGTGACTGTGAGCTTGGTGCTGATGGAACAATGTGTGTCCACCAGATGGGAGAGAGGAGGGATGTGGCCGGCTGCAGGAACAGAATGTCTGGAGAACAGGCCATGTCTCAGGGACACTGGGGCTCTGTATAGGGTGCGTTAAAGGTACACATGTGGTTGGGGCTGGAGCTGGGTTTCCTGGAGCAAGATTCAACTACAAGGGCTTCACTGACCCCTTCCAGGAAGGGGTCCATCACTCTACACCCTGTCACAGTGGCAAACAGTAACAACATGGGGCTTGTTGAAAAGGGACACCTAAGTAGCCATGCAGCAGAAGGGCCCAGTGCAGGGAAGGGACCACAATGCCCCAGGACAAAGGGACCACAGGAAAGCACTGGCTTTGAAAAACACAAAGCCAGCAGTGGAATATGAAGGTCAGGTGACAATGTGGAGGACACCGTGCTAACTGAGCCAGGCCACACTAGTATGGAAAAGGACAAACTTGCAAACACAAAGCCAAGTACCTACAATCTCCATTTTGGGGGATCAGAGTTCAAGGCCAGCCTCAGTTACTTAAGACCCTGTTTTACATATACATCCTCTCTCTCTCTCTCTCTCTCTCTCTCTTTCTCTCTCTCTCTCTCTCTCTCTCTCTCTCTCTCTCTCTCTCTCTCTCTCTCTCTCTCTCTCCCCTCTCTCTCTCAGTAAATGTAGTATAATTCATTAATTAATGAGTATAACTCATTCACCACTGAGATGGTTCAGTGGGTAGAGGTGCTTATGCTCAGGCCTGATGACCCCACTAGAAAGTAAGAGAGAATCAACTCCTGAGAGCTGGGCTCTGACTTCTACAAGCCCTCCCTGGCACACCCACATCACATTCACACACATACACACACAACCCCAAGTCATACACTGAAAAATTTTTAAATAACAATCTGAATCCATTGGTGTCGTGGCACATGTCGCTAATCCCAGTTAAGTCCTGGGGGAAAGATCCCAGAATACATGGAGGCTGTGCACACACTTGCTGTGGCCACCTCTCTCCGCAACCCCAAGCGCTCCTGAAGAGGTATCAAGGCCAACAAGTCTTCAGGGCCTAGTGCATGCAGACAGGTGTCTGACCACCACTCCAAAGGCCCAGACCCACTGCTGGGCATCATCCTACCCACCTCCCAGAGGCAGACGCAGCAGGAATGAGATGCAGCCCCACCACCTGGCAGCCCACCCTTTCCAAACTGACTTCCCGGGAGTGAAGAGCAAGTCTTTGTCTCTATCTTTCAGAAACATCGACAGGTGATATGACAGGACCGGGAGACAGATCATAAAAACCTGGTGTGAGTGAGGTCTCCCTGAAGTGATACTGGCCATATGTGGACACATGCAAGCTTCAGGGAAGGCATATGAGACTCGTTAAGCTATGCTCTCCCAACTTTGGAATGTCGTGTGGTTTTCCCATAATAGAAAGCTTTAAAAGTGATAATAAACAAGCCTTCTAGAACCTTACTGCCTGCCTTCAACAACTTCTCTCCTCCCTCTCCCTCCTCCTTGCCCTCCCCTCCCCCCTCCTCCCAAGCAACCTTAGAGGCAACTACTTGCCTTTTGTGTTTCTTCATTTAAAACACAAATGACAGTCTTATAAACCTAACTGAACTGGATATGAGGACATGAATAAATGTACATGAATCTTTATACCAGAGCACAAAACATGTGCTCAATCAAGGTCATTACCCAGAAGTAGTATGCTTAGGTGGTGACTACAAACCATCCTAGACGTGGCTTTGGAAACTGCCTTGTGCCTCCCTGGGTTCCCTAATGCCCTGCTTCTAGTACAGAGCCAGGCTGAGGGACACCGTGGTAGACACCGGCCTGTAGGCACTGTGGGTGTGAGTGCACAGAATGCAAACAGATCACAAGCAAGCCTTGCCACCGTCACACCTCAGGGTCTTAATGCCTCAAACTCAGCAAGGTCACTTCTAAAAATCTATCCAAAGTGAACACTGAGCTAGGATCTAAACCTACAAAGATCTAAGTTCAGACATCCATGGCAACACTGCCAGCCAGAAGTAACCTTGAACTGAGGCTCCAGACACTCATACACATAGACAATGGGTAACGGAGACAGTTCACCTACCCCCAAATACAGGTCCCAACCTGAGCGCCCAGACATAACAGCATGTTTTCACGATTGTCTCTGGGTTTACTTCCCAAGATTCCAGCAATGAGCACACGCGACTCAGAAGTACAAGAAGAATCTAGAGCTGCTGCTGACCAACCAGAGCTGGCACTGCCTGTGGGAAGCAATGGCTTGACCCTCTCTTCACTCATCCTGCAAGCATAGTTCATAGGCTGGACCCAGCAGCCTTTATGGACTATCCAGTTCCGGCCTTGGGAAGACAGTTAATGGGCAGCTCCAGCTGCAGGGGTAGGGTCTGCAGGAGAAGCAGGGAGGGGTCACGAGCAAGAGGATGCCTGAGCAGCTCTGAAGGCACACAGGAAAATAGCAGCCAGGCTGGGGAGGGAGATGCGGCCTTCCTACTCAATAGAAAAACAAGGTGCTTTGCGTTCTTTGGAGGTAAGCAGAAGACCATGCATGTCTCCTGCCTGCAGCTGTGATGGTTGTCATATCAACATACCATTCCGTCAGCTGCAGATCTGCTCCTATGCTCCCCAAGATGGTGCCCCAGTCCCACATGGCCTCACAGGCCATGCACCAAGTGTCTCCAGCTGCAGCATGCACTCAGATCACAAACAGATTCAGACTGGGCTGGGGCACTCAAAGTCTCCCACAGTACCAGCAATGGTGGGTGGCATCTCAAGAACGACACTGAGTAGTGACTTCACCCTAGAACTGGAGGCCACTTTCCAAACATATCTGCTTCTGCCTCTTCCAAATGCCCTCTCCATCCCTTCCTGTTTTCTTTTTTGCTTCTCTTTAGTCTCATGTGAAGTACTAGCTTGCCACACTCCATCCAAGAACATCAGGAAGTTTTGACAGTAGACCAGGCAAGTAGATCCTGTGGAGGCCCAGTCCCAGCTTAGCTCAACAGAGCACAGGAAGACCTGGGGTTCCAGATACCTGGGAATGAGGATACTCAAAGGCGCGCACAGGGAGCCTGCTTCCCTGGCCATCTTCTGCCATCTGGATGATGAAAGCAGAGTGTTTCTGTTCTAAGGAGTTCTCCTGTAGACTCGGTGAGTCTGAAGCTGGAGAACAGAATGGCTAGACAGAGCTGAAGCCTACTAGCCACTCAGGACTGCATGCACCTATATGCATCCCGTCCTGGGAGAGCAGGGGCAAGATAAAGTTGGTTGTACAGTGGATAATTCAGTGGCAGGGCATTTGCTAGGACTGATCCATCCTCAGCAACACACACACACACACACAGGCGTGCGCACACACTAACCAAGTAGAAAGAAATTGCCTGGTAAACACTAACAGCACTCAGCAGCCATCTTTAGAATGTTCTCACACTGTCTTCCAAGATGGGATTTTTGTTTTATTTTGTTTTGTGTTTCTGGAGACAGGGTCTCACTATGTAGCCCGGGCTAGCCTTGAACTCACAGAGATCTGCCTGCCCCTTGTTCCACAGTGCTGGTACTAAAGGTCTTCCAAAATGAGATTTTTTTTTTATGGCTACAAAAAAACCCTGATATAAACAGACACTAATTTATATAACGTTTCCACCTCATGTGTCATTATTATAAAACACACACACACACACACACACACACACACACACACACAAATAATGATCATAAATTTGTCATTCAAGATATCCAAATAAGTGGCTGAGAGTGAATAATTTTCTTCATGTAGAAAAAAAAATAATCTGTACCTTAATTGAAAAAACACATAAAATTTGTCTTTGGGGGAAAAAAAAAGAATTTACAAGCTAAAATTCTTAATTAGAAATCCAAAAGTTCCCTCTGGTGAGGAGGCAGCCCAGCTTCTTCCAAGACACATTTGCCCCTCACAGGCCACCGTGCTCACAGCAAAGGGTGAAGAAAAGTGACTCATATTCCTTCAGCACTTGTCGGGGTGCCAAGTATCGACCCCTTTTAAAGAGGAAGAAAATGAAATCTCACAACCAGAAAACACACTGGCAGAAAATCAGGCCGGGGGCCTTAGAACCCCTCAGAGGGGTCAGCCCTTTGTCCACCACGGGCCTCTGATGACCACATGGAATCTTCTTGTGCAGAATCAACCTCCCAGGCCTGTGGTGGTCATCCTTGGAGGTACTAATCTACCGAGGGTCAGCTGTGGTCAGGTGGTCCCCAGAAAGCCTCTACTTACAATGGGGGTGACCAGAAGATTGCCACAGGCTCTTCCCCATCCTAAGCGAACAGACCGCTAAAGTCCATGGTGCTTATTAGCTCCAGAGCACTGAGATAAGAGAAGAGCTAAGGAACGGTGTCTCCTTCACCTAGAAACAGTCTAGCAAGGGCACCAAGGCCAGCCACCGGGGACACCAGAGGGAACGGAATGGCAGAGGAACCTAACAGGGCTGATCAATCTATACCTTTAAGAAAGCTACTAAAATACACCTGGAACCAGCAAGAACATTCCACGAGTAACATTTGCTGAATCGGAGAACTCTGTCCCCTGAATTCAGCACCCCTCTCTGTCATCAGCAGCGTCCCCTCTCTGGCTGTCCTTCCTCCAGTGCCTGGAACCCTGGAACCTAGAATGAACAAGGAACACTTGGGGGCTGACCCCTCACCCTTTCTCACTTCCAAATCCACCCAGGTACTACTTCCGCCCCCTGTAACTTGGTAACTACAGCCAGCCTGCATCTCCCCTCGACAGGCTATAACCCCAGCTTCCTGCTAGAGGCCTGGCTTTCTGCCTTCCATACCAGCTTTTTCCTGACACCCTCCCTGTGCCCTCCAGGGAGCTCTTCCTCCCTCCTCAATCCCAGCGCTCCTCTCTCCCATCAGAACCCCTTCAGTGCCCAGACGCTGCCCCCACCAAAGTTCACCCAGCCCCTCAGTGCTCTGAACTCTCCTGTTTGCGTCAGCCTGGCCTCTTGCCAACCCCCTCAGGACCCAAAGCCCAAACTCCCTAGACCAATCTTCCTCAACAGACACCATTCCCAGGCTCCAAGTCTGGATGCAGGCTAGTCTAGGTCCCACAATGCCAACCTAGTAACTTCCCGTAACACTTCGGCCTCATTCACTCTGCATCAAGAGGTTATGGCCTCCTCTACGGGGCCTCCCCATTGCCACCTACCTCCTTCTTGCTCCATTCCCTTGAAGACCCTAACCCACAACAGAAAGCCTGCCCCATCCACAGGGCTTGCCCGTCAACTCCCAACAGTCATCACCGATGTTACACCCCACCCCTGAACTGTATGGGCTCAACACGAAGTTCTATTGCAGTCCTGAGCACATGGCCTCCTCTCGAAGGTATACAGCCTGCTAATTTCTGCTTCTCAGCCTTGCCTTTCCCCGGATGCTTGATGTCTGCCAGCTTTTGGGGTAGGCTGGTTGCTCTTCCAGAAGACCCCAGCTCAATTCCTGGCACCTACATGGTGGCTCGCAACCATCTGTAACTCCGGTCCCAGGATACCCAATGCCCTCTTCTGGCCTCCGCAGGCCCTGCATGCATGTGGTGGACAAACATATATGCAGGCAAAACACCCATACACACTTTAAACAAATCTTTTTTTAAGTACTGCATCTCTGCTAGGGTAGAGGCCCTGCTCCCTCTTGAACCTGAGGAAACTTACTTGCCAGCCTGAAAAACAGTGGCTGCCCCAAGACTAGGTTTCATAATGTCTGAATCTGCCAAGAATTTGGAAGGAGGAATCTATAATTGGCTACTGTACTTTTCACACTTGTGGCTTACTCATTTGCATTTTAAAAGAATAGCCCAGGCTAACAGACCCTGCCTTCTCCCCAGTGGGGTGAAAGCCAGGCTTATGCTGAGGCAGGGGCTTTGCCAGCATGCCAGCTGCAGGCAGGCAGGGTCTTCTTGGGTCTTGCTCCACTGGGTTTGGGGATACTGAGGAAGGAGTAATGAAGTCCTACAAAGAAAAGCATCTCTCCTGAATTTATCCACAGACCAGACTAGAGAAACACAGGCCTCTGATGAGCCCTCAGGGGGTTCTGATGGGCCCAGCCCCTGAATCCAATAACCCTCCGCCCCCAGACGCTGTCTCCAAGGTGGTCACAGCTCCGTATTTAACACTTGGCCATTTTAGCATCCATCTGGCTGTGTTCAAAGCTTTCAGACTCAGGGGGGAGAGGGGGACGGGAGAGAGGTGGCAAGTCCTGATGGGTCTGTGGGCTTGGACTACTCTCAGGAAGGCCCTACTGGGTGCAATAACTAACCCCCACAGCCAGACTCCTCCCCTGGGAGCCTTCCTGACCTCACAGATGGGGTAAGGTTCCAATGTCTCTGCCCCTCTGGGCCCCTGGTCGCCGACTGCAGACTGGCCCACACAGGTGTCCAGGCTGCCATACAGAAAGCAATGGCTGCTCAACTCCACACCTTGTACCTCAACTCCTGGGTCTCAGTACCTCAGCACTAAACACACAGCAGGCCTCTCCTCCTCCTGAGAGACCCACACCACACCGGCATGTTGCTTGCAGCCTCCTGAGCTAACCTGAGCAGAGTGGCGCAACTCACAGGAAATCAGGTCAGGGGAGGCCAGGCAGGCAAGGCGAACTCCCCGGTCCCCTGTGGGAAGACCCACAGAGCCTCTTGATGGCCTGCCGCCATCCCTCTCTGAGGAAGTACCTGGTTCTGAGATGTAAACGGCCTTCAAAACAAACCCCAAAATTAATGTTTAAAACTGTCTCAATTGGCACGTTTTTAAGCCGATATCTGAAATGTCCCGTAAGTTTAAATACTTGCAGAGGATGTCATATCCAACATGATGTAAATATTAACATTAGAAAATAAAACTGTTACTATTTCTCTTTTAAATGGATCCAATGTGGTCCAAATACTCCGGTGATCTGCGATCCACCATCATCCATTTTCAGATTATATAATCAGGGCCTTCTCAGACAGCTAGAAACCAAACACTTCTTTTTTCTTCTCAGACTAATTTCCAGTCCTCTTCCTTGGAGATGTTTAAACTGTCAGGGTATTTTACTTCGGAAAGTCTCTCCCTTATTTTTCTACTATACCGCTGAGTTATGTACATAACTGTTCCTCCTTCAAAGGCTTTCTATATGGTCAGAAAGCTCTCACATACATCAAAAGTTCCTTCTGAACTAAATCATTATCGGTTATTAATATAAAATTGATCAACATGACTAACATATACTCAAAACTGCACAAGTAATACACGTGAAAAAGCTTTATTAGAAACGTAACTTGAGGAGATGAATGGGACTTTTTAAAAAGTCATTTCCTGCATCCACAGAGGCGTCTTACCGACTGCTAGAGTAAGACAGTTAATTCTATCTCCAGTCTTCAGTTTATAGAAACAAGTGTTAAAACTCAAGGGGAGGAGCTGGGTGGTGGTGGCGCTCACCTTTAATCCCAGCACTTGGGAGGCAGAGGCAGGAGGATCTCTGTGAGTTCAAGGCCAGCCTGGTCTACAGAGCAAGTTCTAGGACAGGGTCCAAAGCTACAGAGAGAAATCCTGTCTCAAAAAAACCTCAAGGGGAGGGGAGATGAATCGTTAAATTCATCACCCATGTGCTAGCCAGTTGACAGCTCCATCGGGTCCTCTTTCAATTTTGTTCCCAGCACCATGGATCTCCTCCAGTCTTTATCTCCTAGGGTTATAATGACCAGCTGACTCCCTTGATGATGGAGGGCTGTGTCCTGTGGTCCCACACTGAGGTACAGCTCTGCAGGTCATCAACCTCTGTGTGCCAGCCCCAGTGCCAATCACGTCACCTGGACTGAACCAATCCTCAAGGATCCTGGGGCAGGTCTGCCAGTTATCCCACTGAACAGACTAGCGGGCTCATCACACAGCCAGAACCTGAGCCCAGGCCGCCTTGCTCCTCACCTGCCCGGCAGGGGTGGCTGAGGCAAAAGAAGGAATCTGATAGCTCTCACTGCTGCAGAGCACGCGCTCACACCCATGCCTGGGAAAGGTTACACACCAATGTTCCTTGAGAATCAACGGCCACTTCCTGGGTACACCACAGTCCCCATAAATGTCCATCACTGATGCTGCCGCAGTTACCAACGGATAACAGGAAGAGAAATTACTTCCGTGACCTGGACAAACAGGCAGGATCTTGCCCAGGTTCCTCATGCTTAGGTCCTGAACCCAAGTCCTGCATCCATTTAGACAGTAGCGAAAGGCCAGCAACACTGGGTGGGGGGTATCTTGTAAATGCATCATGCATTAACACAGAGAGAAGACCACAGAGCAAACAGGCCAACCCAAACCTCAACCCTCACTCCACTGCCAGGCAGCAGACCTCTCCAAGGGCCACAACATCTGGAGCCTCAGTTTCTTCGTCTCTACAAAAGACATACCTCCTCCCATACAACCGGGACCTGACAAAGGAGATGAATGCTGAGGTGCCTGGGGCATGGTCCCCCTAATCCTCTCACTCACTCACACCTAACCCAATGACTGGCACTCTGCCTACCTCACACTGAGATGTGGTGCCCGAAAGCCCAGCTGACTTGGAAAACCCAGCCAAGGTATTTGGCTTCCAGTTTCTGCAGAGTCTCCCTCAGTGTCTTCACATTTTAAAGTTCTCAAGACTCTCTCCTGGACGCCAGAGGAGGTGCAGGGAGAGGCTTCGCCGTGGACTTTATTTTTAGATGCCAGAGTAGAAGGCACCCAGTTGGGCTTCACTCTGTCCCCAGCCACCACTCCCTCCCCCTTAAGTCATCATCCAAATGAACAACAGACACATCTCGAAAGCGGTCAGAACCCTTTTGCCTGGCACACTCTAAACACTGGCGCCAGGCTCGCGTCCCACCCACAGCCAGGGTACGGAGAAGATCTCAGGCCTGCCAGGTACATGCCCGCCTGGATGGGGAAACCCTTTCCTACAAATGCTGAGCAGGAGCCTCCTGAAACTGAACAAACAAGGGCTCTGGGTATGCCTCAGCAGGCTTTCTAGAAACTTCCTTCAGCTGTCTGCCATGAGCCTTGGTCTGGTCCCCATCCTGGGTGACCCTCTGCAGGGCAGGCAGATTATAGCCTTCAAAGCAGATGGAAGGGTAGACAGCCTGGTACCCGGACAGTCAGGTTCATCTTGGACAGGGACAGCAGGGGCGACACGGGAAACCAGGCACAGCTTTGGTGCACGTGTCCAACCTGTCCCTCACTGTGGGTCTCTATTTCTGAGTTTACGTGGAGGTGAATACCACTTCACCATCCCTGGAGAGACATGACTATAAGGGCCACGGTCTCTTAGCAGAATATCAACAGGTAATCCCATGGCCAGGCTCTCTCAGACAGATCAAACCTGCTGACCTTCCTGAGACGGCTGCTGTTGGCATCTGGATAGCCACTTCAGGGCCATCTCTCCATTCTTTCTTCTCTGCCCCTCCCCATTCTATCCACACTTTCTTTTCCTTCCCCTTCCTTCCATTCTTCCTTTTCCCTTCCTCCACCTATCACTCTTTTCCCCTCCATCCATCCTTCTTCCTTCTCCAGCCAGTGAGCCCAAGACTGAGCAGAGGACAGAATGACAGGACACACAGCCGGTCACTACTGTCCCTTCATCCTTCCTAACACCCATCCAAGTGGCACGACCCCCAGGACTCCTGGCCCTTCCTGTTCCTCACACACTAACTCTCCAAACACTAGCAGCCACCAGCCTGAGTCTGTACCCCACTGGGGACAGCAGCTATGTCAGATCTCCAGGGGGATGTCACCATCCAGGCACCCATAAAAAGCGGCCAACCACCCAAACTCTCACAAAGACAGATTAAGCTCATGCTTTGGTCACCACATGGAAATGTGAAGAAGTGGTCTGTACTCACCTGCACGACCTCTATCCCGCGCTTCCTGTGGAGAAAACAAAGAAAATGGTGTTACTCCAGCAGAGAGGCAGCGTCCTCTCCAGACCATCCACTACAGCCAGCTGAGAGCAGGACCAGCTGAGAGCGCAGCAGCATGAGCCATGCTCAGGCCATGTCTCTCCAGCCAGCATCCTTAGAGGGACCTCCTTTCAAGGGCAAGGTTTATGAGCCCCCTCACAACCTGGCAGAGATGGCTGATTCCCGGGAAACTTGGCTAGAGCCGTGTAGAACTGACAGCAGCTATCGCCCTCCCAAGCCCTCCAGCCTGGGCCAGGCTGGGTCTTCAGCAGTAAGAGCTCTGGCCTGGACAGCCCCAAGAATCCCGCGTGCCTCAACTACCACAGGTAGATTCTCCAAAACTTTCACCTTGATCCAAGCACCTCGGTCTGGTTCCCACGTCTGCCACAGCCTATCACACCAGCCATCCATTTTTTTCCACTTGTCCTTCTCCAAACCTAGCCACTTCTGGCCCCTCCTACCATTCCGTGGCCTCTAGCTGACCCATATCCCTCTCAGCCTGAACTTGTTGTGTTTTTTTTTTTTTTGGGGGGGGGGATGGGGGTGCGGTTATTTGGGTTTGGGGAGGAGATTATGCTACCTGACAAAACTCCAAGATTGTTCTCCTTTTGGTTTTTCGTTTTGTTTTTCAGACAGGAACTCACCATGCAGCTCTAGAACTTGCTACGGAGACCAGGCTGGTCTCTAACTCACAGAGATCCACTTGTCTCTGCCTCCCAAGTACTGGGATCAAAGACGTGCACCACCGTACCTACCACAAACTATTTTTCTGTGTAACCAACATAGCTTTTATATTTTATTACTAATTCTTAACATACAAAGAAATAGGTTTCACTGTAACATTTTAATACATATACATCATTATATTTTGCTCTTGTTCCCTCTTCATGGCCGCCCCTTGCTGGTCACCTTCCTCCCCTCAAGTATCCCTCTTCCTGCTTCAATGTCACACATATCCGACTACCCTCACTAGCTCCCCTCTCCCTTCCTTTAGACCTCTTCCTCCCCTCACCAACTCCTCAATTCTGTCAGTACACCAGAGGCGTTCCTGCACGCCTGTGTTCACACACACACACACACACACACACACACACACACACACACACACACGGCAGGCTGTGGGGCCGGTCTGCAGCTCTGTCAGTAGATGAATGCGTGAAGAAATACATACACAATGGAACTTTATCCTGCTGTAAAGAGGAAAGAGACTATGGCATTTGCAGGGAAATGGATGGAACTAAAGAGCACTGTGCTAAATGAAATAAGCCAGACCCGGGAAGACAAATATGTTTTCTCTCACAGTGGAATTAGCCTGGGCTTTGTATACTCCATCTTTCTCCACCACCTTCCCACACAGTCCCACAGCCAACTATCCATCACACTTGTCTCACTCACCCCATTTAAGCATACGGGTTATGTGTACGTCTTTCCAGAGCACACCACACTAAGGCTCCCTGCTGGCTACCCACCTTCATTCATCAACCTGCTTCACATTGTTTACTGCAAGCTAGGACCCATCTCCATGAGGTCCAGTGCACAGGGCTGTCTCATCCCTTTCCAGGGTGTGCACTCCCCAACCCTCAGGACTCAGCTCAGGTGAGTCCTCCCCCACCCACTCATACAATACACCCATGAACCTGGGTTCCCATTCTCCCAGCCCTTAGTCCCTGAGTATGAACCACTGTCACTCAGAAATGGTAAAAACCAAGACTTGCAGGGACTGAAATGGCCCATGTGTTTATTTTACCAAGAAAAGGGCTCAGAGAAGGCTGGGGTCCAGGCAAGGCTAGCAGCCTGCAGTTTACTCACCTAGGCTCCTGGAAACAGGGACTGAGTAAAATTAAAAACTGTGCCCCTGGCCTAGTTCTGGTGCCCACCAGCCAAGAGCTGCCCATACAGGGCTGCTGTCCAGTAGAGCTATAAATATGGAAAAGCAACTTAGCTCCCAGCCCTGGCACTGCATTCAGAGGGTACAATAAATGGCACAGCCTCAGGAAGCAGGCAGGATCTCCCTCAGCTGAGGTCCACCGTCCTTACTTCTTACATGTTCGCCAGCTGCTTGGCAAATGCTTTGTGAGGGCCGACAGAGGACCCAATACAGCAGGCAGCAGGGCTGAGGACCACTATAACCAGCTGGGTCAACTGGAAGAACCACGTGGCCAGCCTTCCCTTTAACCCTATGCTCCAACAGAGCCTGGCCCCAAAGAACCCAATGAGAGAACTCCATGGTTGACACCACTGGGGATTCTCAGGTCATTCCGTCTTCCTGCACTTGCTGACGGAATGACGGCCAATACCCACCACCTGCTCCCACAATCACACAAGGCACAGGCCAGACCCACGGCAGCAAGGCCTCAGGCCATCCAGGCCCAGGAAAGGGGGCCAGACAGCATCGTGAGGAGACTCAGCAATGTGAGAGCCTGGATCACCCGCTCCTGTCTGTAGCTAGAGTTTTCCTGCCTTGCCCACAGTCAGGACAAATCTTTGTCACCCGCCAGTCCCACAGCCGCTCAGACCCAACCAAGTAAACACAGACACTTATATTGCTTACAAACTGTATGGCCATGGCAGGCTTCTTGCTAGCTGTGCTTATAGCTTAAATTAATCCATTTCTATAAATCTATACCTTGCCACGTGGCTGGTGGCTTACCGGCATCTTCACATGCTGCTGGTCATGGCGGCGGCTGCAGCATCTACATCTATACCTTGCCATGTGGCTGGTGGCTTACTGGCGTCTTTACATGCTGCTGGTCATGGCGGCGGCTGCAGTGTCTCTGCCTCAGCCTTCTGCTTCCCAGAATTCTCCTCTCTCCTTATTCCACCTACTTCCTGCCTGGCCACTGGCCAATCAGTGTTTTATTTATTGACCAATCAGAGCAACAAATTTGACATACAGACCGTCCCACAGCACTTCCTCTTTTCTTTTTTTAAAAAGGAAGGTTTTAACTTTTACACATCTCCAAAGTCAGCTTGGTATATTTGGGAATTTGGGCGTAGCTTCTCTTACTACTTCCTGCTGGAGGGGGGCGCTGTATCTTATGGGGACACAAAGAAAATTTTAGGATCATGGAGTAGTCCGTGAGACCGTATCGTCTGAGCCAGTTGCCTTGAAACAATTCTGGATGTTGGATCATCTGGGCCATGGTGTCATCGGAGACCTTTCAGGTGGTCTTGGCTGGTCAAACCTGATGTATCTTAATCTGGAACAAATCCATAGCCTATGGCTTTCTGTGGAAACAAAAGCAGAGCCTCCTTTCCAAAGCAACATATCCTTACATCCAAATTTTGAAGTTAAGTTACCTTTAAAATACACATTTTGGCATAACTCAACAGCTTTTACAATCAAATGTTTTTCTTCAGTTACGAATATCAAAGAGAACATAATCCAGATTCTCTGTGTGGTAGCCATCTTTATGTGGCTTATGTTTTATATTACCTTGAGCCTATTGCTTTAAACTGCAGCCTTCTAAGCCTGAAACGGCGCTGTGGCTGCTGGCTCCGCCCACTTCAGCTTCCCAACATGGCAGTGGTATGTTTTCCGCCAGCTCTGGGAGCCATCGTGGGTCTATGCTTTTATCCAAGCAGCGTGTAGCCCAGAAACCTCTTTTTTTGTACTAGCAAAGGCTAAATCCACCATGCAGCTTAATGTGCCACTTGCAGAGGCCTCATTCCCGCCATACTGCAGATTGAGCTTGCATGCTAGGAACCCGCCAGTAGCTCAAACCGGCAGGCTGCCGCTCATTTGAGAGAGACAATTAGGAAGCTGTTTTTAGTTCCGTTTTAGAATCTTTTCTCAGGTTTTAGGTGGAAACTCTTGCCAACACGTTGGGCGCCATTTGTAGCTAGAGTTTTCCTGCCTTGCCCACAGTCAGGACAAATCTTTGTCACCCGCCAGTCCCACAGCCGCTCAGACCCAACCAAGTAAACACAGACACTTATATTGCTTACAAACTGTATGGCCATGGCAGGCTTCTTGCTAGCTGTGCTTATAGCTTAAATTAATCCATTTCTATAAATCTATACCTTGCCACGTGGCTGGTGGCTTACCGGCATCTTCACATGCTGCTGGTCATGGCGGCGGCTGCAGTGTCTCTGCCTCAGCCTTCTGCTTCCCAGAATTCTCCTCTCTCCTTATTCCACCTACTTCCTGCCTGGCCACTGGCCAATCAGTGTTTTATTTATTGACCAATCAGAGCAACAAATTTGACATACAGACCGTCCCACAGCACCTGTCTCATTGCGATCACTCCAGCCCAACTGCAGAGAGAAGAAAGCTATAGCTGCTGTCTTAAGTGAGGGAACCTGGCCCGGGTCACACAGCCTATAGCCGCTCAAGGGTGGGCTCTTGAACATCCACAAAACACGGACCTGATGGGAAAGGCAGGTGACATAGGCACATATCACCCACACCTGGTAGGGCCAGTTTCACCATGGCCTTAGTCTCCCTATGGTCTCAGTTTCCCCTGGGGAAACCTGCTCCTATCCAGATGATCTCAACATGTGGCTCTCAGCTGCTAAGCCACCTACAGTCACTTCTAATCAGCCCTCACTTTACCTCACCCCAATCCTTGAAAACAGATGGGAGATGTAGTGGGTGGCTGTCTGTGCCATACCCTGAAGCACTACCCCTAGTGAGGCAGCAGGTAGCTGCTACGTACCTGCCCCCTTGGGCGCTGCCCGGACGGGGACCCTTAAGACCCGGGATGCATGTAGGTTCATACATACAGATGTGCACTCTCTTCTCTTCACTACCTCGTGGTCTTGGATGCTGGTGCAGACCTCCAGAGAACAGCGCTGGACCGTGCCTCACCTTTCTGGGATCCCTATTTCCTGTATTGTGAGTTCTCTGTATCATGAGTTAACCCCCCAATAAATTCCTATGATCACTAAGCTATTTCTGTGGATTGGTAGCGATTTAATCACATTAGGGATACATACAATAAGAAAGCAACTGAGAAAGTCTGGCTGACTGAAATCTTACAAAGGGCCGACCTCCCCCAGGAACCCTAGCGGCTCATCCAGCTCAGAGCTCTAGGAAGAGGGAGGACAGATAGGGTCTGCCAGAGAGTCCCCTCTCAGCATGGCACACATGCACGTGCGCGCACACACACACACACACACACACACACACACACACACACACACTCCACATGCCCTTCATTGCTCACTGGCAACATGCAGCCCTACAAGGAGGGGGCCCAAGTTACGCCATTACTTGAAGGAGGAACAGGATGATGTTCCTCAGGGAAGATTCCCAGGCTGACGCTAGACATGACCCTCAGAAAGACAAGAAAAACCTTCATCCTCTGGGCAACAGATCTTGAGCCTCTAAGACCTCCATGGCCCAGGGAAGAGGTGTGTGTGTGGGGGTGGGGGTCTCGTAGAAACCACATCTACTACTTCCCCCTCACAGGAAAATGAAGTAACCTGTCAGGCTCAACTCAATCTTCATCAGGGAGTCCCAAAGTGTAGACTCCTGAAATCCTGCTGCAACCAGAAAGGAACTCATGAATCCAAAGAGAGGGGGAAGAGAGAAACATAAAGGCGGGGGAGGGGAGAGAAGACGGAGCTGGCTGTCAAGCGACTGTCCCACCTCATCACCCAGACGCACACAGCCGCACGAATGCACGAGTGGGCTCCGGGAGGCCGGCTGCCAAACTGTCTGTGAGCGCAGAAGGAGATCAGAGCAAACTGCTTGCAGGGAGAAAAGCAGCAGCCCTGACGAGCCACTGAACAAACAGCCCAAAGCAGCCCAAAGAACCAGGCGGGAAGAAGCTTAGTGTACGCCCAGGATGAACAACTCCAAGGCCACAGGGGAGCCCTGAGGGGCAGAACCCCGTGTGCCTGACACAACTCAGTTGAGAACAATGTTCGGAAGGAGAATGGGTACTTGTGCACACAGAATGAACCCCAAGTACCACAAGACAATGACCTCAGCAAGGCTTCAGGTCAAGGTCAAGGGCAGCTGGGAGGAGGGGCTGGAGAGGAGGCGGACTTCTCCTTCACTGTGTCCTTGACAGCGGGTAGATGGAACATCAGGCAGCCTCCCAAGTCCTTCCAAGAGACAAACTGAAGTGACCGCCCCCCCCCCATGGAGGGGCCACAGGATGGTCACATTAGACACTCAGAACTGAGACTGTAGGTCAGTGTTAACATCCGGGTCCTTGGAAGGCAAGTCAGAAAGGCCCAGGCTGGGGACAGCAGTGGAGGACCTGGAGGCATTTCCTCATTTTCGGTGTTTTCTACCATGGGCAAATCCATTCCTTTTAACAATACCGGAAAAGTAACAGTAAGAGTTAAAGCTTAATAACTTAAATGTTATTAAAAGCCTGTACCTAGGGGCAATTTTCGTTTTCTTGGTAAAGTTGGCACTAGTAAGTTTGGGGCAGAGGTCTACTCAAATTCATAATCTTGTCTTCCAACTGAACAGCAGTGAAGGGATGACCCCTCCCCAGAACTCCAGGGAGAGGGCACCCTGACGGAATCAAGGGCTTGCAGAGAGGAAGGATGGCCCCTCCTTTGGAGAGGAACAGCTCTAGGTTCAGGAGGGTGGCCCTCCATACCAGCAGTCCTCTTCCTAAGTGTCCCTGCGGCCTGTCCCTCATCCCCACCTAGGTCAGCCATGGCCACGGCACTTGCCTTGGCTAATGCAACATAAACTGAAATGGCATGTACTTCAGGAAGCAGCATTTGGCTGTGACTCCCAGACCCTCCAACTAGTCCTCCTGACCCGAAAACATGAGAAGGGTGGGAAGAGGAAGACCCTCACCCAGCATTGGAAGGCTGAGGCAGGAGGACTGTGAGTCTGAGACCAGCCTCAGCTGGAGAGATGCTGCATCCCGGAACCCCATCTATGAGAGCAGGGGATGCTGCCAATTGGGAGTGGAGCCACAGGCATCTGGAGGACGGGGGCTCTGTAATGTACAGGACAGAATTATCCGGTCTAACGTGACCACAATGTCTAAAGTGACCACCGTGGCTTAAGGGACATAGCACTGAGCCACCCCAGAGGGAACACGGCACTGAAGGGTAGGCATATCCAGTGGGTGGACTCTATGAGGGCACTGAAGGGTAGGCATATCCAGTGGGTGGACTCTATGAGCTTGGGCTAGGCCTTTGACGTTCCTGCCCTCCTGAACATCTGTCCCTGTAGCCTGGCCTAGCCTGCCCTGACTGACAACTGCCCTTCCAGAAGCAGGGTTCGCCCTATCTATCTCCATGCCCCCACATGTTAATACAGCTCCTGGCCTGGGGGGGGGGAAGCACATGAAAATGCAGCCTACAAGGAGCTGGGCAGCCAGTCACATCAGATCCTTCTCTCGCCCCCTCCCCAGAGAGACCTCTTCTCTAAGTCACCTAAGCCTGGCCCACATCTGGCCTCTCACAGCTGCATCCTCTGCACAAATGCCTGTCTTCATGTGACAAACAGCAGCTCACCCTAAGACCAGCTCTCACATCACCTATACCAAGGGCCCTTTCAGAGCTGATCTTTAGCCACAGTACCAGCCAACACTACCAATGGTTCAATGGCTGCAGGCAGTGAGGCCCGGGATCCAGAGGCTGGTCTTACTTTTGGCTGCCCATGCCCAGCAGGTTCAACGCTGCACTTGTACCCACTTCCCAGACTTACAGTACCAGGCTCAGCCTGAAGCCACCTGCCTGCCTGTTCCCTCCCTGGAATCCTGGTTTCCTTGCCGACTGCTCTGTGATTTGGATTTTCCTCCTATTAACAGTGCCAGGAACTGAAATGGCCCGATATAAAGACAACATATGAACAGAATTTTAAAGCCAGTACAAACATATGAATTGTTTGGACAGCACCAGAGAGGAACCAGATAAACTGAGAGCTGCCATATGTCTTTTTTTATTTATGAGATGGGGGGGGGGGTAAGAGGGGGGATTCCTTCCCTTACTTGGAGAGTCAGCATCCTGAAGACCCTGACCATACTAGGTGCCCCACCCAAGGGAGGCAGGCAGGCCCAGGTGTGGGGGTCTCTTTCAGTACAGATGAAGCAACCTGACTCATCAATCCCTTGGACCTTGAACAAGTTGGTGGGGCCCCAGAAGTGGGCAGAGCAAGTGACTCACCCCTGCTGCCCTTCCAGGAAAAGCAGGCATCTGGGGCTCCAGTGCCCGTGCAACCTACCTTTTGGTTTCCAGAAAACAGTCTGAACGGGGCTGGGGTGAGACACAAAGCCCTCCAGGACATGTCCTACAGCATCCACACCGTGGCCAATCCAGCCACAGAGGCATCAAGTCTAACCCTTCAAAGCTCTGATACACCTCCACTCTCCAGAGTAAAAGAATCTCCATTTGAAAGCCTTTGGGCTCTCAACTGGGAGAGATGGACTCTAAGGGGAGATATCCATGCCTCCTCCAATCTGGCTACCAGTCGACCTTACTGAAACTCATAATGCAGCCTGCTCCCATGCAGCACTGAGTCCCAAGAATGCAACCATCTTGGCCTGGAGAACAAGATAATCTGCCAGCAGGGACTCGGGGAGGGAGAATTCCGCCCTCCACAGTCCACACTTTGCTAACACCTACCTTCAAGGTACACCTCCTGTTACAGTAGCAGTCCTGCACGTATGCAAGGCACTGACATGCAGAAAGCCTACCCACCTGTAACCAAACTGTCCCCTGAGCAACCAACACACCCCTCAGCCTGGCCTCTAGTCCCAGGACCACCAAAGGGGATCCTGAAGCCACAGGCATTGGGACTTGTCACCATTACATGCTGGGTTTCTCTGTGGAACCCTGGCCCAGAGGAACCCCTAAGCCACAGGCCCTGCCAAAGGATGCTAACAGCCACACGAAAGGTGGGGGCATACAAACGATGAGCTGGTGTGTGTGCCACGGGATCCCAAGCTGAACCAACAGTCTCACTATCCTTACCAGCAGGAGGTGCTTGAGGGTTCCCTGTCCCCATCTCAGAGAATTGTCTAAATACCGTCCAAACCTCAGGCACCTCGGAATGGCAAGTCCCAAGGGGCACTGATCTGCAGTAGGGTAGAGAGCCAAGAAGCCTAGCTCTGACACCCACCTGGCCACAGAGAGCTCTGACCTTGACCCAAAACTGCTTTTCTGAGACTGCAGTCTCCTCCCCAGAGCCTGAGACGGGCAATGTGAATGAATACTGTATCCATAGTCTATGGCCTCCGTAACAAATGAAACACCACAGCAGATAACTACAAGCCACACAGAACCTTCCATGGTGTGGGTCAGCCCTCTTTCTTCCCAGGATGGGAGGATTCCACCCCAGTTCTGGAAACTGTCACTCTGGCTCCCAGCCACACCACTGACGGTCCTCCACTTGTACTGCCTCGTCTCCTCTCCCTGGCACTCCTTCTTCCTCTTATCAGGACCTTTGTGACTGCCCTGGGTCCACCCAACTAATCCAGGGCAATTTCCCCACCGCGGATCGTCCCTGGGATGACACTGTGCCCTCTGAACACGAGGACCTGGCCATCTCTGCTAGGCAACCTGTTCTGTCAGCTACAGCACCCAGGCTTCACTCAGCAGCTTTGCCACCCTAGGACACCCAGACACTCGCTTGAAGTGTCCAGGGGGGAGAGACCGAGGAAAACCTGCCCGGGCATTCAAAGGGAGCCTAGATGGCCAAAGGAAGAGGAAACTGGCACTCAGATTCACCTAGTACCCACAGGGTCAGTGAGCAAGCATGACCAGGGGTCCCGATGAGAACAGCAGGCCTGCGAAGGGGTGGGGGTCACGGACCCTGGAGACCTAAGAACCCAGGCCTCAGACCTTGGCTGGAAATTGGGGAGAAGGTTGACAATCCTGACCCCAGGTTCATATTGAGGTCAAGGGAAGATGCCCAGGCCAGCCACACCCAATTCCTGGCTCTCAGGCAGGTCCCACCCTGGACTCTGCCAAGCGCTGTGAGCAGTAACAGATTCTCTGAATGTGGAGCCAGTTGGAACCTAAAACTGGGCCAGCACCCAGACATACCAGGGCTCTGCAGGGGCCAGTCAGGTTCCCCATTTGTAGGCCTGGGAGTGTAGTGACCTGGCCCCAGTCCCCATCCAAAATGCACTGAGCACCTTAACTCAAAAAGAAGCCACTTGATCTGATGCCTAAGACCCTCCAGTTTCCGGAGGATTCTGAAGGCCTGGGCATGACTCACACAAACAGGCCAACAGCTGCAGTACCTGGGCTGTCTCGTTCCCATTCAGCCTGCACCCCGAAGCCAGATGTGAGAAAGGATGGGGAGGAGGTGAAGCTGGAGGTGCCTATGAGTGCCAGGCATTGCTCACACACTGAACTATTCCTCAAGCTTAACTCCTGTAGGCTCCCTGCCTCCCTGACACACACCCGGGTGACAAGTTTAGAGTCACTAACACTCTTGCCCAAGGCTGAGAGCAAAGCCATGGTCTAAATTCAGGACTGTCTCTCAGCTTCCTTAACCCACAACCATGTACTGTGGTCTGTATGGGGCTCAGATCTACTAGGGAGACCTCTGGGATATTTGGGAGAGGAAGTGTTCTGAACAGAGCTGCCTCTGGTCCCTTAGCCCACCCCTGTCCCAAGCCTGGCTAAAATCCTCTCTTGGAGCCTTGATCCCCAAGGGGCAGAATCCTCCACACCTGAGGAACAGCCCTGACTAAAAGTCAAGGGCCCAGAAGACACTCCCTAAGGTGTGACTGGTCTCAAACATCCGGTAATACTGCAGCCTGGACATGCCCTGCAGCATCCAAGGTCCAGAATTAGGATAAACCTGGGTCCCCTAGCTGACTTTTCAAGCAAAAGGAACCTTCTCAGAAACAAAAGGGATGAGAAAGCAGATGCCTATTAAGCCACAAAAGAGGTGGCTAGCTCTCAGAGCAAAAGACTGCCCGGTAAGGGGTGAGTATCCCGTGCAGAGAGGAATTCAAGCAAGCTCTAGATGCCTACAGTAGTCAGGAGACGAGACTGATGCACAGGAAAGATGACAGAATAAACATGTAGAGAATACCATCCAACCTCCAAAGGCTTCTGCATCTGCTAGTGAGAGAAAAATCAGGGGCATCGCAGGACTGCGGCACGGGCGGGAAGGCCTCAGAGGACCCCACTGCCCACAGTCATGCTCCGGGACTAGCTCGCAGCAGGCAGGCACAAGCCCCCCCACCCCACCCCCTTCCTTCTCAGTGCTCATGCCCTGCCAGGCTCTGCAGCCGGGAGTCATGGCAACAGGCCCCAAACATCTGCAATAATCCCTCGGAGCCCCACACGGGGGTCACAGCAGCCAACACACCAGTGCCGAGAGCCAGGGCCCTGTGCAGAAGAAACGACGAAAACAGAAATATCTTACTCCAACTGGGAGAGAAGAAAGGAGAGCGAGAAATGCCTGCCAGGCGTCGGGAGCAACCTATGCAAAAGGCCCAGACCTGGGTCCTGTGGGCCAGCAGACAGGTCTCCAGACGGTCTCCCGGCTGCCCCACGTGTCCACCCTCCTGACAGTGACCTTCTACTTCAGAAGCATGACTCACCTCACCATCCTGCCCCGTCATGCCTTCATGCAGCTTCTCTTACCACCTGGCACGGGGGCCCCTAACAGATGTCATCTCCCCACCCACGGTCCCCACCCTGTCTGCTGTGCCCGACCCACAGGCTGGTTCCCACACACACTGACCACCTGCCTATATTCTACCCCAATGCCGGACACACCCCTTTTCTATAATCGACTGCTAAATCCTCTCCCTAGAAGGACCCCTTAACGGATGCAGGAGTGGGGCTACCGTGGAGCCTCGAAGCCTGCTGGGGCCATCAGCCAGAGGCCTGCTCTGGACCTAACGCTTCCATCTAGGACCATGTAACGGTCAGCTGTGACTTGTAATCCACTCGGGAAGCCGACGGGTGTGCAAGAAGGACCCCAGGATGTCAGAACGCAGCTCGTGAGGCCAATTCACAACAGGTCGGTTAGTTTCAGTTTCTCAAACTAAAGTCGTCCGGATGACTGAGGGCTTTCCCTTCAGCCGCCTTCTACTAAGAGATTGTTTTGTTGACCCACTCACGTTTTACGTGCTTCTGAAGACTGACTAGGTGCCAGGCAGTTTCACCAGTGGCACAGAACAGTGAAACCAGCAGGAGCGGTTCCTGACCTCAAGGAGGGTACACATGCAAGCCCTGAAATGAGCACAGGGCAGGACCGTGAGAGCCTGGAGCGGGGCTGCATCAGCTTCCCAAACTAGGAGGGCCTGGAGGTGGAGGGAGGAAGGGAGAGCCCACCAGGTTCTGAGGAAGGAAAGAGCTGGTGGTAGCAGAGTTTGGTCGTGAGAAAAGATCCCCAGTGGCTGGGAAACAGTAGGGAAGGACAGAAGTAACGATCTGAGGCCTTGGGGCCCAGTCCTTTTATGGCTAGACTACGTGAATCCAGGAATTCGCCTTCTGCCTTAAGCTCATTTGTACTGGGCTTGCTGTCACTTGCTGCTCAGTGTCCAAACTGCAAAGTCACCTGCCGCCAACTGCTTGCTCCACCAACCTGCCTCCTGGTGAAGACAGACACCAGCCTCCAACCTGGAGCCATGCCAGAGTCCTGCCCCGTTCTCCTACTTCTGTCTCTCATCTCTGTCTCCGCCGAAAAGGACTCACTGCGGTGTCCTGGCAGCCCGGAGCTGGAAGGAAAGGCAGGAAGAGAGAAGCAGGTGCCTCTCGGCTGAGGGATAGTGGATCCCAAGAGCACTGGTTGGCTGATTGCACATAATTAGGAAGGAGAAAAAATGCTCTTGAAAATTAGCTTCCCAAATGCAGATATAATTGCAAGTGTCCTTGCAGAGTGATTACAACGTCGGCCCAACAAATGTTTTACCAGCAGCCCAAGCCCCGCCCTGCAGGCAGAAAGAATGGAGCCAAGGAAGGCGCCAGGGCCAGGCGGCACCCAGAGCAGTGCTTCCAGTGGCCCAGGGAAAGCACCAGCTTGGGGAGATGCACACATCCAGCTCAAGACCTTCTCTACAAGGCACCTGGCAATCTTCCTTCTTCTTCCCGTCCCCTTCCTCACAGGTTTAAATGCTACCAGCAGCCAGACAGTAAAAAAGCCAGCCTCACCAACTACCTGCCTCCTACAGTCAGGTTATGCTCAATGCCTCAGTCTCTCTATCCGAAAATGGGTATGCTAGCAGTAGATAGCTCAGGACGCTGATGCAGGCTGAATGAGGACTGACACACAAGGAAGACCATTCAGGGCCATCAGCCTCTCCCACTCTGCGTCCACAACAGCAGAAGATAAAGTCCAGGAAGGCTAAGCAGCCATTAGCTCAGGCAAGCAGCAGGGATGCAGCCTAGCTCTGGCCAAATCCAAATCCATGCTGCCGCCACATTTGCTCCTGGTTGGGTTCTGAAGGCTAGGAAAATGCTACTCTGGGCTTCTCAGCTCACAGCTCTTAGGCAAAGTCAAGCGACCAGTGCACACAGACCTCAGTGTCAGGCCAATCCTCCCAGTCAGGGCACTTAGGCCTCTTCTGAAGCCTAGGTTATCAGACCACAGGTCTGAGCCTGTGGATGTGAGGTGTGGGGACACTCTGTAGTGCTTTTGAACTTCTAGTACTGAAGGGGTCCTGCCTGGACCATACCCTGACTGCTGGAGTACTCCTAGTAACCTCGGTCCATCTCAGCAGTCACCTCAACAGCTAGACTTCGCTGCCTGAGCCACAGTAGTGGCTCACATCCCCAGCCTTGTGTCTCCTCAACTGTCCTCCATTGGCAACAGGCTTTCCAGGCCCACAGCGTTCTCCTCGGGACAAAGCCCCAGACCCACAATGACCACCACAACCATGGCAATGAGACACGGTGTAACAGGCTCACTCCAACACTTGCCCCAGAAGCCAAGCTCCAGGCAGACTCAAGTTTTCCTTGTTCCAGGATACTCCTGCCAGCCCACCTTCCCCACATGGGGTGGGGTGGGAGTTAGGGTCCAACGGAGGTCACTCAGCTCCTCTGAGAAGCCTTACTTTCCTCGGCTGTGTAGGGGAGGGCTAACTCCACCTGAGGACAGTCCCCTGGGGGAGGGGAGCAAGTTAGGCTCTGGGATGGTCCAGCAACTCTGGAAGAAGGAAAGAAAACCAACAGTAAATGACATCCCTATCATGACCTGTCTGGAAACTAAGATGAGCCAGGAAGCCTAGAGAAGCCTCAGGGCCAGCCTGGGAATGCCACGGCTAGCCCAGAGAGGCCACACATAGCTCCCAAGATGGGCTTTTCCAGAGACATTTCAACTGTCCTCATAATGGACCTGCGATGCAAGGACTGCTTTATCTCTACCCTGACCCCAGCAGGGCAGTCAGTCAGGTTCCAAGCAGGAAGCCACCTTCAGACTCCATGCTCTTTGTCAAATGTTATGTGGAATTCATACCTGCCATTCAAAAGGGGGACTCAGTGGTGCACTAGTATCTGGTGATCAAGGCAGTAAGCTTTGGGGCTTTATGCCTATCATCTCCACTGACACCACTGTACACGTTAAGAAGGTGTAGCTGGGCAGTTATGGGGCACGTCTTTAATCACAGTGCTCGGGAGGCAGAGGCAGGTGGATATTGTGAGTTTGAGGCCAGCTTGATCTACAGAGCAGCCAGAGTTACACGGAGAGACACTGTCTCCAAACAAAACAAAACAAACAAAAACAACAACAAAAAGAACGGCCCCCATAAGCTCGTATATTTGGATGCTTAGCCACCAGGGAGTAGATGGACTTTTGAAAGGATTAAAAGGATTAGGAATTGTGGCCTTGTTAGAGGAAGGTTGCCCCTGGGTGTGAGGTTTTAAATGCCCATGCCAGGCTCAGTGTCTTTTCCTCCTGCTGCCTATAGATCGGGATGTAGAACTCTTAGCTACTTCTTTCTCTGGCACCAAGTCTGCCTGCATGCCCGCCATGCTCCCTGCCATGAAAATAATGGACTGAACCTCTGAAACTGTAAGCAAGCCCACAATTAAATGCTTCGAGTTGCTTTGGTCATGGTATCACTTCATAGTAACAAAACAATGAGTAAGATTTAAGTTGGTACCAGGAGTGGGGCGTTGCACATGCACACACACACTATAAATCACTCTAAATTCTTTGAGAATGTCATTCATTGTATTTTGGTCATACTCATGCCCCTTTCCCAGCTCCTCCCAACTCTGCCCCATTCCAAACCTACCCAACTGTATTCAGTTAGTCCTGGCTATATATTCTTGGGTATGTGGCCAGCCACTGAAGTATGTTTGACCTACCAAGTACCACACCTATAAAGAAAACTAACTGTCCTCTTCCCACAGCTATCAATTACCAATAGCTCCTCAGCTAGGGGTGGGACTTCATAATCACAAGCTAATACCAGTATCATTCAAACTGTTCAACAAACAGAAAGAGAAGGAACGCTATGAAGTTCAGCTACAAAGTCACTACAACCCAATTATCAAAACCAGATAAAGACACAGCAAATACAGAAAACCATAGATTAAGTAACATCCCTGAGGAATACATATGCAAAATCCTCAGTAAACTTCTTGCAAATCATATTCAAGAGCTTATCAATGCCTGGCATTGTGGCACAGACCTATAATTCTAGCACTCAGGAGGCTGAGGCGGGAAGACCACCATGAGTTCAAAGCCAGTCTGAACACACAGCGAAATCATGTCTCAGAAAGATAAATAATAGACTTAAGGACATAAGTCACATGGTCATCTCAACAGACACGGAGACGACTTCGGCAAAGTTCAACATCTGATGAAAGCCCACAAGAAACTAGAACCAGAAAAGGCCGTATCTGAGCCTCATAAAGATAAGTTAACAACACTATAGTCAGCTTGGTGCCAGTGGGGAAAACCTGAAAGCACTCCCGCCTACCCCCTCCACCCACTCACATCACGGCTACTCAGTGCAGCGCTCACAGTCGTGGCTGGAGCAAAATCACGAGACAAACAAATATGGACGTGAAAGAGAACGAAGTCAAAGAGCTACTGTTTGTGGAGGGCGTGATCCTGGTTAAAAGATCCTGGTCACCCCACCAAAAAGGAAGGAAGACATTTACATTCATAGTGATGTATGTGTAATGTTTCCTACCCTGGCAAGAAAAGTGAAAGAATCCTAAAAATTCAATAATAAGATTACAGCTCAATAAAGCACAGCATAGGCAATAAGTAGACCCATTCTGTAGCAATTAGAGATAGAGAGATAGTCTTTTTTTTTTTTTTTTTTTTTTTTTTTTGGAGCTAAGGACCGAACCCAGGGCCTTGCGCTTACTAGGCAAGTGCTCTACCACTGAGCTAAATCCCCAAACCCGAGATAGTCTTTATTGTACTTTATTCTTTTTTTTTTCTTTTTTCTTTTCTTTTCTTTTCTTTTTTTTTTTTTGGTTTTTCGAGACAGGGTTTCTCTGTGTAGCTTTGTGCCTTTCCTGGAACTCACTTGGTAGCCCAGGCTGGCCTCGAACTCACAGAGATCCGCCTGCCTCTGCCTCCTGAGTGCTGGGATTAAAGGCATGTGCCACAAACACCCGGCTTGTACTTTATTCTTTGGGAAGTTTTTTATACTTTCTCACACACAAAAAAATATTTACATATGAAATTAGATGTCAGGATTTGCTTCAAATATAGCAGGGCAATAAAATAAAAACAAGCAGAAGTTATCACTTGGTAGATACTAAGGGGGGGAGGAGGGAAAGTGCTGATTTTATTAATCTTCCTGTTGTTTATGTTAGAAATTTTCATAATAAAAATTGATCAAAATAAAACTTGTGTTTGGCCGGGCGGTGGTGGCGCACGCCTTTAATCCCACCACTTGGGAGGCAGAGCCAGGCGGATCTCTGTGAGTTCGAGACCAGCCTGATCTACAAAGCAAGATCCAGGACAGGCACCAAAATTATACAGAGAAACCCTGTCTCAAATAAACAAAAACAAAAACAAACAAACAAAAAAAAAAAACACTTGTGTTTGGTTTGGTTTTTGTTTTGTTTTGAGACAGGGTCTCACTCTGTATGTAGCTCTGGTTAGCCTGGAACTCACTATGTAGACCAGGCTGGAACTCATAGAGATCCACATCGCCTCTGTCTCCTGAGTGCTGGAATTCAAGGCATATGCTGCAATACCTGGCCCCCAAAATAAAATTTTTAAAAGACAATTCCATGGGACTGGGGCTGTACTCAGTGGGAGACCGTTAGATTTCTGGTCACCAAGACACTCTCTATTAGAGACTGTGTGCTTAACATGCCAGCAGCAACATCCAAAGAAGAGGGAGAGAGGAAGGGAGAGGGGGTGGGGTGGAGGCAAGACAGAACTGAAGACAGTCTAAAGTGTAAATATGGACTCTGTTTACACTACAGTGCCAGGTGTAGAAATCAGAAACCAAAACGCTACATGTACAATGACTTGAGTCTATGACAATTATATACCAAAAGGAAGAGAACACACAAGAAAGAAATGTGGGCAGGTGCGTGGTAGAAGTCTCTTCAGATTTGGGGTCGGTGCTGTCTGCGGAGGGTTAACTTCAGGGAGGAGATGATACTCATCTGTCTCCTTCAGCTGGGGTTCAGTGCAAGCCAGGGCAGCTGGGGCCCTTCTCACAAGCAAATGGGATCAGGGTGGGGAGGAGGAAGCATTGCTGAGGCGGGGGAGGGGCACTGAGGAAGTGAGCCTTGCTGGGTCTTCACGAACCACACCAGATCCCTCCCAGGCCCTGCTCAGCCCTCTGCAGGCCTCAGCTCCCCACCCTGACTGGCACAAGACAGGAGAGAGACATGGCCCAAGATCAGCCCCTTCTGCTTAAGGGCCACACTAGCCACCTGCCCTAGACCAATTTTGAAATTTTGATGGACAGTAAAAGTCAGCCTTCAAATGTATCTTCAGCTGGGGGGGGGGGGGGGGGGTTTAGATGAGAATAAATTAGAATCATACCGTTCATTGTGCTAGGACCCACCTCCATCGACTCAGTGGGAGTCTCCTCATCCCCAAACTGCCCCACAGTTGGGAGCTGATAACCCATTCTACAGAGCTCAGGTTTGGTCATGCCCTAGATGCTAGCCTGCTTTTAGCACACCTGACAGACAGCCTGCCTCCCTCCTACCCAGTATCTGATGTGAAGGCTAGATCCTGAAGCCCCTCCCCGCCTGATGAGGGAGGGCAATGACTCGGGCCGCGGAGCCCCTCTGCAGTGTGAAAGAGGCATCAAGCTGAAAGTCATGTCCTTCCAAAAACTTAGAGGTTGAAGCCTTACTCGTCAACGAGGCAGTATTTGGAGATAGGTCTTCAGGAAGTAATTAGGTTTAGATGAGATCATAAAGATGGGGCTCCCACGTGGGATTAGCGCCCTTATAAAAGAAGATCAGTTTGCTCTCCCTCCCTGACACTGGACGCACCTAGAAGGCAGCTGCTCGTACGTTAGGAAGAAAGCCTTCACCACGAGCCAGGCCGGCCCGCCTTCCCTGCACTTCTGGTCTCCAAACAGGACAACTGAATATATTTCAAGCCCCTCGGCTGTGGTATTTGTTACAGGAGCCAGCGCTGACTAAAATAAGGGGAAAGGGTCACGATGAGCCCCGGGGGAGGTCTAGTCTCCGGAGGAGACTGAAAAGAGCACGTACCAGCCCAGTGTTGCCCAAGAACAGCAAAGGGAACCTGTCTTCTGGCATTCTTTCCTAAACACTGACAGCTCAAAGTCAATGAAGACGGAGAAGGAAGTGTCGAAGGGCCTCAGGTGCCTGCAGGGGTGCATGCGTGTCCGTTCTCATGCTTGCTTATGGAAACACAGAACAGTCTAAGAACACACAAACACACACAAATGGCAACACAACTGCCTCTGGGAACTGGCTTAATGTAAGGGGACCCACTTCACCCACAAGACCTTGGTGCCATTTGATTTGGGGGCATGGGTAGTTTGTGTTTGTTCTCTCTCTCTCTCTCTCTCTCTCTCTCTCTCTCTCTCGCTCTCTCTCTCGCTCTCGCTCTCGCTCTCGCTCTCGCTCTCTCTCTCTCGCTCTCTCGCTCTCTCTCGCTCTCTCTCGCTCTCTCGCTCTCTCGCTCTCTCCTGTTCATGCTGGCCTTGGACTGGAGATCCTCCTGCTTCAACCTTCCCAGTACTAGGGTTACTGCATGGACCACCACAGCCATCTTCTGGAGGTGTGTCAGTGTGTTGTCACCCCCCACCTCATCTCTTTTCTTTTGGGGTAGGGCCTTTTAACCACAGTTGTTTGGCATCTCTCACAGTCTGCCTGAGCCAGGCCCCAGAGACTTCTCTGAATTGCACGGGTCAAGTCCCTGACTTACCAAGCCTAGTTTCAGTTTCCAGAGCTGTGACTTCATCAGCTGATTAACCAACGACCCTCTTCATGAGCTCCCGTGGCCTACGTCAGGGCCGGCCCTGCCCTGAGGTTCTCTGGATGTCCAACCTGACATCAGGAAGGCCCACAGCTAAGAAGCAGTGGAGGGCAACCTCACTTCCCAGGACCTTTGAGCTGGATTCTCACAGAGGACCTGTAACACATCCCCACACAGCCAAACACAGAGCTCTGACCCCAGTTTCTGCGTCCCTGGGCAGCTCAAGGCCCAAGAGTATTCCTCCCAGTGGACAGGACGAAGGCTGGGCAAGCCCTGCTGTTCGTGGTGGCCACAGCGAAGGGGGCTGGGCGCAGCTCTTCATTTCAGAGCTTCCATAGCACACCGTCCACATAGCTGTGCAACCTGGCTGTTACTGCAAAAGTTCACACCTGGGTATCTGGGCCACCCAGTGGAGGCACCTGACAGAGAGAGGTTGAGCAAGCAGAGGGAAGGCCTCCAAACAGCCCTCCTCTTCCACTGGCTCCAGGAAGGACAAGGTCTCAAACCCTAACCAGGCCCCGTTGGCCTAAGCACCCCACCCCCACCCCTGCTACCGGTCCACTCTGCACAGGGTCCTCAGGTGACTGCTGAGGTCTGTGGCCAACAGCGGCCTGGTGACCACTGCCGCCACTTTTCCAGGTGGAAATGTTCCCAGAGGGGCCGTCTACAGCTCCCATGGGACTTGCTCTCAGTAGCGAGATGCCAGGACCTGGCTTGGCACAGCATTAGAGCTGAGGCCTGGACAGGTCACTGTCGTCCCCCCCCCCCCAGGCCAGAATCCCTCTGGATCCAATGACCCGATTGATTGGTCACAGCTGCTCCTGGCTCACAGGATCCTCAGGGATCCTGGCAGACAAACAGCTCAACTGTCCCCAAGCAGAGCACAGCCAAACAGCAACAGGCCGATGTGTTTACAGAACAAACACATGGACTGTTTCACTCCAAAACACTTCAGTATCAATACCCCAGGCAGGGTCCGCACAGCAACCTCATCCTTCACTCTGAGGATACCAGCCCTCGTCCAAGGATGTCCATCCACCAGCCTTCGGACCCTAGCTCCTTGGGCACATCTGTGTGGACTGACCATAGGAACAAAGCAGAATCAGACTTACTTAAAGACAAAGGTGGCCAGTGCTAAGGCTCTGCTTTGGGCTCTGACTTATGGGGGCGCTCACCTCTCTCCCCTTAGAAATAGTGTCCTGGCTCTAGACAGTGTGTGTGAAATCTCGGGCCCCCACCTAGGGTTTTTACAATCTCCAGACCTGAGAGATGATACATAGCAGCCCTTGCCCTCACATGGCTGGCAACTGAAGCCCAGAAACAGAGGCCCTTGCCTCACCTGGCTGCCACCTCGTCCCACTGCCTCTAGGAAGAGCAGCTTCTTTGGGGGTCCACCTCGTCACCATTGAGACCTTGTGGAGGGAATGGCCCATCCCTAATCTATCACTCCCTAGATGAAACCCTGCTTCAGAGACAGGCTGTGGCTCAGGGTGGCAGGTCACAATGAATCCCTGCCCCTATAAACCTGGGCCTGAGGACCCAGTGGGGCCCTAGGGCTGGCAAGGCCAACTCGGAGCCAACTCCAGCACCCACAAGCTGTGTGACTCCAGGCGAGTGCGATTAGGAAACGAGGGTCCTGGAAACAAGGCCTCTGCAGGGTTGTGACAGGGGACAAATGAGGAGACACACTAGGGAACTCAGGCCAACTCTCGTACCAGACTGGAACCAGCTGTGCGGATTCACCTCACACCACATGGGCCTGAGCGTAAACCAGGTAAATAACAGCAGGGAAACACACATGACAGGCTGTAAGGGCCATCGCTTGAGGCCCAAGACTCACCTACACCTGAAGGCAGGTTCTCCATGAACCGAATACCACGAGAGCCAGCACATCCCCCTTACCACAGGACCCAGGTAGCACCCAGGTTTCTCTCAGTACCCATCCACCCTCTGGCTTGCAGGACTGGCCATATAATCAACCTGCCCCTTAGACCAATCACCCCGTCCCCACTGATCACCACACTTGCTGGTTTGAGGCACCCACAGAACTGGCCATATCCCAAATGGTTGCCTCAGGTGAAGGGACACCTACCCAGCCAATCCTCCCCACCCATGAGAACACCCCAAAATAGAAGAATTCCCAGCAAGGCCAAAAAAAAAAAAAAAAAAAAAAAAAAAAGACCACTAGATTGAAGCAAGGGGTACCATTCACCTTGGGAACATCAACAAAAATAATTTATCAGTGTCAGGGATGGCATCCACTGGCAATGGCCAAGAACAGAACTGACCCAACTCAGCACTGTCCATGTCAAAAAAGGTATACTCGAGGACTCCAGAACTGTAAGGGCAAACATCCACTGCACAGACATGCAAGGCCTGCCCCTCTGAGCTTGCACTTGCCAAGACCTTTATTTGTTTGTTTGTTTGTTTGTTTGGTTTGGTTGGGGGGTTGTTTTTGTTTTTGTTTTTTGAGACAAAGTTTCTCTGTGTAGCTTCAGTGCCTTTCCTGGAACTCACTCTGTAGCCCAGGCTGGCCTCGAACTCACAGAGATCCACCTGGCTCTGCCCCCCAAGTGCTGGGATTAAAGGCATGCGCCGCCACCACCGCCTGAGCTATAAAGGCTCTAAACCATATTCCTCTACCTCGAACCTCCACCCTTCACCCTGCAGAAAGTCGCCTTAACACGTGTAAATCGGGTGACCAAGGGGCAGCAAGTCCTATGGCTAGCCTCTGGCAGGAAAGAGGACGGAAGTCTGCGCATCCTGAACACCTCTGATGCACGGGTACCAAGAGCAAGTCCAACCAGGGAGGAAATGAGGGACCAGAGAGGACACAGCCAAGTAGTCAACCACCTAGTGACGAGGTCCACTGGGGACCCCTGCTCTGACGGGAATCTAGCCAAGAGGCCTCTGAGGCTACCTCCCTGCCTTGTCCCATCTTCCCTTCCTTCCAGGGATGCTAGAGCTGGAGCTCCAGGACGCAGAACCTTCTCAGGTCAACTTGAGCGTAACAGTTCTCATTGGCTGAACCTAGCAATGTGATGCCCTCACTTACTCCATCTGCACAGAGAAATTAAGTCCATGTCCCAAAGTCACACAAGAAGCAATCCCTCAGCCACTCTTCTGAGGCCCAGGGGCTGCTCCCCACCCCCCGAAAAAAATTATTCCCAAGAGCCTGCCAGATTTGCAAACAGTTCTGCAAAGCTTCTAAGGTTCTAGCTTTAGTGGATAAGGTTCCAGGGTCCTCAAAACTGGACCCCTAGGAGAAATATGAATAGCAGTTAAACAGAGTGGATTTCGTGGCCTTGTGCACAAGAGCTCAGGGCATGGAGGGTGAGGACACTAGGCTATACCCAGAGTCAGAGCTTAAAACAGAGCACTTTACAAACAGGGCAGCCATGCTTGGGCAGCACAGGACAGCCACCCACGCTATGGCAGGGCTCCTCGACAGACCCAGCACCCTGACCAGAATGGGTATAAATGAATCAGCACCTGATGCCCTCTGGCAAGCAATGCATAGCCAAGGAAGGATGTGGGCTATGGAGTCGCCAATACCGACATTCAGATTCCACACGCTGGAGGGACCAAGCACAAAACTCCAGAGAGGGCTCTTTCTGAGTCTATTTCCACGGAGAGACGGAAAGCAGTGGGTGGCATTGTGAACATCCAGTCACACGGTATGTCTTCCGGGAGGCTCCGCTCCCATGGCTTGAACACGATCTCCTGACCCCATGCATTCTATGCAGCCCATGACAGCTCTACCACTCCAAGAAGGAACCACAGCCCACGAGCTGGGGCACTTGCAGATTTTCAAAAGTCAGAAGCTGGAAGTGGGCCTCTCTAGCCATCCCCACAGCTTCAGCCTTCCCCAGAGCATTAAAGGGACCGGGGACCCAAGCCTCCTGGAACACAGGCTACCGTGTGGCTGAATTTGGCTCAAGGTGACGAAAGGGGTCCATGAAGAACCACTGTTCCCACACCAACCCACTAGCCAGGCTTGCCCCAGGATGGAAGCAACAGGCCCTGGGAATCTCATGATGAGTATTAGGACCCTAATAAAATATTTAAGCTGTAGTGTCAGCCAAGACAAGTTCGAACCCGAGCTGCCCGTCTGCTAACTCTATAGCTGAGGTTAACTGCTCCATGCTTCAGTCTCTTCCGAGTCCCAGAGACAGGTGGCGAGGTACAGGGCAATGAGGAAATGTCATCCAGCCAGACACCAATAGGCCTGTCCAGCTTTCTTCCTCGTGAAGAAACTGATCCCAGGGTTCTAAGAGGCCGCAAGCCTGGCACGCTGTGGCCAAACGATGGTCCTAACAGGATCCCTTAGCCGTCCTGACCCCAGGGGTGGCTGGTATGCAGAAGGTGGTTATGGGTACCTATCCCATGAGCACATAAAGGAGTACATGGGGGTGTTTTTAAAAGGAAGTCATCGGGTCTATCCCCGGATCTAGTCTAGAGCGAAGAGTGGCCTGGGAGCCTCACCAGGTCACATTCGTCCCAACGTTCCCTCGATTCAGCAGCCCAGGCCTGGCTGCTGGGTGGGAACAAGACTGTTCAGAGAGAAATGAAAGTGAAACTAAAGAAGAGGCCTCTCTGACCCCGGTACCCACCTGCCACCCTCGGCCCTCCTGGAAAACAGTGGACAGCACCCCCAGAAAAGGCCTTCAGGAGAGAGGGCTACCTGTCTGCCGGCCTCTTGGCCTAGGAGAGGACTCTCTTTATCTTTCCTTCTCTAAGCACCTGCCACACTTGCCAGCCCCAGAGGAGCAGAGGCAGGGAGAAGGAACAGCAGTCACTACAGCCAGCTGGCCAGGTCCTGAGCTCGGAGCTCAGTGCCATCTCCACCGCCCACCACCCTCTGGGACAGCCAATGCACACCGAGGATGCTCAGCTTACTGCCCTCTGACTTTCCTCGGAGACTGGGTACCGAGTGGAGTGGACGGTGGACGGATATTATGTTTAAGACAAGGTGACCCGGCGGCGGAGGGGAAGCAGTGTGGTTTCAAGAGTCAACCAGCCCCAAGGGGGAATCCCGACTCTCCCCGAATCTAAATTCTCATCTAGCAAACGTAGACGCACCACCCACCTGGGAGAGTCGGCTTCCCATCTACAATCATGCCAGGTCTGTGTGGGTTTCCAGCAGCCTCTGAGATCTAATGTGAGCTACTCAACGTACAAGGGAGAAGAGAGGAGGAAAAACAGAGCCCTTCGAAGGCTGGATGGCCACCTGCACAAGCCAGCCATCCCAGCTTCCCAGCTTGGGCCTAGGAGCACATGAATGCCACACACCACACTGTCAGCTGATGAAGAGTCCAGAAGCTACAGAAGAAAACACCTTGGGACTGTGTCCTCACCTCCCCCCAAGCTCTGAACTTCCCTCCTCGGATATCCGGTACTGCCTGTGGCTGGCCAGGCCCCAGGAACATCTCTTTGCAGACCCACCAGCGCACTCCAAAGCAAACCAGCAGCCAGAGGCAAGGAATCTTAAAAGGTGTGGAGAATGGATTTCCCAAAATGTGGCCACCTGCCTCGTGACCCTGCCTTGCCTCTCTCCCGTGGGCAGGGGCTTCAGCAAGGCATCTGATGACCTCTAGTTGGTGGTAGACCTAGTGTGAGCACCAGGGAGGGAGAGACCCAGGCCAAAGATCCCACAGCCAAACACTACATGCGCAGACCACCTGCCTGGCAATCTTTGCTTCCAACGTGCCCATCCGAAAACACCCTGCCCAAGAAGTAGAGACCTGCCCAGCCTTGGTTTAGCCTACTTAACCCAGTGCTGCCTACACGTGAGAGTTTTGTTATGACGCCCAGTAACACAGAGGATGACAGTTTGCATGTTCCAGAAGACACCAGGGCATTCCACAATAAGACCCCCCCCAGCCTGCTTTCCTGAAGAGGCTTCAGCTTCTGAGACGGCTGGACAACGATGAAGACAGATGTGTGCCGCGCCAACAGCCCAGGCGCCTTTGGTCAGGCAAGCTGGGCAAGCATTCGTCAGCAGCAAATAAATGACTACCACAAAGCACAAGCATCACTTGGGTCTTCCACCAGCCCCAGGCTCTGGGCAAGGCCAGCTGGCCTGAGGCCCACCCGCGTCCCACCCCTGGACCCACAGTTTCTACTTCCCCGAACACAAGGGCTGAACTGAAGCAGACCAGAGGCGGGCGTGCCCCCTCTTGTCCTCGGTCCCCAGAGCATGGTGGCAGCTCCTTCCGATGGTAGGAAGGTCACATGACCACAACACATGGCCTCCATCATACTTTCAAGGAACAGGCTCTGGATGCAGATGCCAGTCAGCAATTATACCCAAAGCTGCTGCCTGCCTTTTCCTAGATGGCTCCCTTCAGTCAAGTGGAACTCAGCACTCTGACCGAGGCAGCCAGATGTGTAGCTCCTAGGCAGGGGACTCTGTCCACTCTGGGAGTCTTTCAGCTCCCAGGGAGCTCTCAGCCCCTTTCATTAAATACCCTCCTCAGAGACCTTCTCGGACCAGAGCACTAAGTGGCCTCAGTGACCCCAGCACAACCCTTTCCAGTTTGCAAACATCCGGGCTCTCACTGCACCTTGTAGTGAGTGACACCCCGAAGTGCTGGCTCCCCTTCATCTCCACAGGCACCGGGCGGATAAAGAGCAGGACCCAGCACCGGAGCACTGGGCAGACGCTTGCTCGGGATCTGCTGAGCCAATGAATGAGGCTCACCCAGGACTTAGCCCTTCCTCCTGCCACAGTTCCCACCTCGGGTGCTTCCCTCCTGACCGGAGCACTTCAGGGTCACAAGGAGCTTTAGCTGAGCCACAGAGATCAACAGAGGCTCCTAAAAGCGCTGGCATCCCCAAACTCTCCCTTTTTGTTAAGAGACAGACAAGATGCAAAGCCTCGCCATGGGGGCGGGGGACTCAGAGCATCACTGAAGAGCAGATGGAGAGAAAGAGGACCAGCATCTCCCAGAAGCTCTTGGGGAAGGCCTTTGGCTTGTGGATTGTGATTCGCCCTCCAGGGACAACTGGTGGCTTAGCCGAGTCCATTAGGTGCGCCCTGGGACACTGGGAGAGGTTTAAAGGGTGGGGTACCCAGCAGGCATGGGCCTGGAGGGGGGCGGGGAGGTTAAGGAAGGCAGCAGAGGTACTCAGGCAGGAATTTGGAGTGGGGGTGGGGTGTAGGGGGTCGGGGGTGGGGGGTTCCCTCCTGGGAGTGATTCTCAAATCTTCACAGATCTGGAGACAGATCCACCCTACTGAACCTTAAAAGCAGGTGGTGGGAGGGTACGGTGGGGTGGGGGAGGGGGATACCACAGCCTGCAGCTTGGCACCATAAGGGGCCCAGACACCAGCCTGTGAGGCCCTGCTGGGGAGACGCAGGCCACAAAGGCTGCTTTCTGAGGAGGCTCAGAGCAGGCTAGACAAAGCCCCAGACAAATTCAAACAGCCCAATGGGAATGGCCAGACCTGCCCCAGTACAATTACACCCTCACTCACAGCTCCCAGGAAGGGCCTGTTTGCTAGGAGACTCGCTCCAGCTGATAGGAGGGGCATGGGCCTTAAAGCAGGGCCTACTGTGTGACCACGTACCAGCCTCTTCACCCAGCAGGTCTTGCTTTCTCTCTCCACCTTCCCTGAGGCCAGCTCTCCAGGAGCACTGGAGAAGGAAGGCTGGGGTAGACCCAGTTCAAGCAGAAAAGGGAGACGGCCGTCCAAACACAGCTCCTCCAGTGGAGGATCTGCATTCTAAACCGAATATCACTTTTTAAAAGGACGCGCTGCACACCGTCTCAGAAGCCAGTTTACCGAGCTGAACAAGAGCAAAAGCCCTCCTTACATCCAGTCAGGAACCACACCACAAAGCTTTCCTCAGAATGTCCCAAACCTGCTAATTCATGTGAGAGAAACCAGTGGAGCCTGGGAGACCTGATGATTAGGAAGAGGACACCCAGGGTTCAGGAGCTCAGCTGTGTCTGGTGTCTGCTAAGCCCCTCAATCTCACTCTGCTGAAAGAAATGCAAACCCAGAGCAGTACTTCTCACCCCTGCATCTGGCCAGGCGTGCGGTGAACATGTGGGTTGTGTCCCCTCCCACCCTGTCACCCACTGGAACTGAAACAGTAAAACTGTTTCAGAACTGCAAGAAAAAGTAGAATGTCTGTGACCTCTGACCCTACACCACTCATCTAGCATCGCCCATCCAGACAAGGGATGGGGCACCCATGTCAAACTGTCTAGGCCAGCAGAAGCCAACCCCAGAAGAAAAGGTTCCATCCTTTGAAGAGCTGAACCATACACACACACACACACACACACACACACACACACACACACACACATCCCACCCCAATACAGAAGCCCAAAGGAAGCAGCAACGTGGAATTTCTCTAAGACACACAGCCCCAATGCACCAAGCAACTGTAACCACTGTAAGAACGGCTGGCTGCATGCTCCCCCTTTGGTCACATCAACACCCATGGAGACAGCCTGCTGAGTTCCCTGAGCAGCTGAACTCAGGGCCAAGAAAGGACAGGCTGGCTGGCTTTTCATTATGTGCTTTGGGCCCTCTGAATTTCAGCCAGTGCCTGTATTTTAAAAGGGGTGCGGGGAGGGGAGGCATGGTGGTACACCTTCAGTCCCAGCACTGGGAAGAAGGGGCAGGCAGATCTCTGTAAGTTTGAGGTCAGCCTGAACTGCAAATCAAATTCTAGGTCAGCCAGGGCTACATAGCCCAGGCTGGTTTCGAACACTCTATGGAGACAACCTTGAACTTCTGATCACCCTGCCTCCACCTTGGGAGGGCTGTGATTACAGGAGCCCGTGCCACACCCCGTTTTATGCGGTGCTGGAGATCGAACCCAGGTGCTCACGCATGCCAGGTAGGCATACCCACTGGGCTACATCTCAAGCCCTAAATATTAAAAGGGAGAAAACCAGAAATGTTAGCTAATAATAGCAATGGGATTATTAATGAAGATGACATTTTCACAAAGCATAGAATGCATTCTTCTGAATGACCAAACCAAAAAAAAAAAAGAGAGAGAGAGAGACTACCTCCTTTGCATTCATAAATTTTCTCAGATTCTCCAGCTAGGAGACTGCAGCGGCCTGCCAAAGGCAAGGGTTGGAAGAACCAGAGCTAAGTGGTAAGGAACAGCCATCAGGCAGGGTGAGTCCCCTCTCTGACCTGACCCAAAGACCCAAGGTTCAATTCCACCAACCCCGTCCCCTAGCACGATGGTCTGTGAGCACGTACCACAGACCCCCACCGGCAAACTGCCAAATCCAGGATCACCAAGTGGACATCACATGGATGGTCATCTGTGAAGGCAGACCTAGAAACCTAGGCAGTTTTATCAAAGACGGGATGTCTGCCCCCACAGCAGGTGAGCACCTAAGAGCTGGAGGAAAGGGTTTATTTGCAAGGCTGGGTTACAGTTTTCATGTGCTGCTGTAAAGTGAACCTGACTCAGGATGCTTCCCTCCTCCACAGCTCTGAGACCACGGCCAAGCCAGCCGCCGCTGAAATATACAGGAAAAAAAAAAAAAAAGCAGAGCCACAGACCAGCTCATTCAATCCCGGTAATGGTCCTCTTTTCTCCTGCAGAATCTCCTAGAATTCCAGCCCAGAATACTAAGCTATTTCAGCAAAAAGCAAGCTCCAGATGGCCTTGTTTTAAAGGATGAAATAGAGTTGGGGGTGTAGTTGAGCGGTACTTGCCTATTATGCATGGGTTCTATTCTCCACATAACACAAAAAGGCTGCCAGGTATGCTTGGAAATGCCTATAACGCCAGCACTGAGGAGGAAGACAAGGACGAAGGAACTCAAGTTTAAGGCCAGCCTAGGCTACACAGTGAGACTTTGTCACTAAGCAGGGGGGGTGGGGTGGGGTGGGAATGTAAAGCCCAAGGGGAAGAACAGGCCTTGAAGCACTCTCCAGGACTAGGTTAGAGTGATACCAAATTCCAAGCCCCATGAACACCACTGTACGCCAACACACTGCCTAATACCTAGGCTGGACCCCAGAAAGAGCTTGGTACACACAAGCATAAACAAACCCCTGGGTCCCTTCAGAAACCTGTGTAAACAGGGCCCTGGTGGGTTAGGACAGAGTGATAACTTGGCCTGAGATGTCCCGATAAGCACATTTCTTAAAAGCCGAGCTAGCCCAGATGGCCTCCAGGTCTCTCAAGGACAAGAGCCTTCAAAAAGGCCCTGTTTAACAAGGAAGAGACCCTGAGCAAACAAGGAGGCTGCATTCTCCAACAGAGACTTAGGCTGGGCTCACAGAAGGCCTCCAACTGGTGGCAGTGTCCCTCACGGCTCTCAGGCCTCGGTTTCCCCATTTCTACTAGAAAGCTTGCATGAGCTAAGACACCTGTAAGCACCTCCTTAAAATCTACAGCAGAACGCTGGGCGCAGTGGCTAGCACTGTTAAGCCTATACCACTCAGGAGGCTGAGGCAGGAAGGTCGTGGTCATGAGTTTGAGATCAGAAGGGTCTGGTGGAGTGATACACTGTCTCAAAACTAACAAAATGACCGTGAGGGCAGACAAGGCTCACCACTACCTTACACCGAAGGACTCTTCACCACTACCTAAACACAGGTCTCCTAGACGGAGTGAGGAGGAGAGGAGCTGAATGAAGGAGAGGTTTACACACCAAAGAAGGACATCCAGGGCAGCTATCCTCAGCTGAGCACTCCCCAAGGCCCAACCCAGCTCCTCTTCTCCACTTCCCGGGAACCTCCGCTGCATATCTTGGAAAAGCCATAGAGAAGAGGGATGAGGGGGGCATCCCAGGCACTCCTAGGTTAGAGACAGAGAGTCAGGTGGAAGGGTAACCAGAGCAACCAGAGCATGCTCCTGTACTTGGGAGAGGGCACAGAAAAGCAACAGGAATAGACAAGAGTGTTGGAAACAAGTTGGTCCAAAGCTCATCTGCTGGCCAGCCAGAGGCCCCATCCCATCAGACAGATATTTCAAAGGCTGGCTTTTGTACCTGCCTATGATAGGTGGGGCACCTCCCAGGATTTGGCTCCAGCTACCTATGGAAGGGCCCTGCTCACCCGCTTCAGGGAAA
This sequence comes from Peromyscus maniculatus bairdii, assembly GCF_049852395.1. Lineage (NCBI taxonomy): Eukaryota > Metazoa > Chordata > Mammalia > Rodentia > Cricetidae > Peromyscus > Peromyscus maniculatus. The sequence goes on from NC_134865.1 coordinate 74,146,138, forward strand.
ACAGAACATGTTACATTGTAGAGGGCACACAGCTCAGCCTGGAAAGGAAAAGTGTCCCCGGAGACGATTGGCAGCAGCTGAACCCTGGGACATTAACCAGGGTAGGAGTGCCTGAAAGGAGAGACTCTGCTCCCTGAGCAAATCTCAAGGTCTCCAGGGTGGACTGTGAGCTCTTAAAGGAAAGAAGCAGTATGGACCCTGTCTCCCCCCGCCCCCCCAGCACCCGCTTCCCCATCTGTAAAACAAGGTCTAGATGAGACCATCTCTTCTGGCCGAGACAGGATTTTTACAGGGCCTGACAGTCAACTGAACCACTCATTCCAGTGCAGCCTACCAGTCAGTCCTCCCAGCACGGACCCTGTTCCAAACATCTGAAACAGAATTCAAGTCATTTCCCAACAGCCCTGGCCCTTTTCGTCAGGAAATTCATAGACAATTCACCATCCATCAAAACAGTAGAAGCGCAGCACCCCCAGCTTCTGAATGTCAAGAACAGGATGATGCCCACTCAATGTCTCTGGAGCTTCTCAGACCACTCCAGCCTTCACAATAAACAAAACACAGTAAAGGGGAAGGGGGGGGGGGTCACTATCTCAACAGTTGTTTAGTTAAAAATGCGGCCACCAGGGGGCACTGCCCTGAAAGTAAAGAAGCAACAGAAAAACTCTTTCTGGCGTTTTCTTTTCGTTCTTAAGCTTCAGCTACAAAGCATCTAATGCTATACTAATAAAAACACACATTAGGATTCCTGGGCTGCCAGAAGGGCCCCGGGGCCTTCTGCCATCTCTCTGAAGCCAATACTTGGGCAAGGGAAGGCAACTGGACCTTGAATTCACAACCCTTCCTGAAAAATGAAAGCTCAATGAACATTTCCGAGTCGGGGGCTGACACCCTGGGGTGACCTGGGTCCCCTCCCACCCCCAGCCTCTTTAAAGGCAGGAGGGCCCCACGAGAAGAGCAAGCCAAGCTGCAGGTCAGGCAGTGAGCACCCAACCCTGCGGTCTCGGTTAGGACTGTTTTGCTACAGCCTACTAATTCCAGGATGAAACATGCCAGGCCAAGGCCAAGCCTCAGGTGTAGATGAAGGGTGACCCATCCTGCTGTCAATAAGCAAGGTACAAGGGATGAACTCGGATTCCCCAAGAATTATAGGACAGCAGGGGGAGCTGTGCTCCCCTCACGTCAGAACTGGACTTCTAGAACATGACAGAGGGGCTTCTCCAAAATTCTCTGCTGTCTAGGGCATCCTTTTCACGGTGTGTTTATTTGCGGTACAAACCTCCAACTGTCCTTTTAAAAAAATGTTCCAGAAGCCCTGGGCTTTTCCAAAGCTCTGGCTTTGAGTTCCTCTTGATTTCCTTGTGAATTCTGGGCTGCACTGAATGCCCTGTCGGCCATGAAAAGCCTACTTTCTCCTAAGAGGCCTGTCTGGGAGACTCGGCCAAACCCACAAGGGGACCGAGGGATGCAGAACCAGGGCCCCTTATAAACAGGCACCATCCCATCCAGCTGTGGGGCAGAGAAGCAGCAGGCTCTTGGACAGCCATGAGGGACAAGGTAGTGCTGCCAGGCCTGTGTGCCAGCCCAGACTGCTACTCACCTCTGTGCACCAAGGGATAAGGAAAACCAACTGCTCCATTCTCCAAGATTCGGGGGGCCCACCAGGGATGGAAATACAACTGAAGTCCATTTTTAAAAGTCAAATCTACCAAGTGGAAACACAACTCAACAAAAGGTTTCCACCCCGAGTTTGCAAAAGGCTTTGGGGGCTGGATTCTCTCAGGCTTTCGTTAAGAGGCTGCAACCAACGGCTTTGCAGAGAGGCAAGTCACACCTGACTCAAGGCACTCGGCACCTCTGTAATGTATTAAGAACAAGATTTATCACAGCCCCGGGTCTCTGCCACTGAAGCACCAACACAGTGAGAACGAGGTGGCCAGCCCGGAGGGAAGAAGACAATTCGACCCTACACGGGTCCACCCATCACTTTCTATGCTCTGCCACGCCTCAGCCCTGGGACCACAAGCAGGTACCCTACCTCTCTGTTGAGGGGTGTCCCTCTTCTCAGACACGTGGCCCAGAATCACCACCCTGGCTAATTTGCAAGGCTGCTGCGAGGCTCTAATGAGACAGCAAATCAACACAGACAAGCCAAGTATCGCTACTCATTTCAACTGGGTTTAAACCGGGTGATATGCAATGACAGCTTCAGGAGCTGTGCACACGCGAAGCACGTAGTAGGCTCCACACAAACGCGGGTACCCTGCTCTGCTAAGGGGAAGGAAAGGGAGGAAGAAAAACACACCGGTTCAAAAAGTACCCTCAAGCCCCTGACTGCCGGCTTGGACTCCCGATTTCCCGGGTCCCGCCGCCCTGGACGATCGGGGATCTCCCGGCACGACCCCGGTGCACCTGAGAGCCGCCGTCCGAGCCCATCGCCCATAGCGGCCACGCTCCCCTCGGACACAGCCCGCGGCCCCCCGCGGCCACCCGGCTGCTCTGAACCAGCCTCCGCGCGCGCCGCTCCTTCCCGGGTCACCGTCGTCTGCCCCGCGCCCGCCGAGGGCAGCCGGGCTCCGGCAGCGGGGGGTCCCCGAGCCGCGTCCCTCCTCACCTGCACAGCTCTGCGAAGGCCTGGAAATTGAGCTTCTTGACTTTCTTCTCGCTCAGCCAGTAGCCAACTCTCTTCCCTTTCAGGAAGGTCTGCATCTTCTTCCTCCTCGGCCCGGGAGCCTGGGTCCGGAGGAAATCGCCCACAGGCCGAGCGTGTGGGGCCGGCGCGCGCCGCGAGCGTGCGGGCACCTCCTCCGGCGGCGGGGACGCGGAGCGGGCTACAGCGCGCGGTCCTACCGGGCGGGGCGGCGGCGGGGCGGACCGGGGCGGGGCGGCGGCCGAGGGCGGAGGCTCAGCGCGCCGCGCCACTGGCTGGGCCCCGCGGGTGGGCGCGCACCGCCGCCGCCCCGCCCCCTCCGCCCCGGGGGGCTCGCCCGCGCCGGGACGTGCGCCCCGCAGCACCCCGCGCCTGCCCGAGGGTTCTAGGGATCCCGGGCCGCCGCCCGTGACCGCACCCGTGCCTCGAGCCCGAACTTGAGCACGCCCTCCCGTGGGGCCGGCTCCCCCGCGCGTGCCTCCCGGGCGCGCGTGGACCCCGCGGGGCGCGCGCCTCCGTGTTCCCCCCCCCCGCGCCCTCCGTGCCCCGGCGCCCGCGCACACGCCGCGCACACGCGGGGGCCCGGAGCAGAGCTCCCGAAGGAGGAAGCGCGAGCGGCCGCCAGGGGGAGCCGCTGAGTCTTAAAGGCGCCGCCGCTAGTGGCGGGGTGCTGGATGGTGGCCAGTGCAGAGTGCGGGGTGAGGGAGTCGTGGTGTGGGCGCCTTGTGTGTGTCTTGGAGGTTGGCCAAACCACTGGGCGTCGTTGTTCCTTGGCAGCCCGACGGGATTGCCCCGGAGGCAATTCGTTGCAATTGTCCCGTAGTATCTCCACAGCTGACTCAGGCTCGCACTCTGGGGTGCCCTATAACCGAGGGAGAGAAGGGACTGTGACTCGAAGCAGCAAGAGTGCACGGAGCATCTTCAGGAGAGCCTTTTCTTCGCCAGGCGAAGGGGCATAGGTTGGCGACTGCTTCAGTGCCTGGATTCTCTGAGTCACCTGCCCTGCCCCGGCCCATGGGGTAGTACTTAGTATTCCAGCCATCAGAATGCTTCTGGCATAGGAAGGAGAAATTGGAGGCTCTTCCCAGACACAGGCAGGAAAAATGGGTTCCCGGGGTGGGGGGGGGGGACATTTAAGCTGACTTTGGAAATAAAGACAGTTTTTGAAGGTCTGAGATGAGAAAATGCTTGGATTGAAGAGGAAGAATCGAAAGTTGTTAGTAAAGGGGCAGAAATGGGCCTTGGCCGGACTGGAGTCGGACTGAGTCGTGCGCGTAGATCCTGACCTTGGGCGGCATCCTTGGCCCCACTGGGTTCAGTTTTAACAAGATTCCTGCTGAGTCAGAGAAGTTCACCATCCCTGGTATCAGATCACCATGGCCTGCCTGCAGTAAGAATCCTGTCAATGGGGCTGAGGAGATGATGGATGGGCTGGTAAAGGCACTTGTGGCTAAACCTGGCAACCAGGGTTCGATTCTTCAGGACTCACAGGGTGGAAGGAAAGAACCAACTCCCGTGTTTTCCTCTGACCTGCAGTCCTGCTGTGGCACATGCACACATACAAATACTGAATGTAAATACTAATAGTAATCCCATCAAGTAATTGAGCCAGAATCCCGGGAGCCCTGAAGGTTTTGCTCAGACATTGTCCACCCACAGATGTCCCACTCTCCTCCCTGGCTGTGACTGCACCATCTTCCCTTGTAGCCAGCGTGGAGCTCAGGTGCCCCCCCCGCTGTGCAGCCTGACTGCCTCTTTTAATAAAATCTAGTGGGTCTAATTTCTCTTTAATAGGAGAAAGGGACGAGAGGGGGTTAGAAGCAGGGTGGTCCTGGAGAGCAGAGACTTAATATCCTGGACCAAGGATAGAAATCCCCACCCCCTGGTGCAGGCTGAGTTTCGTAGGAGCATGTAGTCTGAGTGGTTCAGGGTACTTTCTGGAGTTCCTTCCTTCAGCAGAAGCAGGGAATCCAGGGTGTGGCGGGGCAGTGCTGGCCTTGGAGTCCAGAGATGAGTAAGGCACACAAGCCATTGACTCCCGGAGCGTGTGATGAGGGCCATGTGAGAGATGCGAGGGACAGGGCAGTCTGTCCTGCTTTGCCGAGTGACTGCAGACTGTGACACTGAGAGATGACGAGGAGTTTGGGGTTAGGGACCGGTTCCTAGAGAAAGAGCACAGCGAGTGCCATGGTCCAGGGGGTGAAAGGGCAAGAACCATGGACGTAGTAGGGAAAACACAATGAGCCTGGAGATGGGAAGAGTAACCAGGGGGATTGGGGAAGACGCCAGGGACTGGACCCTGTGATCGCCTCCTAACGTGAGCAAGATGATGTTCCTCTGTTGCTTTCATCTGTGAAGTGGGCAGAAAATGCCCCATCTGGAGTTTCTGGAGGACCGAAGATGCCAACAGGGACCTGGCCTTCAGGGCAAGTGTATGCAAGGTCCTGGATGTCCCCTGGCTCACAGGAAGCCCTTTAAGACCCAGCCTCAGGGCTTGCTTTAGTCCCCTGATCAAAACCTGCTCCAACCCTTCTTACCTTCTGGCCTTCTGAGCTGTAACTAAGAAAGGCTTGTCCCCACGAAGAGTTCCAAAGTGACCAGGGAAGCCCACCCACTCGCTAAGTGACTTGGCAGGTCCCTAGCCTTCGGATCCTCTGTTCTGAGGATTAAGCCCTGAAGAAAAGCACTTTGGGGTAACAAAAGACTGGTTGGTGGCTGTGCCGTCTAAACAGTGCCAGGCTCTGACAGTGAAGTGGGGAAGGGGTCTGAGTGGTGGCATATGTCTCGGGCAATGGCTTCAGGAAAACCTAACATAGGAGTTCTAGCACCGTGCATGTAGGAAAGAGGCTGCTTAGCTGGAAGCACCATGCTAAAGAATTGAGGCAGACACCTTAGGGAGGTGATATTTGCACAAAAGTTCAACAAGGGTGAGCGAGCAAGTCAGGCAGATACCTGACCGGGGTGAGGCTGAGGAACAGCGAGTACCTTGAGGCAGAGCACGGGTCTGATGTCAGCTAGGGGTAGTGAAGAGGCCAGCTGGCGGGAATAGCAGGAGTTGAGAAGGGAAGCAAGGACAGGGGAAAGAGAAAAGCAGGAGGCGGTGGCGATCTCAGTGACCCAGGCCAGTGATGACTGTGGCTGGGCAAGGAAGGGATGTATGGTCAGGCGCAGGGACGAGCTGGGAGGCAAAGGCAGCGGCACCTGCTGTGAGTGGTACTACGTGCAACCGCGAACGAAAGCAGAGAAGGCATACGTGATTTGGATCCTGGCCTGGATGACTGCAGAATGGAGTCACCAGCTGTGTAGACAGGGAGACAAAAGGAGGCACCGGTTCGGGTGCCTCAAGTCAGGAGTTCTCCCAGCTATTCAGTGGAAAGACAGCGTGAAGGCAGTCGATGAAAGAGGCTGGAGTCCGGGCTATGACTCAGGCTGGAGATAACATCGGGAGGAGTGGTGTGAGTGTGGAGATGTTGCTTGGAGCCACAAGACTGGATGAGATCACCTAGGGTGTAAGAGTAGGCAGAGGAAAGGTCAAGGATGGAGCCGAGGAGCATGGTTCAGAGGCCGGGAGGAGCAGAAGACCCAGCAAAGCTGTGAAGAAATGAAAGCCACTGGGCATGTGCAGTCCGAGGAGCTAAGTCAGGGAAGCACAGGGCCATCAAATGGAGAATAGAAGCAAGGACTGATGGTGGCCCTGGACCTAGTGACAGGAGGGTCACTTGTGGCCCTCAGAAGAGCAGATATCAAAGTGTCTCTCAGATGTGTTATTTTTAAAAGACTAAAACACCTGGGCAGTGGTGGTACACGCCTTTATTCCCAGCATTTGAGAGGCAGAGGCAGGCGGATCTCTGTGAGTTCGAGGCCAGCCTGGTCTACAGAGCGAGTTCCAGGACAGCCGGGGCTACACAGAGAAACCCTGTCTGGAAGAAAGAAAAAAGAAAAACCACTTAAGCGTAATAGAGTCTGTAGTAGACTGCCTTTGTATTGGGGGGAAATCAAGTAAAGAGGCCAAGGAGACAGCTCCATTGTAAAGTGCTTGCCTCACAAGCATGAGAATCTGAGTCCGACTCCCAGCACCCACATAAAAAGCTAGGTGTGGTGAAACACACATGTAATCCCAGGACTGGGGAGGCAGAGGCAAGTGGCCCCTGGGGCTCGTTGGCCAGCCAGCCTAGCCTAACCTGTGAGCTCTGAGTTGATAAAAGATCCTATCTCAAAGGATTTGGATGGTGTTTCTGGAGATAACTCCCAAGGCTATCCAGTGACCTACACACACACACACACACACACACACACACACACACACACACACACCTACATACATAAAACCATGAACATACACATTAAAAAAAAAGTCAGGGAAACATGAACCCTGCTGCTTTTGTGTGAACAAAAATAGTCTAATTTCTGAAAAGATACATAAGGTGAGAGAAGCCTCATTTTTCACTGCGTATTTATGGGACTATTAAAATATTTTGAAGTTCTGGGAAGATGACTCAATGGATAAAGTGCTTAGCTTGAAGCATGAGGACCTGAGTTCAGATCCCAAACACCCATAAGAGCTGGGTGTGGCAAGGGACATCTGTAACCCCAGCTCTCCCTGGTGAAGACAGGAGCATCCCCTGCATTTAACTGACAGCCAGGCTAGCCAATGGTGAGCTGCAGTTCAGCGATGCGGCTCTACCTCAAAAAGTTAAGATGGAGAATGAGAAAGAAGCTGTCTAGTCAGTGCCTTGGTGGCACACGCCTTTAATTCCAGCACTCGAGGCAGAGGCAGGGGGATCTCTGTGAGTTCGAGGCCAGTTTGGTCTACAGGGTGAATCCCAGGACAGCCAGGATGGTTATACAGAGAAACCCTGTCCTCCCCCCAAAAAAAACAAATAAAATAAAGAGGCCCTCTAACACTGACTCAGGCCTACACACACATACGCACAAATACATAAATAAGTAAAAATAGCCGGGCGGTGGTGACGCACGCCTTTAATCCCAGCACTCAGGAGGCAGAGCCAGGCGGATCTCTGTGAGTTCGAGGTCAGCCTGGGCTACCAAGTGAGTCCCAGGAAAGGCACAAAGCTACACAGAGAAACCCTGTCTCAAAAAAATAAAATAAAAAAAAAGTAAAAATATATATTTTCATCATATATTACTTAATATATGAGGTTGTAGCAGGGGAAACACTTAGCTATTACCAGCTGGAAAGTCTGTGGAGGGCTGGGCACATCGTGAGTCCAGGGAACAGCTTCTCTGCCGAAGCGACTGTTTGCAGAAAGAGAAACACTGGGAGCCCCAGGTGTGTGCATCTACACTTTTTTTTTTTCCTTTTAAAATTTATTGCAGTTTGCTTTGTGTGTAGGTGAGTGTTTTGCCTACCACCACATGTGTGCCAGAAGAGGGCATCAGATCCCCTGGAATTGAAGTTACCTTATGGGTGGTAGGAATAAAAGCCAGGTCATCTGGAAGGCAGTCGGTGCTCTTAGCTGCTAAGCTGTCTCTCCAGTCCCATTTTTTATTTTTATTTTTCAAAGATTCTACTTTTAATTTTGTGTCTATGTGGAGGGTAGGGGTTGTCCTCATGGAAATCAGAAAAGGTCATTGGGTCTCCTGAAACTGCAGTTGTACTTGGTCTATAAGAGCAGTATGTGCTCTTAACGGCTGGGCCATCTTTCCAGTCCCCGTGTCTTTAAACACTGCAAATTATTCCTTACCATCATCTAAAACTCAATTGTTAATACTGTGCTTTGCATGTAGTTTGAGCGGGTTCCATTGTGGCATTGAATCTTTAAGAGGTAGAGCCTAGTGGAAAGTGACTAGGTCACGGGGGTGCTGATGTCAGAAGAGAATAATGTAGCTTTCACTTGACCCTGGTTGGTTTCCATAGGAACTGGGTATGCAGAAGGGACAAACCTGGCCTGGAACGTCTCTTGCTTCCTCTCTTACCATGTGGTCTGTCCCTCTCACCCAGGCTCCCACCATGATGCCATCTGCCATGTGGTGGTGGAGCCAGGAGTTCCTCACCAAAGCCAGGCAGATGCCATTGCCCTGCTTTTGGACCTCTAAAAATATGATTCAAATAAACTTCTTTCCTGATAACATGCCCAGCCTCAGATATTTTGTAATAGCAACAGAAAATGGATGAATACATCAAACATCCCTAATCACCTTGAAAAGTTCTCATTACAACTGGTTTGTGCAACCCAGATCCAAAACGGGTCCCTGTGTGGCATCTGTCATGATGCCTCCTGTCTTCCTCTGATTGAAAGCAGTTCTCCTTGGGAGAGAGACAGAATGGACTGGACTGCAGAAGCTGTACCCCTTCCATTTGCTGACTGCTGTTCTCTGGTGCTAGTCAGCTTGCTTCTCTAGCCCTAACATTGGCTGCAAATTGGAAATTGGAGCTAAAATCCTGGTTAGAAACAAGTTAAATGCTTCTGGCTGGAAGACACTGCAGACGGTATGATGTTTTGGTGTGTGGTGATGCTGAGCTCCCTCCGTGGCCCTACTCTAAGATGTTTACGCATGTATCCGTCCTATAACCACAGTTCCCTAGCTGGCTTCCTCTGGGCTCCCTCCCACGCAAGCACACCTCTTCTCTGAATGGAAATAAGTCAACCCTATTCAAAAGTCACAGATGATTTGTTTACCTCTGCACTGCACTTGAGTGGACCTTTCAAACTATATACCTGTGAGACGCAACCATTACTGTTATATTTCATTCCACAAATACATCATACTTTTCAAAAATTGGGTTTTTTGGCCGGGCGGTGGTGGCGCACGCCTTTAATCCCAGCACTCGGGAGGCAGAGCCAGGCGGATCTCTGTGAGTTCGAGGCCAGCCTGGGCTACCAAGTGAGCTCCAGGAAAGGCACAAAGCTACACAGAGAAACCCTGTCTCGAAAAACCAAAAAAAAAAAAAAAAAAAAAAAAAAAAAAAAAAAAAAAAAAAAAAAAAAAAAAATTGGGTTTTTTAGACTCTTTCTTTCTTTCTTTTTTTTTTTTTTTTTTTTTTTTTGGTTTTTTGAGACAGCTTGTAGTTTTGGTGCCTGTCCTGGGTCTCATCTCACTCTGTGGTTTCTTAAGTTTTATTTTATATGTATGAGTGTTTTGCTCTCACTCACACACACACACACACACACACACACACACACACACACACACACACCATGTGCATGCCTGGTGCCAGAAAAGAACACCAGATTCCCTGAGACGGAAGTTACAGGTAGTCAAAAGCCATCATGTTGGTGCTGGGAATCGAACCAGAAACCTCTACAAGAACAGCAAGTGCTTTAAACCACTGAGCCATCTCTCCAGCCCCATATCACATTTTCCTAGATTTTCTAGCTGACAATAGACTTCCTAATGATCTAAATCCCAGTGGATAATATTGCCTAAATCAGTGATTTCCTCAAACGTAGCAAGACTTATCAAGACACTAAAGTTATCCCTGAAAAGAGTGAGACAGGAGAGGTTGAAATGGACACCGGAAACCCAGAGGAAGAACGATGAGTCCATTCAAGAGATGATCATTTAAGGGCCGGCAGGTGTAGATGCTTGCCTAATACCTGAGTTTGAGCCTCGGAAGCACATGGTAAAAGGAGAGAACTGCCTCCTGCAACATGTCCTTTAGCTGGTACTCATGCACTGTGGCACACACACACACACAATAAACAAATGTTTAAAAGACTATTAAAGATAAGCCGGGCAGTGGTGGTGCACGCCTTTAATCTCAGCACTCGGAAGGCACAGCCAGGCAGATCTCTGTGAGTTCGAGGCCAGCCTTAGCTACAGAGTGAGTTCCAGGAAAGGTACAAAGCTACACAGAGAAACCCTGTCTCGAAAAACCAAAAAAAAAAAAAATAATTTATATATATATATATATATATATATATATATATATATATATATATATATATATATATATATATATATATATATATATATATATATAAAGGAGATGTTCATTTAGGCTTGGGAATGTAGCACAGAGGTCAAGCGCCTATCTAGTCTTGAGTTCAATCCTCAACTGAGAGAATATGAGAGGGAGAAGACAGGAAAGAGCAGGGTTAGGAGATCCTTGAACACAGGAAGTTGGAGAAAGGCAGAGGGCAGTCCTGCCTCTTCTCGGGCCCTCCAGGGGATGAAGGCAGGCTCACCGAAGCATGGCAATGCAGCAGATTTTTTAAAGGGAGCGCTGCAACAACTGTCCTTGATACAGGCCAGGAAACAGAGTGAAGAGGGAGAGCCTGCCTCTGAGAGGGCCTGTGGGAGAGCCTGCCACAGACAGGCCTTCCTGCTTGCCACCTGAGCATGACAGAGCCCAAGCCTCCTTGGCCACTGCGATTTCTGCTCAAACCACCGCTTTCAGCCTGAAACCAGCGTGGGGACACACAGTGAGACCTGGCCATGGGGACTGATCACCACTGAGTGCCCTCTGTGATGTCTGTTCCCAGAGCCTGGGAACTATCCCTCACAAAACCATCATCTCCCTCGGTGCCAGACATTTCCTGACATTCTTTTAGTCCTCTGTGGCACTTAGAAAACACAGCTACTGACTAACTATATTAAGAAATACCAACTAGTGCCTACCCCTAGCCAGCCCCATGGGCCTTAGTGACGTCCACCCTGTGGGGTCATGGGGAAAGAGGCCTCTGGTGGCCTCTTGGATCCTAAATTGCTTTTCCTGGCACAGTCCCACCCTAGAGGCTCTGCCAGACAGACCATTGCAGTTCAAAATTTAGATTTAAAAAGGAAAAGAAATGGGGGGGGGGCATGGCTCACAGCCCACATGTCTTGGTGATCGGAGTTTTATGGGTACTTGCTTGGGTCCAAACAGTCTCCGTCATTAGCTCTGTGGCTCAAAGGCCATGTTCAAGCACAGGTTGGTGAACATAAGGAGGCAGCCTGCATGTTCCCAAGAACTGTGTCTCTTCACTTTCCTGGGAATCTTGTTCCACGGTGGATTTGGGGCCTGGAGATGGAGAACAGTGGCAGAGTTGTATACTGAGCATGTGGGAGGCCCTGGACTCAACCCCAGCACCAGCACCACAAACCCCTAAACAGCCATCACCAGCCACTTCTGACCCAGTAGGGAGTATGATTGATGCTTAGTGTGGTTCACTTGCAACTTGACCGGATCTGGCGTTACCGAGGAGAGAAAGAAGCCTTTAGGCACACCTGTGAGAAAGGTCTACAAAGGACTGTGTTGATTAGGTTAATTGAGGTTGGAGGACCCACCCAAAATGTGGGTGGTACCATTCCATGAGCTGAATTAAAAAATAAAAAGAAAGAAAGAAAGAAAAGAGCCAGGTGATCTGGGTGGTGGTGGCACACGCCTTTATTCCCAGCCCTCGGGAGACAGAGGCAGGCAGATCTCTGAGTCAAGGACAGCCAAGGGGCTACACAGAGAAACCCTGTCTTGAAAAAGAAAAGAAAAGAAATCTCCATGAGCTGAATAAAAAAGAAAGAAAGAAGTCACCATAGGCCAAATTTAAAAAGAAAGAAACTCCAAGGCAAGCACCATCATTCATCTCGCTCTGCTTCCTGGCTGCAGGTGTAATGTGACCAGCTGCCGTGATGACTGGACCCTGGAACTGTGAACTGAAATAAATCCTTTTGCTTTCTAAGGGAGCAAATGACAGCCAGACGAACTTCCCCTCCAGTCTATGGCTTTCAGTATGACCTTCAAGTTAAAAATGGTCTCACAGTCTAAATGGTTGGGGGTGGGGATCAAAAGCGTGGGCATCATTCCTAATAAGTAAGACTGTTACAAAGGGACCCCAGCACCCGGCACCAAGCTTGTTGGGACAGCTGTTGCTTTTGGCTCTCTCTCTGGCTTATTCCCGGCCATCAGGGAAGAGAGCAGGGGGACAAACAGTCAAGTCGTTGCTGTCCAGGCCTGCCAAGCCAGTTCGAAAGGGTCTCCCTAGTCACTCTTCCCTTTTCTCTCTTACACTTTGGGGAGACCCCAGACACTACTAAATTTAAACACACACAAAATTAGATTTATAAAGCCAATCAAAGGCCATTGAGGTGACTCAGTGGGTAATGATGCTCGCTGCCAAGCTTGATGACCCGAGTCTGAGCCTTCGGACCCACACAGTGGGAAAATGGAGCGAGAACTCACTTCCACTAGCTGTTCTCTGACCTCCACACACATGCTGGGGCATGCATCCACCTCTGCAGAAAATAAATAACAAATAAATGCATTTCAACAGCAACAACAACAACAACAACAATTAAAAAATTGGGCAGGGCAGCAGTGGCGCATGTCTTTAACCCCAGCACTTGGGAGGCAGAGGCAGGCGGATCTCTGTGAGTTCAAGGCCAGCCTGGTCTACAGAGTGAGATCCAGGACAGGCACCAAAACTACTCGGAGAAACCCTGTCTTAAAAAACAACAAAAACCAAACAAACAACAACGACAACAAAAATGTTGGTTAATAGTCAACCAGTTGCTTGTCTAAGATTTTTGGTGGGTGAAATTGATTCCATGAATCAATGTTATGACAGTCTGGATGCGTGAAGCCATGACAACATTTACAACAGACGGCCTTGGGGCTTCCCTTTGTCACAGACACAGCACCTGCCGACAGTCTTCCTGGAACCTGGAACCCACCAGAAACAGTCAAGCAGCTGACTTAAAAACCAAACGTCACTGTGTGGTAGTGGCACACGCCTTTGATCCCATCACACAGGAGGCAGAGGGAGGCGGATCTCTGTGAGTTCAAGGCCAGCCTGGTTTACAGAGCGGGTTCCAGGACAGCCAGAGCTACACAGAGAAACCCTGTCTGGAAAAACAAAACAAAACAAAAACAAACAAAACAAAAAAAATGTCAAGGTAAAGGTGGAGGGAGATATTCAATCCCCAAGTTATGGCCAGGCCTTTGCTGGATCCACAGAGTGCTCATTTAGCACGTCTGTGGAGGCCAGGTCCCATTCTGGAAAGGCAATAAAGGAAGATGCCCTCTTCAGTTTCAAAAAGCTCATGGTTCAGGCGGTGATGGTCAGGTAAATGAGTACTCAGCACCATGGGACCCTGAGGTTGGGGTGCTGGGAGATATCTTGGGACTGGGGGCGTTACGCACAGCTATAAGCACTAATATTAAAATGCTGTGGCCCAGTTACCCTCGAAGGCAGGCCTATGTGTATGTCTCAACTTCCTGTCTCAACTGCTCTTGGTTGCAGGTCCTGGTAACTAAGATGAGCTTATGAAATCTTAGTTTTAGTTCAGTGGAAAGCAGGGGGAGAAGGTAAAAAACAGCAAGGCAGGCCTTGGGGAGAGAGTGGTGAGTAGATTCAGGATTCCACCTGGCTAGAAGAAAAGGAAGATTCTGGAAGCTTTTCAGCGTGGTTTTGTTGTTGTTGTTTTTTTCCCCATGTTTCTGTGCCCATGTATGGGGAGCAGCTCCAGGGCCTCGTGTATGTCGAGCACACATTTGTACCACTGAGCTGTGGAGACAGTCCTTGCGCTGTTTTGAATGTTGGTGATCACGACACATTCATTAAAGGTTGTTTGCAAAAATGGGACTCAAATTACCCAATGTGGTCACGGCTAACAGAGTTCCTTCTTGTGGCTTTTCTATTAAATAGACAACGTGTCTTTAATCTCAAATCCTGATTTCCCCTTCTTGTCAACATCCCTTACACATCTCCTGTGTTACAACAACTTTAATAATCATTAGCTTTAATGGGTGCCTAATAGTCAGCCTACCAACTAATTGTGCTGTCGCTTTACTTCACCAGTTCCCACAAACTGAGCACCTGACTTATTCCTGTTACTTTGACGTGCTGGGATTGTGTGAACAAAGCGATCATTTGCAGCACAGCACAGCCATGGAAGTGTGTGTGTGATTATTCTAGATAGTGTGGGTTGGGCGTCTTGGTCTGTATAGGTTACCTATGACTCCGTTCTTGGAAATGGCTCCTCCTGGGTGGATTACAGGGTCAAATTCCAAGTCACAGGTGTTTCCCAAAGGCTCAAGGTGACGTTAACTTCCTGGGTGGTGAAGCATACTCAGCAGGAACCACTTCCGTTTTAGTTGCTTTGGGGACAAAAGGGACTGTGTTTTCTAGAGAAGCCCTGGGATACTAGTTCCGCCCCCTTTGGCAGGTCCTCTGTCCCTTTCCAGACACCAGGCATTCTAGGTCTCTGACCATATTTATATGCAGCCCAGAAGGTTGTAACGAACATACAAGAGGCCCAGTTAAGCAGGGGCGGTGGTGGCGCACACCTTTAATCCCAGCACTTGGGAGGCAGAGCCAGGCGAATCTCTGTGAGTTCGAGGCCAGCCTGGTCTATAGAGTGAGTTCCAGGAAAGGCGCAAAACTACACAGAGAAACCCTGTCTCGAAAAACCAAAAAAAAAAAAAAAAAAAAAAAAAAAATAGAGGCCCAGTTAAATCTGAACTCTGACAAGTACGGAATAATTTTTAAGCTTGAGCATATCCCAAATGAGATAAACTCACGCTGAAAACATCACTAAGGATAGGAAATGCAAATGTGCTGGTCTTCTTGTGTTGTTTCTGAGATAAACTCACACTGAAAACATCCCTACGGACAGGAAATGCAAATGTGTTGGTCTTCATGTGTTGTTTCTGGCGATCCTGGTCTTGAAGATCCCCATCCAACCTTTGAAGCCCTTAGTGTGAATGTGACCTTCATCTGCCACCTGGAACCCGTCCCTGTGCCTCTTCCAGGAATGGGATGGTCGTGTCCACTGGGTCCCAGGGAACAGTCCCTGATGCCATATTAGGAACGCTGGGCATGGCTTAGGGGAGCTGGGTTGTTTGTTTTAGTGGGTAAAGATTTTGCCTGCTTACATTAGTGAGTAAAGTTTTGTTTTCTTTTGGGAGAGACAGAAATATCCAGGCAGGCCTGGCCCCAGTAGAGTTGGAGAAATAAGTCACAGAAGTGTCTTCCATGTCCCTAGGAAAGCCACACAAGGACTTGGAAGGGCTAGTCACGAGGGAACGGAAAGGCCTCTTAGCCTCAAGAAGCATGCAGGCTGGACTGGTTGGAAATGGCTAAGACCATCATCCCTGCATCTTGGTGACAGAAAGAACTTCAAAGACCATACTGAAGCTCATGGACTACTTTCCTGACTGGACACCCCAGCTTCTGCCTCTACCAGGACAGCCCATTCTGAAGCTATTTCCTTGGCTTCTAGAAAGTTCTTTCTCTCTTTGTGCCCGACCCCTGGATGATTCCTTCAGGGGGCAATCAGATCTTTATCCTTCTACCGTGAGACTGAGGTCAGTGTGAGGAGTATGACAGCTAGGGTATGGACAGTGGCCTGGAATCTAGCCAGACGAGGGACCATGACCAACAAGCTCTTGCTTGGTGCACTGTTTCCATGACATCCACCCCCAGCCTTCTCTCTAAAGGTCAGAATGAGACATTGCTACCATGATGTCCTCCAAGCTCACTCCTAGCTACCCTCTGAATACACTAGGAGTACCCCTGGCCCCGCCTGGGCACACCATCCACAGCAGACCCTCATTGTCTCCTGTTGGCATAGATTTGCAGTATTTGTGGCCTGCAGTCAAACTACATTTTTGAATGGCTCTCTTGTTTCATCAATAAAGCCACCAAGGCTAAGTGACCTGCTCCAAGTCACACAGCAAGATGGAGGCAGAGTTAACACCTTGAATGCAGGCCTCTGAAGGACTCCATCTTGCCCACAGCATATCCAGAGGGTGCCTATGACCTTGGTCCCTGCCCGTGGACGATGAATACTTCAGGCCTTGTGCCTGAGTGTGTGACGCTCAGTCTTGGTTCCCTCGAGAGTACATGGAACATGGTGATACCATATTGTAGGGATTTCCTGAGGACAAATGAGACCACCCACAGTATTGTGTGCACTGGTAAAAATGCCAGCAACTGTTACCACAACCAACCAAACTAAAATATTGAGAGAGCAAAGGAGGCATGATGTCAGTCAGCCTGTGGGAAAACCTCAATACTATACAAAGCTAATGGGTGGATTTTATTTCTGAGACAGGGTCTCATGTATCCCAAGCTGACCTCAAATCCCCTATGCAGCAGAGGATAACCCTGAACTTTCTATCCTCCTGCCTCCACCTCCAGAATACTAGAATTATAGGCATGTGTCACCACACCCTGTTTATATAGTCCCAAGAGTCGAACCAGGACTTCGTGCATGCCAGACAAGCACTGTACTCGCTGAGGTACATTTCCCAGCTACCCTACCTACCAGGGGCTGGATTTTAAAAAGGACTGAACTTGGGTCACCTTGACTACCAAATCTTGGGTCTCCTAAGAGTAGAGTCTAAACCCATTTTACAGAGAGTTCTAGGGGATTGACTGAGGCAGCCTCTCTTTCACCCATTGCCTGGTCTGTCCCAGGCATTGTTCTAGGCATTGGATGCATCAGTACCCTCCCGCAGCTCACAGCAGAGGTGCAGGAACAGGCAACACACACACACACACAAAAGTGTCAGGTAGAGAGAAAGTAGGAGGGGACGCGGAGCCGGGGAATAGTCCCATGACCCTGCTGTTTCTCACCCAGTGCAGCAGCGCTACCTAGTGGACATCTTGGAAATTTGCATAGGCTAGCCATGAATTAGAGGATGCTACCAGGTGTTCAGTCGGCTGATGCCAGGGTCGCCAGACATCCTGCCATGTCCAAGAGAGCTAAAGATATGAAGAGTAAAAACAATCCTCTTTCGTCATTCTAGAGTGTCCAACAAGGCCAGTTTCTCAGCTAAAGATTTTGCTTCTATTTGCAGAGCCCATCTCAGTTTTATCCTTATATATGAAGAATTTTATATTCACAGAGAATTCAAGAGTCATGCGCATGGCAGGAAGGCAGGTCTTTGCTCCGTTTACTGTGGTAAGGAATCACATCTCTGAGAAACTTGAGTCAGCTATCTGTCACCCCACCTGTGCCACTGTGACATTTACTGTGACTCTAGGTACCCATGCAGACAGCTGCCAGGACGCTTACATGCGGGAAAATGTATTCAACCATTCAGTGTGAATTCGCGTTCATCCGTTTTTAAAAAGTGTGTGCGTGGGTAGATTTTCTTATCTATGAATTTATTCCGTGCTTGTAAAGTAGAGGGGGCTTTGCAGAATGTTTGGAGGGAGGAAAAGTCAATGACTTTGGATAAGATAAAGATAAGGATAAGAACGGGGGGCACGCAGAGGAGCCAGTGAGGGCCCATGGGCAGAGGCAGCTGGAGGAAGTGGGCAGAGCCGAGTATGAAGACAGAGGAGTCAACCGCGCGGAAGACGATTCAGTGGGTAACGTGCTTGCTGCAGAAGCATTGTGGACCTGAGTTCAGATCCCCAGCAGCCGAGTAAAGGCAGGTCGCAGGGAGACAGGTGGATCCCAGGGACTCTCTGTCCGGTTACTCTAGCCAATCGGTGAGTTCCAGGTTCAGTGAATGACATTACCGTTTTAAAAAGTAAAGGTGGAGGATGACAGCTGTGGTCCAATTCTTGGCACCTATGTGGTGAAGGAAAGAACTTCCTCAAGTTTTTCTCTAACCTCCCCATCAGCAAACCACCACCCCCACACACAATAAAATAAACATAATTTTTTTTTTTTTTTTTTTTTTTTTTGGTTTTTCGAGACAGGGTTTCTCTGTGTAGCTTTGCGCCTTTCCTGGGACTCACTTTGGAGACCAGGCTGGCCTCGAACTCTCAGAGATCCGCGTGCCTTTGCCTCCTGAGTGCTGGGATTAAAGGCGTGCACCACCACTGCCCAGCAAATAAGCATAATTTTATTTTTATTAATTTGTTTTTGTTTTTATCGAGACAGGGTTTCTCTGTGTATCTTTGCACCTTTCCTGGAACTCACTCTGTAGCCCAGGCTGGCCTCGAACTCACAGAGATCCGCCTGCCTCTGCCTCCCGAGTGCTGGGATTAAAGGCGTGCGCCACCACCGCCAACTGGCTTGCTGATTCTTAAGGAACCACCAAGTACCATAAACTGACAGGACCCTTGCAGTGGGGTTAGTACCACCCCAGAGTCCAGTGCTATTGCTTGTACCCCACTGTTCAGCCCCTTCTTTGGGGGCTTTCTGTGAGAGGAGACAAAAGTCAGTGTCAGTTTTTCAGAGACTCAGAGACGCAGGGCAAATGGTTCCTCCAGGAGCGGGTTCAGGGGCCCAGAGTGTAGGAAGAAACAAGTTGATGAGCAGGTGCATAGGAATCCCTCTACACTGCATCTCTGGGCTCTTCCCCAATCACTGGTTGGGAGCTGAGGACCAGCAGGGGTGCCTGTAGGGTCCACGCTGGAGGACATGAGCAGGGTGAGGTGAGGATTGGCTCATACCGGGAGGCTGAGTGAGTGGGACAGCTGGAGGCAATGGGATCCAGCTTCTCACTGCCCCAGCAGAGAATCAACTTCTGGGGAAACAGGACTGTGAGCTGGATCAACTGAGATGCTGGTGTGAACTCTAAGTTTGTATGGATAGATCTAGAAATAGATCTAGATGGATGTGTAAACACACCACACCACACACACACACACACACACACACACACACACACACACACACACACACACACACACACACACTAGCTCTCCCTGACAGAGACCTAGGAGAAACCTCAGCTCTTAGCAAACTGCATACCTGTGCCCAGATTCTTAATTACCATTCTACACTGATAAAATGAAAATCCATCGTTGGAATGTCAATTCCGAGGCCAGGGCTGGAAGATTACAAGTTGAGCCCAAACATTCAAAACACAAGAAGGCCGTGTAGATCGATGTCAGATACCGGAGCCAGCTGAATAAACTCCCGATTGTCAAGGCCGGCTGACCGAAGTGGTGCCCCCAAGCTCGGGAGCCATCCTGATGCCTGCTCCTCCTGCTGTCTGGTCCTTGCCTCATTTTCAGATACGGTGAGTTCCTTGATGACTGAGGTTGGGTTTGGATGTTATAATGAAACTCAAAGATGGATGATTTGTAAACAAATGGAAATTTAATCTCTCTGAGTTACAAATAAACGGAAATTTAATTTTGCTTGCACTTGAAAGTCTGAGCTGCTAGGATAAGACGGCACTGCTCCGAGTCACTCCAGCCTGTCCCCTGCTTTTTTTTTTTTGAGACAGGGTTTCCCTGTTTGCCCTAGCTTTCCTAGAACATGCTCTGTAGCCCAGGCTGGCCTCGAACTCACAGAGATCCGCCTGTCTCTGCCTCCTGAGTGTTGGGATTAAAGACAAGCGCCACCACTGCCTGGTTGTTTTGTTGTTGTTGTTGTGTTGTTTTTGTTGCAAGTTCTCATTGTGTAACCCTGGTCAACCTGGAACTCGCTCTGTAGACCAAGCTGGCCTAGAACTCACAGAGATCCGCCTGCCTCTGTCTCCTGAGTGTTGGGATTAAAGGCGTGCGCCCCCACACCCTGCTTTCTGCTCTCTTTTTGTCTGCATTCCAAACCCCCATCTTCCACCACAGAAACCAGCACGGCTCCTCCACTCCTGTGGGCACATTCCTGTTCCAGCCAGAAAGAAGGGGGAAAAAATCGTCAAAAGGAAGATGACAATATGCGCCTTCGCTTTAAGGATATGACCTAGAATGCATATACATATCTCTCACTTCTGTTCACACCCCCGACGTCTAGAAGTTAGTTGCAGAACGTGTCAATCTGTACGGGAGACTGGGGAAGCATGTAGTAATTAAGCGATTCTGAACCTGGCTAAAAATAATCTTACCATGCAAGAAAGCGGTAGCGGGATCTGAGAGACAGTGAGCACGTCTGCTCTTGTGACAAATTCTTCACTTTCTTTCCTTTAAGAGACTGGACTCTTTTACACACGACCAGCAGGCGAACGAGACACTAACTTTTATTCACCACCCTCTATACCAGGCACTCCAGATTGACATTTCTCTTTTTCAGTTGTTTTTTTTTTCAGTATATATATTTAATTTGTGTGTGTGTGTGTGTGTGTGTGTGTGTGTGTGTGTGTGTGTGTGTGTGTGTGTGTGTGTGTGTGTTTGTAGCTGAGGATCAAACCCAGGGCCTTGCGCTTGCTAGGCAAGCACTCTACCACTGAGCTAAATCCCCAACCCCTATTTAAGAGACAGGGCTTTACTGTACAGTCTTGGTTGGCCTTGAACTCTCAAATATCTACCTGCCTCTCAGAGTCCTGGAGTTAAAGGTTTGAGTCAACAGTCCCTCCCCAGCCGTTTTCATTATTTGTTTGTTTGTTGGTTTGTTTTGGTTTTTTGAGACAGGGTTTCTCTGTGTAGCTTTGGAGCCTGTCCTGGAATTCACTCTGTAGGCCAGGCTGGCCTCGAACTCACAGAGATTCACCTGTCTCTGCCTTCCGAGTGCTGGGATTAAAGGTGTGCGCCATCATCACCTGGCTCATTTTCATTATTTTTAGATTTGTGTATTTTTTGTTTTTATGTGCGGGAGTGTTTGCCTGAATGTCTGTATATGTACTGTATGTGTGCCTGTTGCCCATGAAGATTGGATCCCCTGGAACTGGAGTTAGGGATGGTTGTGAGCCATCACGTGGGTGCTGGGAACCCAACCTAGGTCTTCCTCAACAGCAAGTGCTATGAACTGATGAACTATCTTTCCAGTCCTCTATTTACAATTTTAAAATATTTATTCATGCAGGGGCAGGCCACACTCATGCTCCAGCATGCCCGTGGTGGTCAGAGGATACTTGAATCAGTTCTCTTCTTCCAGCTAGTGTGTCTCAGAGACCGAATCCTGTTGTTAGGCTTGGCATCAGGGACATGACCCCCAAGCCATCTTATTGATCCATCTCTTGTAGTGTTGATAGCAGTTCAATACAAATAGTGGACAAGTGAGGGGATTGGCTATCAGAGTAACAATGTGACTTGTTCTTACCCTCAAACTACATGACAGCTAGAATGGAAACCAAGATTCTGGGACCCTCACGATCAAATCCTTAGCATCACAGTTGGCCTGCAGTTTCTCTGCCTTGCGACCCTGGTTCTGTGAATACGTCATCAATGCTATCCCTGGTGTCCACTCTGCTGGTGTCAGGCTTGTCTGTGGGCAGCCTCTTCCTTTAATGATGTCAATGACATTCTGGGCGGCACACCTTCATGCTTAAACAGCAGCTCTACCCTGATCTCAGGATAAGTACTTACAGTTGGGGACACACCACGTCATCCCTCCGTCACCCCAGGGCTCATAAATGTGACAGTCTGGGAATCCCTGGAGGAGCTCCCAGCATGGTGAAGAGACATGTCAAAAAGAGACACGGTGACAGAAAAGCTCTAGTTCTAAGGTGGCAGTGTGCCGGGGTCATGGTGGGAGGTGGGTATCAGGAAAGCTTCAGAGAATCTTCTGAAATGAAACTGTTGGTCTGGATTGCAGGGAGAAGTTCCGCCACCTTTATCACATTCTGAGATCGAACCCCAGTCAAGACCTACATACAGGGTTCACAGGGTCTTGAAGGCCTGTCTACTTTATTTTGCTGTAATAAAATACCCTGGCAGAAAAGCAACTGAGGGGAGGAAGGGGTTTATCTCAGCTTACAATTCCAGGTTATAGTCCGTCACTGTGGAGAAATCAAGGCAGGAACTCCATGTAGCTAGTCATAGCACAGCCACAGGCAAGAGCGGTGAGAAGTAAGTGCATGATGCTCGCTTGCTCAGTTCAGTTTCTCCATGCATACAATTCAAGATTGACCTCTATCTACTACTGCACCTGGCCTAGAGAACGGCGCCCCCCACATCACTTAGGGGAAAATCTCTGACGCGCCTGCAGGCCAGTGTAGACAATCCCTCGGCAATGCTGCGTCTCAGTGGATTCACAGCTTTAAGTGACAGTTAAAGCTAACCATCACAGAACGCATGCACACTCGATTGACACTGTTCTGGGAGCACCAGGTCTTCCTAGGCATAGGAAAATGAGACTAGCTCGACCAGCTGGGCACTCATGGGCAGGTTCACTGTGTGGCATCGTAAGGATAACAAGGGGACGCAAGAAGAAAGGCAAGGGCCAGGAGATCAGAAAGACCGGGAGAGTGAACCTCATGAGCCGGCAGATAGCCCACAGGGGAGCTGCTGGCCTGAGACTTCTGGGAAAACCCTAACATCCCTTGAGATGGTGATTTCCTCCAGTATGGTCTTGCCAACATCCCTGTGTATCTCCCCAGGGGAAGGGCTCAGTGCCATCTGGATGACAGCCTGTGGTGAATGAGGACCCCACAGATCATGTCTCTGTGTGGCCCCTGGCTGCCGAGTGATGGAGGTGCTTCTCCCAGTGTGAGAACCTGGTGACAGATGAGGCTTTGCCAGGGCTGCAGAATAATTAAGGCAGACCCACCTGATTGCCAGGGCCTTGCCCACAGAGTGCCCCTAGCCAGCTCTAGCTTCAGCCTCTGTGATAGTTACTCTTCAATGTCTACTCCATGGGGTTTAAAATCACCATGGAAACATACCTGTGACAGTGTTTCCAGAAAGGTTTGGTCGAATAGAGAAGAGGTGCCCTGAATGCCGGCAGCACCATCCTGTGGGCTGGGGGCTCAGCCAGGACCGGAGTGGGGGGAGTGAGCTGAGCAGATACCGTTCATCTCCTCTGCTTCCTAAACAATGGCTAATTTCTCCGCCATGATGGATGTTATTCTGAAACTGTGAGCCAAAATAAACCCTCTTCCATAAGTTGCTTCTTGACAAGCATTTGGTCACAGCAGAGAGAAAAGTAACTAAGACAGCTTCCCACTCAGCTGCTCTGAGAACTGCTTGCCCCTCCCTCCCCACCCTGTCCCCTCTTCCTCCCCACCCTTTTCCCACCCCCTCCCTACCTTCTCTTCTCCACCTCTCCACCCTTCTCCCCTTCCCCTCCCCACCCTTCTCCCAGCCCCACAGATCCCCATTGGATTTAGGGAGAATGGGAAGGGAACAGCACTTCAGCTCTCTGCATCTGTGTTGTTCTCTGCCCAATGCCACCTCTATCTGGAAACCTGGAAGGACAAAAAACTGGAGAACAAGCGTCGCGCCCACTTACAGTGATTGGTTTGAGGCAAACACACTACCATCTAAAAGCCAATCAGAGCCCATAAGGAAGAGCTCCCTATTCTGGGTTGAAACTATGGGGAACAAGGCATTCTTTGCATTTAAGGACAAAGCAGAATCCTCGCATGGTGGCTCACACCTGTAATCCCTACATGTGAGATGCTGAGGCAGGAGCATCACTGTGAGTTTGAGGCAATCTTTGACTACATAGTAATGTCTTTAAAAATATTAATAAGAATAAAATAAAGGGCTGGAGAGATGGCTCAGCAGTTAAGAGCACTGGCTGCTCTTTCAGAGGACCCGTGTTCAATTCCCAGTACCCACATGGCAGCTCACAACCAATCTCTAACTACAGTTTCAGAAGAATCCAATGTCCTCTTCTGGCCTCTGTAGGCACTGCAGGTATATGGCCCACAGATATACATGCAGGCAAAACAACCATACACGTAATATAAAAATTAATAAATCAAAAAAAGAAAGGGAGAAAGAAAGAAAAAGAGGGAGGGAGGGAGGGAGGGAGGGAGGACAAGCTGGGTCTGGAGACAAACTGGCATCTGTTTATGAAAAGTCTGAATAAACAGAGAACCAGTGTGGAGGAAAGCAGCACCCAAAGATGGATGAACGGGAATTCTGACAACACTGGTGTGTGTGTGTGTGTGTGTGTGTGTGTGTGTGTGTGTGTGTGTGCAGGCATGTGCACACCATGGCACTGGTGTGGAGATCGCAGGAAAACCTTGTCCTTGGGTGTTGGCTTGCCTTCCACCTTGTTTGAGAGTCTCTTGCTGTTTTTCCACTGCACACTCCAGACTCACTGTTCCACAAACTCCCAGGGATTCTCCTGTTTCCACTTTCCATCTTCCCTCATAGGTGCTGGAAGTATAGACATCCGTGCTATGCACCTGGCTTTTAATTGGGTTCTGGAGGTTTGAACTTACATCTTCCTGCTTGCATGGCAAGCTATTTACCCATGGAGTCATCTCTTCAGCCTCTGATGCATTGCTTAAACGTCATGTCTGTTATGACTAATCATTTTTCTTAGGACATCCCTCACTCCCTAGGAAGCAGAACTGGAGGTAAAGACCCATTTGGCTCCTCCTTCATAAGGAAGAGCAAGACCAGAGAGCAGGGGTGGAGGGTGAGCAAGGGAGGTGAGTTGATAAGCAGCCCCTTCAATTCGAGAATGCCCAGACTCCCAGGACCACCCTCCCGAGGGGTACATTTCACCTTGGGATAGTTTATGGGGAGGAATGGCTAAGGATTTACTCAGCGTCTCCTATCACCCATTGGCCACATGATTGCTCAATGCGGAATTAATTCCTTTTCCACCCCACTCAACAGGTGGCGGGGTCAACCACGTGGGGTTACTGTTGACACGGGGGTTTGGAAGGAAGGCACTAATAATGCGAGTAACTAACAAGGTGAGGTAGTGGTTTGGGTTTTGTGTTCTGTTTTTTTTGGGGGGGTGTGCTTCTTGTTTGGTTCGTTTAGTCTTCCTAAGAAGCCCACGCTGGTCCTTTAGTTTCACCTTTCCCATCGCTGGGAATTACAAGTCACCATGCCCGGCCTTGGTGACGAATTTGAAGAAACAATCCCCAGTGTATTCTGGGCCCGGGTCAGACAAGACATTTAAGGAGGCCCAAGGGAGAGCAGGATTCAGCCAGGCCAAAGGAGTGCAGGTTACCAAAAGCTGTCACAGACGACCAGAGCCATAAGGACTCAGCAGCGTTCAGGGGGGACCTACTGTGTTCCAAGAAAGGCAGCCCCGTGAGCATTTACAGAACACCAAGAATTTGCCAGAACGTGGCCCCCTATTGTTCAGCAGCCCTGCCCTCTCCCCTTTTCTGGGAACTGTGCCTTCTTACTTCCTGCGCCGCCCCACCCCCACCGCACATGGTTGCCATAGGAACAACCTCGGTCCTACCATTGGACCGCACCCCTCTGGCCACAGTTGATTGGACTAGAGGTGAACACCTCACTGAGGCTGGACCAATCAGAGGCCCAGACCCTGGAGAATTGGGAAGGTTGGGACCTAGAGAGTGATTGAAGCTTTGCTTGCAGGGCTAGACAAGTTGGGTCTTTGGCTAGGCGGATGCTGGCAGCCAGCTTTTCAGTCGAATGAAGAGAAACGGTGAGAGGTGTTAATGAGGAAGACGCAAGATAGGAGTAATTGTGGGACCTGGTTCCTGGGCGCCCAAGACGTGGCTGCACCCCTGCCCTGGGGCTCTTCAGAACAAAGCCCTCTTTCTGCTTCAGCTGCATCCAGTGGGTTTCTGTGGATTGCAACACAAGTCTTAACGAATACCATGCCAAGTGCTGGGGCTTTATGGATGCATGGTCTCTGCCCCCAAGAAGGTCATAAAACCAGCAGGAGGGCCAGACATGCACACTAAACATTAACTACCAGGGGGGTGAGTGCTGTCATAAAAGGTCATTCAAAGCAGGAGATTGCCCAGGGATAAATTAAGATAACAGATGTAAAGGGGATTTGGAAAAGCCCGAGCTGAGTAATTCTCTTGTAATTATGAGACTCAATTGCATTTCCCCCTTCCACTTAATCAGGAACGTAACCACCTTTCTTTCAGAATGATGCAATTGTGGATGGCAGCCTGTTATCTGGGTAAATCAACCCAGGCTTCACTCAGGCTTGAGCTTCCTCATTTGTGCTTTTTTGATAAATAGCAGTCGGGTTTCCCAAGGATTTAGGAAATGTTTGGCATCGGCCTTTGCTGTGGGGTGACAAGTTGTCTTCCTTCTCTACGCTGCTTCCATCAGCCTCTCCTTGACTCTGCAATGGGAAGGCTGCTAATTCACTCAAAGAGAATCTTGGGAGTGAATCATTGATTGAGAGCTCTGCCTGACTGACGGCACCATTGCCTTGTTAGTCTCTGGATGGTGACATTTTATCTGGAGAGAAGGTGTGACTCTTTCCAGCTACCCAGTTTTCAAATCAGAGACCTTTGCAGTACTCACATAATTTATGAAAGAATGCCCTATTGAGAAATGCTGGCCCTCCACCTCTTCACAGACAGACACCTCTTCGTTCTGCTGAACATCTGTGGTCAGGTAAATGTTCAGGCAGAGTAGATGCACCCAGAGTAGAGGGCGGTGACTCTGATGTCAACCTGATGGTTTTTTGTTTTGTTTTGTTTTGTTTTTTTGCCCCTCTTTTTATTTTTTCAAGACAGGGTTTCGGGCTGGAGAGATGGCTAAGTGGTTAAGAGGACTGACTGCTCTTCCAAAGGTTCTGAGTTCAATTCCCAGCAACCACATGGTGGCTCACAACCACCTGTAATAAGATCTGGTGGCTTCTTCTGGCCTACAAGGTCATATGCAGACAGAACATTATATATAATAAATAACTAAATCTTGAAGAAAAAAAAAAAAAACAGGGTTTCTCTGTATAACATCCCTTGCTGTCCTTAAACTCAAAGACCAAGCTGGCCCTGAACTCACAGAGATCCACCTGCCTCTGCCTCCTGGTGCAGGGATTAAGGCACACACCGCCACCATTCCTGGCTCATCCTCTGACTTCTATAGGCACACTGTACTGTGGCATGCATGTATGTGAGCACATATTCACACATAGGAACAGAAAATAAATCTTTAACAATCATGTCTACACTGAGCATGCATACATTTCCCCTTGCCATTATATCCTGAACAATCCAGTGTAACAACCATTTACACACCATTTGCATTTATTGGGCATTATAAATAATCAAGAAATGGTTTATATAGTCCTTTATGTAGCCTACTTTAAAGCACTTCTAGATTATGTGGCAGGGTCTGTCCCTGAACCACGAGCCTCATCTTCTCAGCTGTGCTGGGGTCCAGCACATCCTAGTGATGGCCCTGTCTCCTCCTCTCACAACGCTGAGGTTACAGTGGTGATCAATGATCATGTCCACACCCTGCTCGTTACATGGGTACTAAGACTATATCTGGCCTGTTATATGGGTGTTGGGACCCAAGTTCAGGATCTCATGGTTAAGCATCCAGCACTCTTAACTACTGGCCCATCTTTCCAGTCCTAGACAAAGTCCCCGTCCCGTCCCCCGCCCCCCAGGCCCCAAATCTTAGATTTCCAGTGGGTAGAATTATCAGACATGGAAGCCAAGGTTAAGCAAGGGGTGGGGATGGGGGTTGGGGGGAGGTGTGTTGTTGGCTGTACTTCCCAGCAGAAGCGGTAGGCTCAGTCTGACCTAATCATTTGACTTTAGAGCAAATAACGGGATTCTGGGACAGGCGTCATCTAAAACTCTAAAATTCAAGAATGCGTTCTCCTAAGAATCATTCTAAAATTGAGGGCATGACCCTCATAGTATGGATTCTGTAGCTGCTATAGCATTATGATTTGCCAAAGTTTGCTCTCCTGCTCCTGGGCTAATAGCAAACACTGTTGCGATGCCTGGTTTCTCAGAGCACTTTGTCTGAGCTAATCTGTCTGCAAAACTGATTATAACCCCAAAGCATGCTGCAGCCCAAACACTTCCAAGACAACGTGTCCCTGCACATCGCAGCCAGCTGTGGCGCCCTGGCCTCCGAGAAGCAGCTTCTTCCTACCCGCTAGAATATCGCCACACTGTGGCAACATCGTGAATAGCACACAGCTCCCCCAGGTTGGATTTGTTTTGTTTTGCTTTGCTTGTGTTTTCCTCTGTGTGCCTATGGAACTCAAGCCCTGTGTATGCTCCTAAGCAAACACTCCAGTGCCTGAGCCCCACCCCCACCCTGCCAGCTTTGGACTGAGAGGATCCTAGGTCAATTATTTTTTTTTTAATTGCATGACATCCCATATTCCAATGACAGAGCATCATTTGAGGCTTTTTCTTATTTTTTGAATGTATCCAAACTCGATTGCTTAACTTCTCACAAGATTACAACACCAGGCATTTTCTTTTATGGCTTGACAAAGTTTGTGAGTACACACAACCCCAGCAAGAAGCGACATGCCACGTGGCTGTCAGAAAAGGAGCATGGAAAATATCAGCTCCGGCAGGTTCTTGTACCCAGCAGCAATAACAGAGGACCTCCCATGCTGAGTGAGAATGTGCCTGAATTTGTAGTGTGTTTCTTCCCTGACAAAAACAAGCCTTCTGCCGAGAGCAGACTTTTCTGTGCCCGTGGGATGAACTTATTATGCATGAAACAGATTTTGGGGGGCCCTGGGGGCACAACCCACAATTAGAATATGTTTAGCACTTAGAATGTAACTGGGTCCAATACCTAGCACTACCTTAAAAAAAAAAGGAGGAAAAGAAGAAGATGGCGGATTTCAAGTTAAAAAGAAAAAATAAGATTGAAAAGGCAAGCTGTTTCTGATGTCTGCATATCTTTTGGAATCACTGCACTTAACAACGCCTATGTGTAAGACAGGTCTGTGTCTTGTCTTCACAACCCATGTGGATTGGGGCAGTGTTAAAGGTATTCGGAGTTGGGCATATGATAAAGCATTCTTTCCCCCAGATAAGGCCACTGGGTGTATGGTCTTCTGAGGAGCATTTAATAGGAACTTCCCTGTCTCCATTGTGAGGCAAACACAGCACAGCTCCTCAGAATAAAAAGCCATTTGTGACAAAAATCTCCCTATTGTGTTGTAAGGAAACCCTGGTCACCCAGACACCCCAAGACAAAATCTTGGGGGCTGGCACACATGGCATGGGCTGACTCAGCACCAATAGCTGGATGAGTGACTAGCCCCTCGCAACTTCAGGGTCTTCTAGCTGAGGCTGTGACGTCAGGCCTCAGACAAACAACCCCACTACACCCCCAACTAGATCCCGCCCCAAAGAAACGGCAGGATCCTACATTACTGTATGCAAGTGTGAGAGTGGTAAAGCAAAGTGCAGGGGATGTAGCTGAGCAGCAGAGTGCTTGCCTAGCATGCCCAAGGCCCTGGGTTCAATCCCCCAATCCCCACCACTGCAACAAAGAAGCAAACAAACAAGAATATGGCATTGTGATGGAACTGGAGTAACCGGACCAAGGAGAAACACGGAGCCTTACCCGGAGAGTGCACATTTCAGTGGGAAGTTGGGAGCTGAGCTCTAGACAATCTACTGGATGGTGTCCCATGCCCCCCACTGAAGCCATGGTTACAGCCAGGAAGAATGCAGCCTGCAGGCTGTCCTCCACCCACCTCTGATAAGTGGCCTAACTGAACTGGGGTGGGGAGAAAATCCCCAAACATGTGGCTGGAAGGGTGACCTTGGCTCAGGAGGACAGCGGAGTCCAAGAGTTCCTGGAGGATGGGAACACCTGTCCCTTCAGTTGCCCCGGTCTGCACTAAGCTCAAGGGGACCAGGTACTTTCCCAGGCTGGACCTTTTTCCTGGAAAAGGAGGAATCCTGGGCAGCTGGCCTAGCCACTCCCTAAAGATTCCCATTTCACTCAGCTTTATGTGTAATTACTAACAAAAGCTAAGAGAAAGGAAGGGATGGCTTTTTTTGTAATTTTTCTCCTGTTTCCTATTTGCTTTATTTGTTCAACCTCTGCAACATTACACAAATATGAAGTCAAATATGAAGTCTTCATTGGAGCAAAGCAGGAATATAATTTTTTTTTTTTTGAGACAGGGTCTCACTATGTAATCTTGACTGACCTGGAACTCTCTGTGTAGACCAGGCTGGCCTTGAACTCATAGAGATCCATCCTACTCTGGCTGGTGTGAATCTACTCAGTGCTCTGTGCCATTTAGTGGGGATTAAATGAATAACATTTGGGAAAGCTGGGTGCTCCTGGGACTCACTCCCTAATGAATGATTGCGCTGGCTGGCATCCGGGTCGTGTTATTTGCATGTAAGTACTTAATGGATGTATGCATTTCATTGAACAATTTTATTTAAGTTTTTGAGACAGGTTTCTCTGTGTAGCTCTGGCCATCCTGGAACTTGATCCATAGATGAGGCTGGCTTCGGACTCACAGAGATCTGCCTGCCTCTGCCTCCCAAGTACTGGAACTAAAGGCGTGAACCACCACTCTGCCTAATTTTACTTAAGTTTTAAACTTACAGAAAAGTCACAAAGACAGAGTTTCTACATACTCACCTACTTTCCCTACTATTAACATTTTACCTACGGCTGTGCATTTGTGCCCTCTAAGAAAAAAAGATACTGTTATTAGTGCCCATGAGTTTTGTCACCATGACACAGGGTAGTGACATCTAGGAAGAGGGAACCTCAGTTCAGAAGATGCCCTCATCAGATTGGCCAGCCTCTGGGGGTATTTTCTCGACTGATGATGGATGTGGAAAGACCCAGCCCCACTGTGGTGGGTGCCTCCTCTGGGCAGATGGTCCTGGGTTGTATAAAAAAGCAAGCTGAGCAAGCATTGGAGAACAAGCTAGTAAAGCAGCCCTCTTCTGTGGTTTCTGTTTCCAGCTCCTGCCTCTGCTTCCCTTGTTGGTGGACTGTAAGCTGTAAATAAACCCTTTCCTCCCCAAACTGCTTTGGGTCATGTTTATCACAGCAACAGAGACTCTAGCTAGGACAGTTAGGCCTCTGACTGGATCTTTTATTTTTAGATTAATTCATGTACATAAGTGTTTTGCCTGCATGTATGTATGTCTACCACATGCATGCCTTGTGTCCATGAAGGTCAGAAGACACTGGATCCCCTGGAACCAGAGTTATGGATGGTTGTGAGCCACCCTGTGGGTACCAGGAGCCAAACCCAGGTCCTCTGAAAAAGCAACAAGTGCTTTTTAGCAACTGAGCTCTTGGTTAAATCTTCTCACTAGTGTCCTTTATGTGTTCAAGGTCAGTTCCAGCATACCACATTATATGTAGTTATCATGACTCCTTAGTTGCCTCTGGTCTGGGATAGTTTTTCAGTACTTTTAAAAATGTCTCCAACTGGGCTTCTCAGGTGCATTTGTCACCATTAGCCTGGGGTTATGGCTTTATCACATTGCACTAGGGGTCCTCGGTGCATCACAGATATCACTGTGATATTGCCAAGGGAGCAGTTGCTAAGTCTTTCCATGAAAAGTTACTGCTGTCCCATTCCATACTCTTCATCCTTAGAAAGAAGTCACCAAGCTGAGCTGACATGCAAAGGTAAAGGAACATGATAAATGTTGCTTCCAAGCTGGGCGGCGGCGGCGGCGGCGGCGGCGGCGGCGGCGGCGGCGGCGGCGGCGCACGCCTTTAATCCCACCACTTGGGAGGCAGAGCCAGAGGGATCTCTGTGAGTTCGAGGCCAGCCTGGTCTACAAAGTGAGTTCTAGGACAGCCAGGATTGTTACACAGAGAAACCCTGTCTTGAAAAACAAACAAACAACAACAAAAAAAGTTGCTTCCTTGGGTGGTCTGAATGACAATTGTTCTCCATAGACACTGGTATTTGCACTGTTCCCCAATTGGTGGCGCTGTTTAGATGAAGAGTATGGAACTTTGCTGGAGGAAGCATGTTCACTGGGGACCTACTCTGAGAGTCTAGCCTTGTCCCACTTCCAGTTAGCTCTCTGGGCCTCCTGAATGACAAACTCAGTCAGCTTCCTGTTCCGGCAGCCTGTCGTCATACCCTCCCTGCCTTCATGGACTCTCCCCCTGGAACTGTAAGACAAAACAAACAAACAACCTAACAACAACAGAAACACTCTTTTTTCCATAAGTTGCTTCTGGCATAGTGTTTTATCACAAGAATACAAAGTAACTTCCAAAAACACTTCCAAACAGGTAAACACACTTCCAAAAAGGTAAAGTTGCCGCATGAATCATTTGAAATTCTTCTGCAAAGATTTATCTTTTCTCCCATAGTTATTTACTCAATCTTTATTTATATCAGCACCAACTCACAGGTATTTACTTTGGGTTAGAACTAACACTATGATGTTTGCTCTGTAGCTGGTACTGTGAGGAGGCTCTTCCGGGATGGCCCCTGACTGTTGACATGCCACCTTCCTTTCATTTCTTAGAGCATTTCCTTTTTAAACAAAAGAAATTCCCCTTCAAGTCCTAGTATGTCAGCATAGCATTTTAGTGCCTTTGTGGTTTTGAAGCACAGCTGTTTAAAAGGGCATCTGGGCTTTTGTTATTTTTCAACTTCCTAAGTATAAACCTTTTTTATTTTCTCACTTATGCAGCATTCACCAGATGTATGCCGAGGACCAGTCTGTGGGCTGGAGAGGAGGCTCAGCAGGTAAGAGGACTTGTTGCTCTTGCAGGAGACTCAACATTCGTTCCCAGCATCCATAGAGCAGCAAATAATCATGAGTAACTCTAGTTCCAGTTACACGATTCTTTTCGGCTTCTGCGGGCACAGGACATGCACATGTGGTTGCACATACATGCATGCAAACAAATATTTATACATTTAAAAAGATTTTTTTTTTTTTTTTTTTTAAAGAAAAGCTCTTTGGAGTAAGACTGTGTTCCTTTCCTCCTGGCACTGAATCTTCCAGTACCTTAAGCTTCCTGTCTGTCAAATGCAAACTGGTTTTTGGACATGTTCCCGTGAGAAGTTAACAAGATAACATAGAACAGATTAAGATCAAGGACTCTAGGGGGCTGGAGAGATGGCTCCATGGATGGTTAAGCTGTTGCGGAGGTACTGGTTCAGTTTCTGGCACTCCTATGATGACTCACAACTTCCTGTGATCCAGTCTCAGGGGATCCATCCCTCTCTTTTCTGACCTCCACAGGCACCGCACAAACATGATGCACATGCATACTGGCAGGCAAAGCTCTCATAACATAAGATAAAAATCCATCTTCGGAAAAGAAAGATCAAGGACTCTGGCAGTGGCCAGCCTGGATGTAAATCCTGGGCTGTCGATTTGATAAGGAGACTGTGGGAGCACTCAGCAGGTGTTAAACATTATTAAAGTGCTGCTAAAATCACTGTTAGTAAGTTCATTTTTATTGTGAGCATTCGAACTGATGGGGCCAGAAAAGAAAAACTGCAGGCCTTGTCACGGGAGGTTCCAGAGAGCTTGTGTGATTTTACAAAAGTCTCACCTGGAGGCCTGTGAGCTTTGACACCGGCTTCTGCCAAGGGCTAAGGAATCCCAATGATCTACATAACCACTGTACCACTTTAGAGAGGCCTACATGGTAACTTAGTACTTTAGAGCAAAGGGCCTGGTTACTAGAGGCTCCTACAGAAAAGAGCTACAATGCTGAAGGGTCCAGGACATCCTAGGCCTTCACCTGGGGGCACCGTGTACTTTTCCCACCTGTCTGTTGCCACCACTGGCAAACGCCATGGGCTATAAAAGCTGTCAAAGGCCAGGGTGGTGGTGACACACGCCTTTAATCCCAGCACTTGGGAGCCAGGCGGGTCTCTGTGAGTTTGAGGCTAGCCTGGTCTACAGAGCGAGATCCAGGACAGGCACCAAAAACTACACAGAGAAACCCTGTCTCAAAAAACCAAAAAACAAAACAAAACAAGGGCTGGAGAGATGGCTCAGAGGTTAAGAGCACTGGCTGCTCTTCCAGAGGTCCTGAGTTCAATTCCCAACAACCACATGGTGGCTCACAACCATCTGTAATGAGATCTGGTGCCCTCTTCTGGCCTGCAGCCATACATGCTCTATACATAATAAATAAACCTTTAAAACAAAACAAAACAATGTTAACCTGTCAAAGACTAGCACTTAAAGGTCTCTGTGCCTACTCATGATTTCTGCCCAGAATAAAGACCCAATGGGGAAGGGAAGGTTGGAGGGTGTGTGTGTGTGAAGGGCTGGTCACATTATACCTGTAAAACCCTAGACAAGTTACTTGTCTTTGCCTCATCTCATTCATTAAATGGGAGGTGGGGAAAAGACATAGCTTCTTGGAACATAGGATCTTCAGCTGGTACTCAGTCCCTGGCCAAGGACATGTGCAACGTTAGCTATTATAACTGAGTCTGAATAAACCCTCAGGGCAGGAATTATCCTATAACATTTGTTTTCTCACAGGAGAGGTGCAGCATTTATTAATACTTCTGTGTCTACACAACAAAATAGTGTTTCTCACAACTGAGACAGCAAATGAGTGAGCTGTAGGACAATGCCTGGTCATGTCCTAAACCACCATACACACAAGGGCAGAATCACAGCTTTCAAGAGTCCACATGCCATTCTGTAGTGGGGGAACTTAAGGGAACTGACTATGTATCCTAATTCAGAGTAATCTACTGCACTCCGCAGCACAGAAGGCAGCATGCATGTATGGTGAGGCTGGCCCAGATCCTTGACGTAGCTCCCTTCCTTAGCACTGCATCTTTCCTGGCAGTGGAGAGAACCACCTTGCAAAGAAGAGAACTGCTCCCATCACCACCTCTTTCATCTTGGGCATGTGTCCATTTCCCCATGTGCGAATTGAGTTTCCCTATGTACAGAATTTTGTCTTTGGAGATAAGGTCTCACTACGTAGTTTGGGCTGGCCTTGAAAGGCCAATCTTCCTGCCACTGGCCCTACGTATTAAGTGCTGGGATTACAGGTGTGCACCACCATGCCTGGGCTATTTTACAAGATTTTTAGGATTGGAAAAATACACAAAGCTTTGTTTCCTTTCTACCTCCAAATTCAACAGTGATGTAGCTAGGCCTACTACTTGCCAGAATCTGTACTTCTGGTTCCTGTTTAAAAACAACAATCAAGCTGGCGGTGGTAGCATATGCCTTTAATCTCATTACTGGAGAAGCAGATGCAGGTAGAGCTGAGTTCGAGGGCAGCCTGGTTTATAGAGTGAGTTCCAGGTCAGCCAGGGCAACGCAGAGAGCCTGTCTCAGGGGAAATGTAGTATTTTGCAATCCTGAAGTAGAGAAACATCAAACACAACATTATATCATTAGCATTACTTTATTCACTTTTATAACATCAAGAAAATGACATTTAAAACCAGACACTCTGACAACACAACAGATATATCACAAAGCTAAAGATAGCTGTTGTAGACTCAGCCTCAGCATTCAATTTTGCTTTTTTATTGCACAGCATCAATAACTTATTATAAAAAAAAGAAAGAAACCCTAAATATCTTAGCCAGCCTTGGCTCAGGGTCTTCACTATAAATGTGGGCAACACTTCAAACTTTGAAATGATAACAAGGTCACACACAACTATTGGATGTACAGATGAACTTTGTGTGGCCTCCTGGAACACTGCACTAGAATGACTAGAATCAGAATGACTGATTTAAATAATCATCAATGTAGAATGACATTTTCCATGTCAGTAACACATTGGCAGCACAAGGTGGAAATGAGCTGATCACTGAAATGAATTTCTCCATCATGTTCTGCTCATCATAACATCCTTGCTGGTCTTAGGTCAAGTGAAACACCCTTCTAATTCAGCCTGAAGGGCTTCTTCCTCCTCCTCCTCCTCCGCCTCCTTATCATTTATCAGTGACAGTAACTGCAGTAAGGTTGGGGCTGCACCCTCAGGCAGTCCAAGCTCTCTTCGAACTGTCTTGTGGACTGCCCCTGCAACGATTTGGTCTAGACGGGCCTGATTCAGAATTTCTCTCTCAATTAGTCCTTTCTGTGCCAATCTCTGTAATAAAGGCTCCAACCTTAGGACATATTCAGATAGCTTTTCATTATCCTTCTGATAAGTAGTAAGGTATCTGACCTGCAATGCCCTAGGATTATCAATAATCCCAAATATTGTCTCAAGAGACTTCAGGCATTCTGCAACTGTAATGAAAGGATTGTTTTTCTTGAGGACTCGAATAATTTCAAATGCTGGGCCTCTAAGGCTCTCTATCAACCGCCTTCTTTTCTCTATATCTGACACGTGCCATGTTTTCATTACCTGACAAGTATGAAACATCCAGGATTCAAAATTTTTTTCACCTGGTCCCGGAGGATCCCTGCCTGAGAATATACTCAGCTTTTTGTACCTCAGACACTGCAGGGGTGGCTTACGAGCCTCATCTAATGCCTGTGCCAACACGGGGGCTCGCATATCAGGGATCATGGCTTGGTCTAGGCTGAGAGGGTCATTTCGATTCCCAAGAACTCTGGTCAATTCACCAATCGTGACGCCCTCTCCCTGTAAAAACTCATTTAATCTGCATAAAAATTCATTATCAGCATTAGGAGACTTAAAGATCACTCTCCAGACACTTCCTTTTCCAGGTATCTCCCTGGGAACCAGAGCACTGCTAGTCTCTATTTTAAGGCCTATCAAGGCTACATTCTTGTTCTCATCCCTCCTGAACATCCTCCCAAGCAGTCTGTATTCCCCCAAGGGAGCCAGGCCAGCCTGCAGGGCCTCCTCGATCTCTGTCACTCCGCAGGTCGTAGGGATGCCGGCAACCAACAGTGCTTTCCGCGGGTTCATATCCATCCCCCTGCACCAGTCTTCTAGGAGCCTCTGCGTCATGGTGCCGTATTTAAGTCCTAGTTCGCCTAGGATGCTGCCGCCGCCACTCACAGTGATGTGCGCACTTGCCTCTTCAACTCGCCGAGGTCCAGGAGCCTGAGAAGACAGAGCACCCACATTAGTTAACCGTGTGCGCGTTGTCCGCCGCCCCGCAGCGGGGCTGTGCTGCAGCCCCTCCTCGGCCCTCCCGCCTTCGGCGCCCAAAGACGACATCGGGCCTACGTACCCGCCGTTATAGACAGACGCGCCGCCCGGATCCTGGGGAAGGCGTCTGACCTTTGAGGGCTTCAGACGAGGCCCGGGGACTACGTCTCGAGCTCGGTAGTGGGGTACACGGTGCGGGGAAGGGCAGGAAATCGACCGCCGCAGCCGCCTCAGGGAACCACCACCTCAGTCTGCTGCAGAGGTGGTAGGCGGCGGCACAGAGGAGACAGCCTGACGTCACGAGAGGCGGGCAGCGTTTCCGGCCCTAGACGGAAGCTCTGACTGCGGCGGCATCCGGGACTGCGAGCGGGCGGGCCACTCAGGACAGGAAGGTGAGACCCGGGGCCGCTCAGCTTGCTGTCAAGCTGGCCCGGCGCTCAGGCGGGTGCCGAGCTGGGCTCTGCGGGCTAGGTCTGGCGCAGCCTGCTCAGCCCCGGCGCCGCAGCGCTTGCCGCGGGGGGCGGGCCCGGCTGCCCCGAGCCCGGCGGCCGAGCATCTCCAGGTGGCTGCCCCTGACTGGGGCTCCAGAGGGCGATGGGGCCCGCCGCCGCGTGACCAGCCGTAGTCACGCTGAGCTTAATCACTACTAGCTCGTGCTCCCCGGCGGCGGCGCTCACCTCCGAGCCGCGCGACCCAGAGGGTTTCTCTTAAGGTGGCTTGTTCTGAAATGCCAAAGGCACCTGACTATTCAGAACTGAGTGACTCTTGCACGCTTGCTGGGGGAACAGGAAGATTTTCGGGACCACTGTAAGTGTTTGAGTTACCGTCTTAACTTGGGGGCTTCGACATTGGTTTAACGAGTGGAACACCCAGTGTTAATGTCTGAAGTAATGGTGTTAAGTCAGAAAGCATTTCAACTGTCAAGTGCAATGTCCTGTGTGGAAACTAGATACCCCTTTATCTGAAACGAAGGTGTACTGTGTCTATTCAAACAAGATGTGATGATTCATTCACTCTGTGGTGTTCACACAAATAGCAGTACTCAATATATACTGAAACCAATATTTTACGTGCTCACAACTGTTATATAAAAACCACCACCTGTAAGTTGTTTACAGCTGTTAAATATGCTCGTGCTTTTCAGAACTCAAATTTAAATCAAGTGCACTTTGAATAGTTGCCATGGCAACATTACTAGACCCTAACTATAGTTTTTCTGTGTTTACATTGAAGGCACAGAGCATGGAGAATGATGAACTTCCGTCAGCGGATGGGATGGATTGGAGTGGGACTGTATTTGCTAGCAAGTGCAGCAGCATTTTACTATGTTTTTGAAATCAATGAGACTTACAACAGGCTGGCTTTGGAACACATTCAGCAGCACCCTGAGGAGCCTCGGGAAGGAACCACATGGACACACTCCTTGAAAGCTCGGTTACTTTCCCTGCCCTTTTGGTTGTGGACAGTTATTTTTCTGATACCATACCTACAAATGTTTTTGTTTCTTTATTCTTGTACAAGAGCTGATCCCAAAACAGTGGGCTATTGTATCATCCCCATATGCTTGGCAGTTATCTGCAATCGGCACCAGGCATTTGTCAAGGCTTCTAATCAGATCAGCAGGCTGCAACTGATTGACACATAAAGCCAGTCACCGTTTTTTCCCTTATGATTACAAAACTGTGGGCACTACATGGAGGCTGATCACAAGACTGAAGTTTCCTCACAAATCTCAGGAAGTTGTGGTGGAACAGAGACTTAGAAAATGCGACAAGAGGACTATTTTATCTGAATAATAATGACTTTTTAGATAAAGCCTGAGAAACAGTACTACAGAATCATGTTGATGACTTCAGATATTGGAAGTAAAATAATGGCTTGTTATTTGCAGTCTTTAGAAACTTGAAAAAGTACCCGAATTTTTATTTCTAGTCTATCTATGTGCAACATAGTATGATTCAGAAATTTTTCCATTGGGGAAAACAATGAATATATCCATGTGCTAAGTGTAAAAAGGTCTGGCCATGATCATAAAATTTAAATTTTATACAATTACTCGGCTTGCTTTAAAATTCTTCAGACTAAGACACTAATTCATCCTGCTGGAGCTAACTGCTTTCTAGTTTTTGGCTTAAAAGGGATTGGTATAAAATTACTGAGGTGGTGGCTACCACCTTTGTGGGTTTCTTTTTTTTGGGGGGTGGGAGAGGGGAAGCAGTGCTGGGGTTGAACCCAAGCCTTTTGTACTTCTTTTCCAAGACAAGGTTTCTCTGTGTAGCCCTGGCTGTCCTGGAACTTTTTCTGTAGACCAGGCTGGCCTCTGGAACTCTGCCTCCAGAAGTGCTGGGATTAGAGTTGTGTGCCACCACCAACTGGTGCCTTTTGTACTTTTACCAGTGAATTACATTCCCAGCCATGATGGCTACTTGGATACACAGACTTTGTTCTTTTTTGGGGGGTGGGGGTGGGGTTAGTGGCTACCTAAACCACTAATCTTTTAAGAACTATGTAGCACCTGAACAGATAAAATGGTTGAAAGTCTAGAAATAACATGGAAGATGAAACTAGGTAATTCAGTCCAGCCTTTCTCAGTATCAAACCCTTTGAAAGGCTATCATGTCATCGTCTTTCTCACTCTTTTCTAACCCAACGTTGAGTCTTAAAGCAGCTGCATCAAGATGTGATCCCTTGTACTAGCAGCATCTGTGTCTGGTCCAGTACAGATCACTAAAGAGAGAGACTGTTCCTGGGTGAGATGGGGTATGCAGTGATGATAATACTAAAACATCTCACACTGGTTTAATAACCAAGGGCTTTGGGGTCTTTACTCTTAAGCTACAGCAACTCTGAGAACTAGCAGCCCTTTATTGCCTATGCTTTATAGATGAGGAACAGGAGGCAGAGAAGCAACCTGCCATAGGTCAGTTACTAAGCAGCAAAGCTAAGTCATCACCAGATGCCTGTTTCTCACCACTGACACACCACCCCATGCTCTGCACAAATGGAACTATTCTGTCTGTGTATACTGCCTCCTGTCACATACCAAAAATGAAAATGAGTATTAGTGAAAGTTTTTCTCAAGTTATACATTTGCAAGCTTTCTGTTTCTGCTTTTTGGGGTGCTCAAGATCAAATGCAGGCCCTTGTACATGGTAGCCAACTCTCAACCACTTTGATATAACTGCAGTCCTACAAGTTTTTCAGGAACCCCACTTTATGCTGTATTTGAGCAGAGAGGCTAAGATTTCCATGGGAACTCCTGGAACTCAGGTTGGCCTTGAAATTGGAGATTGGGGGGGCACTAAAGGGAAGTTATGCATGCAAACACCACGCCTAGCTCAAAAGCATCAGAATCTACTTTATGATTCCCCACCGCCCCCAACTCCCCTCTCTGGTGTTGAGACAGAGTTTCTCTATGGAACTGCCTTGGCTGTCCTGGAACTCACTCTGTAGACCATGCTAGCACTGAGATCTGCCTGGCTCTGTCTCCAGGAGTGCTGGGACTAAAAAAAAAGTATGTGCCACAGCCAGGTGGTGGCGGCGTTGGCCGCCTTTAATCCTACCACTCAGGTATGGTGATATTTTATTTGTACTGAATTGTGATTTTATTTGTAAGTTAATAAATAAAGTTGCCTGGTGGTCAGAGCTAATAGCAAGCCACAACAGAAGCCAGGCGGTGGTGGCGCACACCTTTAATCCTGGTCACATGAAAAGCAGATCTCTGTGTATTGAAGGATTCAACCAGCATCGAGACACACATCTTTAATCTCAATACCAACCATAAAAGACCTGGAGGTCTGTATAGACAGGTAGTGACAAAGGAGGTCATGTGATTGGTTTTACAACCAATGAGAAGGCAGAACAGAAAGTCAATAAAAAGACAGATACACAGGAAGTAGGTCTCTTTCTGAGGGGAAGGACGACAGCAGCAGCGAAGGGTAAGAAAGGCGGTTTTAAGTCTCAGCTCTTAGCTACTACTCTGACCTCTTGGGCCTTTAACTCTGCATTTGGCTCTGTGTTTCTTATTTAATAAGACTGTTACATCTACACTCAGGAGGCAGAGCCAGGTGGATCTCTGTGAGTTCAAGGCCAGCCTGGTCTACAGAGCGAGTTCCAGGACAGGCTCCAAAGCTACACGGAGAAACCCTGTCTCGAAAAAGTATGTGCCACTACTGCCCAGCTTTAAGAACTTTTAGTGGTGGTGCAGGCCTTTAATCGTAGCACTTGGGAGGCAGTGGCAGGGCAATCTCTTGAGTTCAAGGCCAACCTGGTCTACATAGAGTTCCACGACAGCCGGGGCTACCAAGAGACACCCTGTCTCAAAAAACCAACTCAATTTAGTTGCTGAACTAACACATCTTTTGCTATAACATATTCCGTGCTCCAGGGAAAGTTTGACATACCTATGCCTGCGAATCAGTTGCATCTTTTGAGTGCTTTTAGTAGTCATGTTGCAGAAATGTTTTGGAAGCATTCTACATTAATTCTCCATTCCTGAGGCAGGTGTTATATTGGCATGAGTGCCATTTTAAAAGACTCTGAAGCACGCAGGAATTAATAAACTGTCCATGGACATGGCAACTAATTGGAAAAGCAATGTTAATTGGAAGAGCCATAGATAGGATGTGGTAGCACATACCTTTAATCTAGCACTTCGGAGGCAGAGGTAGGTGATCTGAGTCTAGTCTACATAATGACTTTCAAGACAGCCAGAGTGACACAGTGAGACCCTGTCTCAAAACAACAGCAAAAATCAGAAGAGCCAAGATTTGAACCCAAGATATCTGGCTTCAGAGCCCAGCTTTGTACTTGCAGAAAAAACTAAGTGTTTCCCTTTTTATTAATATTGAAGTAGTAATATTTAAAAAAAAAATCTATTTGCGATGACAGGGTTTCTCTCTATATATAGCTCTGGCTGCCCCAGACCTCACTCTGTAGACCAAGCTGGCCTTGAACTCAGCTGCCTGCCTCTGCAGGGATTAAAGGCATACACCACAACACCTGACTGATACTTTAAATTTTTAAGGAAAATTGTTTTAATTACTTTTTCAAGTAGGATTAATACAGTATTTCCAAATATAATTAATTATTAATGTTAAGCTTACAAGGTTAATCTGCTCTTCATGAAATTACATTTACTTATCTACTTATCTCTCTGTGTGTACATATGTGAGGTTGGGTACCATAGTGTGTATGTAGAGGGCAGGACAACCATGGGTATGTTTTCTCTGGTGCTGTCCACTTTTTGAGACAGGGGGTCCTCTCTCTCTCTCTCTCTCTCTCTCTCTCTCTCTCTCTCTCTCTCTCTCTCTCTCCCCCTCTCCCTCTCTCCCTCTCCCTCCCTCTCTCTCCCTCTCTCTCCCTCTCTCTCCCAGAGCTCTCTGAGTGGCCAGGCTGCCCAGCCAGTGAGACCTAGGGATCCCAGTCTCCACTGGGCCCCTATACCCTTTAAAAAACAAAAATGTGGGTTCTTGAAAACAAGCAATTCTGCAAGCACTTGACCAACAGTTCGAGCATCATTTTATTTGCAATCCTACCTGAAATGAAACAATCCCATTGAAGTTTTCACTGAAATACCTTTTTCTTCTTCAAAAGTGCAGGCATAGAAATATATAACCACAGAAATGCCTATGACACTTTATTCACCATTACACATTTTTTTTTTACTTAGGAGATGTTCTAGTTTTAAAAATCTCCTGAAGTATAGAATCTGATTCCATTTTACAATCTTTAAAAAGTTTGTCTTTGGTGGAGTCATGATATAAAGTGCTCATACAAGTAACTCACTGCTCTTGTGACACAACCACATGTTTGTATGGCATGGGTAGTGTTAGTCTTTTCTTAAATACCCAGTGCTAATGACTTAGCATCTTCAGTCTCTAAATTCCCGGAAGAAGCATTTACTGTGTGTGATGCTTCATTATTCATTCTTTCAGCACGTATGCATGACCATGTTACAAATGCTCCCACAGATGAAATCCTAGATGACTTTGACTGTGGTTGGACATCACCATGCATTAATATTCTTTTTGGTGTAAAGTGGTTGTGGAAAAAGAGAAAAAACTCACAAATAAATAGTGTCAAGGTCCATGGAGGTGGGCTCCAGATCACTTTGTCTTAACTTTTCAGGTGCTTCCATTAGGGTTGAAAAGAACTGGTCCATGGTGTTTTCACTTTTTTTTTGTTGTTTTTTGAGACAGGGTTTCTCTGTGTAGCTTTGCGCCTTTCCTGGAACTCTTTGTAGACCAGGCTGGCCTTGAACTCACAGAGATCTGCCTGTCTCTGCCTCCTGAGTGCTGGGATTAAAGGCGTGCCCACCACTGCCCAGCTCTTTTTCTAGTTTTTTTGAGACAGGGTTTCTCTGTGTAGTTTTGGTGCCTGTCTTGGATCTCCCTCTAGACCAGGCTGGCCTCGAACTCACAGAGCTCCACCTGGCTCGGCCTCCCAAGTGCTGGGATTAAAGGCGTGTGCCACTGCCTGGCATGGTCCATGGTGTTTTAACATAGCATTTACTGAAGATTCAAGTGCTTATCTTTGGAATAGTAACAGAAAATGTTTTGTAGAAAGTTCACTTGAGTCATTTGCAAATTCTACATTTCTTGATATCAAATCTTTTCTGGGTTGTTCCAAATATGCTTCTCTCAGACTTTTGCCTCCCATCCTGCCGAAACTGCTCACTGGTGATTAACAGCCAACCCAAGAACCA
The DNA here is from genome assembly GCF_049852395.1 of Peromyscus maniculatus bairdii. Lineage (NCBI taxonomy): Eukaryota > Metazoa > Chordata > Mammalia > Rodentia > Cricetidae > Peromyscus > Peromyscus maniculatus. The sequence goes on from NC_134865.1 coordinate 74,189,927, forward strand.
GGTCTTGATTCTAGAGTTACTTTTTAAAGTTTTTGACACTGCATCCTTGCCATACTTTCTCCAGCTGGCTTTTAGTTCAAGACCATCATTAGTGATGGATGTTCTTAGCTGCCTACTCATTCAGGAGCCATAAGCCAAGAGGAGCAGCCACAAGCAGCCAGTAGTGCATATATTGAGTGGCTCAGTTCTAGCTAATTCTCAGGTTTTTCTTCTTCCTCTTAGCTTCTTGCTGCTTCTTTGATGAATTGTTTTGGGGAATCTCCTCCATCTCTACATGTTGGTGTGTCTCAGTTCTCTCTTCTTAGGCTGTCTGTCACTGTATCCAGTCTTGTGGTTTTAAGTACCCCTCTCCAGAGTTTTACTTGAATGTCCACCACCTATTTGTTTTTGCTTTCCGAAGTGGAATCTCCCTAAGTTACCCTGTATGGTCTTGAACTTGATCTTCTTGCTTCAATCCCCCAAGCAGCTGGGATCACTTGCATGCATCACTACACCTGGCTTCACTTCACTGCTTGCCTACACTTCATATATTTACTAGCAGGCTCATGAAATTTAACCTGTCTACAACCAAGCTGTCAATGTCAACCCATCAAAACCTGTTTTTCAAGTCTAGTATCAGTTATGCCATGTTTGTAATCCAGCACTTCGGGAAGAGGTAGGAGGACCAGTTCAAGGACAACTTCAGCTACAGGTGAAGCTGGAGACCCTGTCTGAGGCTGGGCATAGTGGCACACACCTTCAATCCCAGCACTCAGAAGGGAGAGGCAGGCAGATCTAGAGGGAGTTCCAGGACAGCCAAGGCCACCCAGAGAAACCCTGTCTCAAAGAAGTCCTAATCAGCAACCCACACCCTCATGTCCTTCCCTACATTTGCTCAAATTCTTCTCCAGCCACACTAACCAGCTTTTCCTTTTCTGAAAGTCTCATACTCTGTAACTCAGGCGGCTGGCCTTAAACTTAGTATCCTCCTGACTGTGCCTCCAGTGTGCTGGGATTACAGACATGTGCTTCCTTGCCTGGCTCCAGTGGTCTTGATTTTGGAACATTTCAGAAATTTCTGACCTAGGGCCTTTGTGCTCTATCTGTGTTTGCTTCAAACTATGGCTCAAATGTCACCTTAGTGAGATTCTGACTACCTAGTTGAAAGCAAGCATTCTTCCCAGTTTAACTTTTCTCTACAGTACTTACCTATCCTCACACGATCACACATACAATTCCTCAAAATCTTGGATTTTTGTCATGTATTATGATGAGCCCTATGCTTACAACTGTAACTGGCACATAGTAGGTGTTCAGTATTTATGAACATATACTTCTCTTGTTATACTGTAAAAGCCAATCTAATTCACTCTCCCTAGAGAACAAAGCCAAAAGCTAATATTTACTATTAAGTGTGTGGCCTAATCTATCACCTGTTCCAGTTTAATCCAGCTATTTTAGGTCTCAGGGTTTAGTGATATTTTCTTCAAGGCCAAGATTTAAACTGTCCCTCAATGTATTTTTGTTTTGAGTTCTTGTTATATCAGTTGTCTTGGAATTTTCCTTATTGGTGTTGAGAAAAAACATATACAAGGTTTTTTATTAAGTGGAAGGCTAGAGCCCTCAATAAATTTCTGTTTCAGTCATGAAAATTATAGTTTCTTAAGCCACCCAATGTGTACAAAGTACAACAGCTCTCAGAACTACATAACAGTTTCAGTCTCTGGTGTTCCAGAACTGTGGATCTAGAAAGCACTCATAAACAACTACCATCTCCATCAGAATTTTGTCCAGAGTAAATTTCTATTTAAAACTATACTCCAGTGGCCTATTGATATTTCAATGTGAGCTGCTACTTTTTAAGATTTAAACAGCTTATTTCTAGAATTCACTGTTTCCTGGACCACAACTTTAAATAGAGCAATTTGATCCCAAGGTCACCAGAGAACTAAAATAGTTAACAGTATTTTTGTTTTGTTTTGAGATAGGGATTCTCTGTGTATATTTGGAGTCTGTCCTGGAACTGGAGTTTAGACTAGGCTGGCCTCAAACTCATAGAGATCCACTGCCTCTGCCTGGGAGTAAAGACGTGCTGGGATTAAAGGCATGCACTACCACCTCGCAACCTAGTTATAGTATTTTTATGACACTTTTTATACTTGGAAGGTAACATATTGGTTTAAAACAACTGATTGTTTCCAAGGTTAAGCCCAGGCATATATATATCAGTCTAGAACCTCTCCTTTTTTTTTTTCTTTGTTTTGTTGTTGTTTTGAGACAGGGATTCTCTGTGTAGTTTTGGTGCCTGTTCTGGATCTCACTCTGTAGACCAGGCTGGCCTCGAACTCACAGAGATCCACCTGGCTCTGCCTCCTGAGTGCTGGGATTAAAGGTGTGAGCCACTGCTGCCCCGCACTCTTCCTCTTTATTTGATGGTACCCTACTCTGGACTTGGTCTAGTTCTCCTAACCTATATGGAAGTTGCAATCAGAGAGGGGGTACAAGCCTTCTCAAGAAAAAATTAAATTCAACCCTGAGAAGGTGTTTAAATTGAAACCCAAAGGATGAAAGAGAAGCAGCACATAACTTTAAGCACAACACTGGGGGGTTGGGGGTGAGGGTCAGGGGGAGACAAGGGCAGGCAGATCTCTGAGAGGTTAAGGCCAGCCTGGTCTACAGAGTTCCAGTGAACCAGGGCCACATACAGAGAACCTGTCCAGAAAAAACAGGAGGGCACACCTGAGCAAGGGTGGAGTGGGTGCAGTGCACATCAAAGAGAGGTCATTTGGCCTTGCTATGGAATCCCAGCACTTCAGATCCTTCCCAAGTGGCAAACTCCCAAGTGGTGAGACTCTATCATACAACAACATGTATGCCCCTATGTTTGACTCCATGGTAAGTTCTTTCCTGGTGTTTTAAACGTCCTAATACCACAGCCAAGCAACTATAACCTCTTACAAAATGTGGATCTGGGCCCTAGAGTTAAAATAATAAATACTATTTAGGCATTTCTTTAAGAAAAGGTACCTGCATTCGGGAGGCAGAGCCAGGTGGATCTCTGTGAGTTCGAGGCTAGCCTGGTCTACAGAGTGAGATCCAGGACAGGCACCAAAACTACACAGAGAATCCCTGTCTCAACAACAAACAAACAAACAAACAAAAAAAAAAAAAAAAAAAAAAGAGAGGTTCCAGACTGATGTATATGCCTGGGGTTACTTAACCTTGGAAACAACCAGTTGCTTTAAACCAATATGTTACCTTCCAAGTATAAAAGTGTCATAAAAATGCTGTAACTAGGTTGGGCGGTGGTAGTGCATGCCTTAATCCCAGCACGCCTTACTCCTAGGCAGAGGCAGGTGGATCTTTATGAGTTCGAGGCCAGCCTGTTCTACAGAGTGAGATCCAGGAAAAGGTACCTCTCATAAAAACACCTTGTTCACTTTTTAGATTAATCATTTAAGGCTCATGATAGGCTTATTTTTAGGTACAAATGCGAGGGATGACTTTCCTGTACAAATGTAAAAAGTTGGAGCTCAGTGGTAGAGTGCTTGCCTAGCACAAGGCCCTGGGTTTGGTCCTCAGCTGGGGGGGGGAGAGTATTAGAATGAGTATTAAAAACAAACAAACAAACAAAAAAGAGTCGGGTAGTGGTGGCACATGCCTTTAATCCCAGCAGTTGGGAGGCAGAAGCAGGTGGGATCTCCGAATTCAAGGCCACCCTGATCTACAGAGAGTTCCAGGACAGCTAGGGCTACATAGTGAAACCCTGTCTCAAAAAACCAGAAAACATAAAAATTAATAAAAGATCCATCAAACTTACAACCCAGAACCTCAAAACACTATATGAGCACAAATACCATATTGAAATGTCTTTATAATACATTTATTAAACAAAGAAGGAAATATAGACATTTTAGGAGCAAGTTGAACTATCAATTTACACTATTTAATTTTTATTTTTTTGGTTTTTCAAGACAGGTTTCTCTGTTTAGTTCTTGCTGTCCTGGAACTCACTTTGTAGACCAGGCTGGCCTTGAACTCAGAGATCTTCCTGCCTCTGCCTACCAAGTGCTGGGATTAAAGGTGTGTGCCTTTTTTAACCCTGCATGTATATCTGTACACTAATATGAGGGAGTCAGGTCCCCAGGATGGGAGTTACTGAGGGTTGTGAGCCACCATGTAGGTGCTGGGAATTGAACCTAGGTCTTCTGTAACAGTAGCCAGTGCTCTTAACTGCTGAACCACCTCTTTAGCTCCCTTAATTTAAATTATTTAAAATATATTTTAAATTATATACAGGCAAGTTTTTTTTTCTTTTAAGGGTTATGTTAATCTAGAGAATTTAAATAATAGAAACATCATTAAACAAGTAAGAATGTCTGGCCATTACTAATATTTCCTAGTTCAAATTACCTAAGAGTGCTTAGTGGAATGCCTATGCTCCAAGAAAAACATTTTAAAAATGTAAAGCATGTAAACTGAGTGTCTTTAGTAATATCAACTGTAATTTCAGGTATTAGAATATACAATTTGCAAGTGTGCATGTTAGCACACAGCACTCAGGAGGCACAGGCAGGCAGATCATTATGAGTTAGAGGCCAGCCTGGTCTAAGGAACAAGTTCGAAGCTAACTAGAGATCCTGTCTTTAAAAAAAAAAAGGAAAAGAAAAGAAAAGCATACAGAGCAAGAGCAAATGTTCTTTCTACCACAGAACCACATTCCCAGCCCTAAAGCCTATTTTCATTTTCAGATACTGATGCAAACCCAGTGCCTTGTGCATGCTAGACAAGCACTCTACCACTGAGGTATATACCCCCAGCCTCAAAAGCTACATATGTAAGGTAGCACAAACAATTGAAAATAACTATTCTGAGATTCAATTAATCTCCGAAGTAAGCCATTTTGATTTGTTACAGCTAAGATTCTATGAAGCCCAGAATATGTCTATAACCCTAGCACCTAAGCCACAGAGGCAGGAAGATCACAAGTTTGAGGACAGGCTGCGTTACATTCAGAAAGTTCTAGATCAAACTTCACTACATGGCAAAACCTTGTCTCAAAACAACAACAAAAAGCCAGGCATGATTGTGCACACTCGTGATTCCCAACACTCAGAAGAAAGATGTGGCAAGTTCAAAGCCAGCTGGGCTATGCAGTGATTTCCAGGTCAGTCTAGGCCACATACATAGCAAGACCCAGTCTCAAAACAAAATAGATATATTATAATTAAAATATTTAATTTATTTTTTCTATTTTTATTCTAATTTCATTAGGTACTTGTTACATTTCAACTGTCAAAATCAGGAAAGAGGCACTGTAAATTTAAAAATCCACTCCAGTTACACAGATAGGTAGGAGTACATATATTTTAGGAATTTATATTTTAAAACTATACAACATGGGCTAGAGAGAAGGCTCCGAGGTTAAGAACATTGACTGCTCTTCCAGAGATCTTGAGTTCAATTCCCAACAACCACATGGTGCCTCATAACCATCTATAATGAGATCTGGTGCCATCTTCTGGCATTCGGACATACATGCAGGCAGAACAACATAAATTAATCTTAACAAAAAACAAGGGAGGGCCAGGTGGTACGCCTTTAGTCCCAGCACTCAGGAGGCACAGGCAGGTAGACCTTTGTGAGTTCTGAGGCCAGCCTGAGCTACAGAGTGAGTTCCAGGAAAGGTGCAAAGCTACACAGAGAAACCCTGTCTCAATATCATATTGCTCTTATCAATTGTCTAGGACCACGACAAGCAGTTTTTATAAAAGCTAAAAGATGTAGACACACACCATTTGATTTAATGATAATTTTGTTTTGTTTTGTTTTTCAAAACAAAGTTTTCTCTGCATAGACCTGGCTGTACTTAAGAACTTTAAGATCCACTCTGTCTCCGGAGTGCTGGGATTAAAGGCATACCTACCCAGCCATTCAATGGTGATTTTATTTTTTAATCTTTTATCTTTTTTGGTTTTTCAAGACAGGGTTTCTCTGTGTAGCTCCTGGAATTCACTCTGTAGACCAGTCTGGCCTCGAACTTAGAGGTTCTCAGAAAACTCAGAGGAAGCAGCCTGCTTCTGCCTCCTGAGTGAGTACTGGGATTAAAGGCATGTGCCACCAACCATCCAGCCTCAATGGTCATTTTAAAAGAGAAAAACAAACATAAAAACTCGTTTGTCAATTTAGATTTTACCCATTATGAATGGTTCCACTGTATTTTGGAATGAGAAAACAAGACTTCATTCCCAAACATTTATTGTACTTTCTTTGTTAGAAACAGGAAGTTTTCTATGCGACCAACTTGTTCCAATGCCAGAAAATAAATGAGTTCCCCAACTAGAGCACAGGTCTTCTGCAAGTCCTAGCATGTGACAGTAAGGAAATAGCAGTGCTCCGATGTCTTCATCTTTTATTTGAAGCAATGTCTTGACACGTAGTACAATCAAGGCTCCAACTTTCGATCCTCCCGCCCCAGCCTCTGAAGTATTGGGATTACAAGTATACAACATCTCATTCAACTTAGTAGCAGTCTTAATTTCATAAAAACTATTGCTAAGATGTTGGTTTTGGTCGTTTTGCAGATGGTCCATCTGAGTTAGCTCTGTTACCAATGTTATTTTCATCTTCTGCATCATCTTCATCATCACCTTTTAAAATAAATGTTTGTTGTATGACACTATGTTTAGTAGTTGCAAGAAATACAGATAGGATAAGTGATTGATATGAGACCATTTTCTTCTGGAGACTAAAAAACATGCCTAACTTACATTTTATAAACTTCAGGAGCCAGTAGGATAACTTAGTGGATAAAAGTGAATGCAGTGCAAGTTTGGTGAATTGAGTTCAATTAGTGGAACACATGTAAGGTGGAGGAGAGAACCAGCTCTATACATGCAGCATGCCACTCACATACACACAAAATAAATGAATTTTTAAAAACTTCAGAAATTTGTTGAGTGTGATGGCCTTTAACGTCAGCACTCATGAGGCAGAGACATGCAAATCACTGTAAATTCAAGGTCAGCCTGATCTACTAGTTAAATTCCATGCCAGCACTTGAAATTGGATCTCTATGAGTTCAAGGCCATCCTGTCTACAATATTGAGTTCTAGGACAGCCCGGGCTGTATACAGAGACCTTGTCTTAAAAACAATTAACGGTGGTGGTGGTGGTGGTGGTGGTGGTGGTGGTGGTGGTGGTGCACGCCTTTAACCCAAGCACTTGGGAAGCAGAGCCAGGCGGATCTCTGTGAGTTCAAGGCCAGCCTGGTCTACAGAGCAAGATCCAGGACAGGCACCAAAACAACACAAAGAAACCCGGGGGTGGGGGGGTGGGGGGGTGGGGGATGAGGTGGGCACAACAACCCCCTCCCAAAACCCAAGAAACAAAACAACAATTAACCCCCTGCCCTCCAATCAAAAAACCAAAGATTTAACTCATTCTCCATAAAATTCACTTCTGTACAGAGACACCTCACTTGGTAGTTTTCAGAATATTCACTTGTGCCAGGCGGTGGTGATTCAAGCATTTAATTGAGGCAGGCAGATCTCTGAGTTCAAGGCCAGCTAGGTCTACAGAATGATTGAGTTCCAGGACAGCCAGGACTGTTATATAGAGAAACCTTGTCTTAGAAACCGCCCCCTCCCCAAAGAATAGTCACTTGTTCGTCTAATCATTACCCCTAATTCTGAAATATGTTAATTACTACCAAAAAACCCCTCCATATCCCTAAACAGCCACTCTCTATCTCATTCTTTTATTTTTTTTAAAGATTTATTTATTTATTATATCTGCATGTGTCCTTGCAGGCCAGAAGAGGGCACCAGATCTCATTACAGGTGGTTGTGAGCCACCATGTGGTTGCTGGGAATTGAACTCAGGACCTCTGGATGAGCAGTCAGTGCTCTTAACCACTGAGCCATCTCTCCAGCCCCTGTTTATCTTATTCTTATAATTACTATTTACTTTCTACCTCTATGGATTTGCCTATTTTAGACCTCTCATAGAAATGGAAACATACAGTGTATAGCTATTTGTGCCTGATTTACTGTTTTAGAATATATTACTGTTGTAGCATGTATATACATCTCACTCCTTTGTGTGATATGTACATACAAACCATAATGCACACAGAGGTCACAAACTCAGTATAGGTCTTTACCTTCCTCTTTAGAAAGGGTCTTTGGGGCCTGGAGAGATAGCTCAGGAGTTAAAAGTACTGGCTGCTCTTCCAGAGGTCCTGAGTTCAATTCCCATCAACCACATGGTGGTTCACAACCATCCATAATGAGGTCTGGTGTCCTCTTCTAGTGTGCAAACAGAACACTGTATACATAATAAATAAATCTTTTTTTTTTTTTAAAAAAGGGTCTCTCAACTGCGTGGTGACAGTGCATGCCTTTAGTCCCAGTACTTGGGAGGCAGAGGCAGGTAGATCCCTGAGTTCAAGGCCAGACTGATCTACAGAGTGAGTTCCAGGATAGCCAAGGCTACACAGAGAAACCCTGTCTTGAAAACAAAACAAAATAAACAAGCAAAGAGGGAGGAGGTGTCTCTGCATATGTCAAGCTTCCTGGCTCGCTCTCCCAACTTAGTGCAGGGGCACTAGGATTACAGGCACATGGGGTTACATGGGGTTTTGGGGGTCAAACTCAAGTCCTCATGCTTGTGCAGCTAGTGCTTTACCCACTGAACAACCTCCAAATACTTCATTCTACACCATGGATATTATTCAATAATTAAAAGAATGTTTATCAAAAAAATGCTTATGTTTTACTCTGATGATGGGCATTTGTATTATTTCCATTTTATGAACAGTGCTGTTACAATCAGTGTATTGAGTTTTGGTATAAACATATTTCCAGTTAACTTTGAAGAACTAGTGGTGTAACTGTGGGGTACTATGGCTAAGTTTTTGAGGAACTCTAAAGTGGACACACTGTTCAGGTAGGAGTCCACCTCAACCCCTGGCACCCTGGCATCCCTATAACCAAAGAGTGTGGAATGTTTGGAAGGAGTCTGGTGGAAGATCCACCTCAACTCCCCTCCCCTATCTCTTTCCTTAAACCGCTCCTACAAAGCCTGCCAGACACAGCTTCGACCCCAGAGAGGCTCAAGACCACTCCCACAGGATATATAAGCTGCATCCCAGAAAACAATGGCACTTTTGGTCCCCATCTGAGGGGGTGGGATATGGCCTGGGAACACTTTACCCAATTTGGTCTGATTCGGTTTGCAGAGTCAGTGGAGAGGCCTTCAGGAGGTCTAAAACTTATAACACACCATTTTACACTTCCACCAACAATGGCCTCAGATTTCTTCGTATGTTAGTGTGGTGGCTAATCTTGGTTGTCAACTTGACTACATCTGGAATTAACTGAGACCCAAACAGCTTGGCCCATCTGAGGAATTTTTCTTGGATTATTTGAGGTGAGAGACTCACCCTAAATCTGGGCTACACCTTCTTGTGGGAACCCCCATGAAAGGATATGGAAGAGGAAGCTTTCATTTTTTTTGCCTGCTTGCCTTCATTCTGACTAGCAAGTTCGTCTATCCTGTTCCTGAGACACCCCTTTGCTAGTGTTAGAACTTACCTACTTCTTCGGGACTCCAACAGAGACTGAGCACTAGCAGTCTCTAGGACTTCCCTGGGACTCCAGCACCAGATTAGGACTACGAGACATCTAGTCTCATGGACTGAACAATTGCTGGATCCTTGGCCTTTCTGTCAGGAGATAGCCATTATTGGACTACACAGGCTGCAAAGGCACTCCAATAAATATCTATATCTACTTTATTAGTTTTGCTCCTTTAGAGAACCCTGACTAATATATAATACATCTAGCTAATACTTTTTATTGTTTTTTTTTTTTCTTTTTTTTTTTAGACAGGGTTTCTGTGTAAACTAGGCTGGCCTTGAACTCGCAGAGATCCACTTGCCTCTGCCTCCTGATTGCTGGTACTAAAGGTGTGCTGCACCACCACCATTGGGCTTTTATTGTTTTTTTTTTTTTTTTTTTTTTTTTTTTTTTTGAGACAGGGTTTCTCTGTGTAGCTTTGCGCCTTTTCCTGGAACTCACTTGGTAGCCCAGGCTGGCCTTGAACTCACAGAGATCCGCCTAGCTCTGCCTCCCGAGTGCTGGGATTAAAGGCGTGCGCCACCACCGCCCGGCTATTGTTCTTTTTAATAATAGCCAATATTCATATTATAAAGAATAGGAAAGTACAGTTTAACTCCCTCTGTAGAAGAATTGACTCCTTAGCTCAGGATAATAAAATATCTATTTTGGTGTTTAAGATTAAAAATAAATTTAAGAAGGTCAGTTGTGGTGGCACATTTCTTTCATCCCAGCATTGCTGAGGCAGAGGCAGGCAGATCTCTGTGAATTCAAAGCCAGCCTGGTCTAATAGTCCCAAGGCCAATCAGGGGTACATAGTGACTTTGTCTACAAACTAATTTTTTCCCCTATTAACAGAGTTGGAGAGATCAGAGGTTGAGACTACTGCCTGCTGGGGATCTGATGCCTTCTTCTGGCCTCAGAAAACACTGCATAGAAGTGGTGTACAGACAAACATACACGGCAGGCAAAAACAGCCATCTTTTAAAAACAAAACAAAACAAAACAAAAAAAACTGGACGAACAGTAATTTCTACAACAGTAGAGGGAGGGGGTGGATGGAAGTAGGAGCCAGAGGGCGGGAAGGGCTGCGGTGAAACATTCTTTTGGACATGACATGGCCCGCACACAAGGATAGCGGTTGTGGTCACCGGCACAAGATGGCAATCTCAACATTCGATCCACGAAGGGAGAGCGGCTCACGAGGGCCCACCACTCCCAGAGGTGGTTTTGGCAGTTAATGGTTGCTGCGGGGAGGAGTCGACGTTTTCTTCAGTGGTGTAGTCACCGCTGAGCTGCCGATGCTCCAGGAGATAACCACCCACCCACCCACCCATTCTCATACAATCTTAACTAACTCAGTGAATGACAACAAAGGGCAGAAAAGAGAGGAGAAGGGGCCCTGTTGGGAAGGGGTTCAAGCAGGGGATGAAGGAATGCCGTGGAAGGAAAAAAACGACCACGATGCTTTGCATATGTGTATGAAACTATCATTTTAAAAATACCAGAACACAAAACCCCAAACACCCTTCTACTTTCAAAACAGACACGAGAAAGGGTCCTCTGAGGGTGAAGACTGCCGAACGACAAAGTCGGTCTCGACCATCTGAGGCTGTTCCCATTCTGCCAAACATGTTTCTAATTTCACACCCGATAAAACTCCCTTTGGTCTTTGCACACCCAGCGCCAACGTCCCGCCCGTTAGGTCTTGCGGGAGCTAGCAACGGCTACAGCCCGCCGGCGGCACGTTCACTCCTCCGCGAGCAGGGCGGTCTCCATCCTCTGCGCTCTGCCAGAGCCGAGGCATGGAGCTGACTCAGTTCGCTGTCTGGTCTCCAGCCCAAGGCTCGCCAACGCTTTTTTGGTGAGATAAGTGAAGAGTCGGGACAGCGGGGGGCAGAAAGATCAGACAAAGGGGGCAGCGCGGGCTAACGATTTTTAGATGCGATCCCTCCTCTCCCCAAAGGCTCGCCTTCCCGAGGCTGCCCTCCACCACAGCCTGCTCACGCCGGAGACGCCCGGCGCCCCGCCCCCGCGCTCACCGTCCAGAGCGTCGTCCGGATCGGCTCTCACGCCCTGCGCGTCCCGCTCCACGAGGGGCCCGAAGAACTCGGCCACCAGCTCCTTCATTCTGGCCACACCCGCCGACAGGCTCTGGAGAGGGTCCGCATCGCCCGACGCCTCACAGGACACTTGCAGCCGCTGGGTCTCCCCATCACACCCGACGTACTCGCCCGTAAGCTCCATGGCGACCACTTAGCTTCAACAGCGCGCCACAGAGACGGGCCACCCGGAAGCGGAAGCCACCCCGCGGCCGGGGGCGGGCGAGAGAGGCGGGTACAAGGAATGACTTCCGATTCCCGGGACCCGCCCCGCCCCTTTTCCTTCCGTCTCCTTCCTTGCGATTGGCTGCCTGGCGCCCAGGCCCCGCCTTCTCACGACGCCCCTGGCGGTCACTTTTCCCGCCTCCGCCTGGGCCGCGCAGCCGAGCTCTGTGACAGTTGAGGATGGCCGGAGCCGAGAGCCCCGCCGGCGGCCAGGCGGAGCTGGAGCCCGTGGTGTCGCTGGTGGACGTGCTCGAGGAGGACGAGGAGCTGGAGAATGAGGCGTGCGCTGTCCTGGGCGGCAGCGACTCGGAGAAGTGCTCCTACTCGCAGGTGCGCGCGGCCCGGCTGCTCCCGCCGCTCTGCCAGCTTCCCGCCGGCCGCGGCCGGGCGGGCTCCGGGGCGGCCCTCCACCCTGGGCTTCCACAGCCCCGGCCCTGCTGCCCTTTCATCTCTCCCTCCGCCCGGCCGGCGGTACTCTGCGGGCTCCGGTCCTGGAGCCGCAGCTCTGTGCTCGTTGTCGGCCTGCTGTCCACGAGCTAGCTCATCCTCGTGACCTCTCAAACCCAGATAGATATTCGTCGCCCCACTTATCCCACCCCTAAAGAATGTTAATTAGGCACCAGATGGGGAAAAGTAGAGTTAAAGGGAAGTGGCCTGGATTTGAAAGGCTGCCCGTGAGGGTAGGCTTCTCGACACTCCTGCTAGCCAGTGCTTTTTTCCGGTTAAGTTCCGTGTGTATGGGCCGTGTGACACCCCCACTCCCTCCGGAGTAGATCGGAACCAAAACATCATGTGACCCTGGAAAGCCAAGGGAGGAGAAAAGGATCTGTTTGGCGTTTGTGCGACCTTGTGAACAAGAATTTGAGGGCCTGTGATGTAGTGTTTCGTGACGCATCTCGTACATCTAAGTACAAAAGTGGAGAAGGGTGGGTAGGAAGGAACTAACAGGACGAGAATTGGTGGAAGGAAACAGGCTAATAACCATGCCCGTGGGTGGAGTGGAAGACTGGGGAAGAAGGGACTTGGGAGTTATTGTGTGGTGTGGACTGAAGTCATAATATTGTCTTCCTTAACCAACTTGGGTTTGCGCTACAAAATTGTTGGATTGTTGAATAAACCTTGTATCCCAGAAATAGGCGCAGATGGTCAGTGGCAGATGGTGTTCAAAGGATCACCACTAAAACACTCCCCACTTCCTTGGAAGAAGGAAAGGAAGGTCCTAAGTCTGTGTTTGAGCTGTTTATTAATACCATTATCTTTATAAAATGTATTAACTAAAAATTTTTGTTGTTGGAGATAGGGTTTTAGGTAGGACCAGACTTGCCCTGAATTCCTGATTCTCTTGCCTTCACTTTCCAAGTACTGCTGGGATTACAAGTGTGCATCATCTTGCCTGGCTTAACGTTTTTTGTTTTATTTTTGAGACAGAATTGCAATGTGTTCTGAAGCTCACTATGTAGGCCAGGCTGGCCTTGAACTCACAGAGATCCACCTTTCTCCCAAGAGCTAGGGTTAAAAGCCTGGTCTTAAGTTTGTTCTTGTTTTTAACAGTCATATCTCTAGAAGTATAGACAGTTTTTTTTTTTAAAGATTTATTTTTTAATTATTTGTGTGGGTATATGTATGAGTGTAGGTGCCCTTGAGGCCAGAGGAATCTGATCTCCCTGGAGCTGGAGTTACAAGGGGTTGTGAGCTGCCCAACATGGATACTGGGAACTCAGAGCTAGTTCTCTGCAAGGGCAGTTTGTGCTCTTAATCTCTGAGCCATCTCTCTAACCTCAAGTTGATTCAGTAATTAAAAAAATATATATACTGGTGTGTGGGGGTGTGTGTACCATAGAAGGTGTGCAGACATCTGAGATGGAATGCAGGTTTCTAGGCTTACACAGCCAGTGCTTTTACCCACAGAGCTACCTCACCGGCCCTACAGTTTTTGTGTTGAAGTGAAATAGACATTTGTATAGTTGGGCTGGCAAGAGGTCAGCAAAGTGCTTTCTGCACATGCATGAGATCTGTGCCCCATCCCCACGAACCACAGGAAGCCAGTCATGCTGATTTGTGCTTGTAATCCCCTCTCTGGAGAGTCATGTGCCCCCTTACCAACATTTCTTAAGTTTTGGCTGTTTTTTCTTCAACTTTTAATTTTTAAATACTTTAAATTTACAGATAATTTGAAGGAATAGTATTATGAGTATCTGTATACTTTGTATATCTATTGCTTTTAAACACTTCTCTCTATTGAATACACTTTCCCTTTTTAGTCTTCATTACTTGACAGTAACTAGTGGGCATCATTATACTACTCTCCTAAATGTTTTCCCATTTATCTCCCTCCAGATTAAAATGATTATTTTTATGTATTGATTTTTCCTCTTTGGTGGAATTATAAGCATTTTCTAAAATTAAAAATATGGTATTATTCTCTTAAACCTATGTAAACTCACCTTTATTTTCATGTGTTAAATGATTAAAAATATCAATTTATTCACAGATTTAAACTTTCTATTGCTGTAAGAAAAAAATTACATAAAAACAGGCATCAGTATAGATCTGGAATTTGTAATGGTGTTTGGTCGTTTGTTGCATAACTACATTTTCTTTTACCTCTTTTTTTGGGGGGATGGGGCTGATCATTTAGGGCTCAGTGAAGAGACAAGCACTGTATGCCTGTAGTACATGCACACCAGAGGGAGAAGAACCAGCAGGAATTTGTCTAGCTTGCAGTTATGAATGCCATGGAAGTCATAAACTATTTGAACTATACACAAAAAGGTAAGGCAGTTTTTTGCCAAATATCTTCTAAATGTTTAGATTCTTTTGCAACCACAATGCCTACTTAATTTTGCTTTTCATTCAGAGTAGTTGTGTGTTGGTAAAATTTAATATGGGAGGGAATGGTTTTTCTATAGGCCTTTCAAAATTTAATTATGGTTACTAGCTTACACTACTCATCTTTTCCTTTTGTTATTTCATTTGTTTGTATGTTTGAGAGTGATAAAGATTTTTTTTATTTGTAGCGATGTCCAAAAATTGCAGTCTTTTGTTGCTTTTGTTGGAAAACTTCAAATAAGATACACAAACATCAAAAAGGCCATTTAGATTCTAGAAACGAATCAGAAATGAAAACTGTGATTGGTATTTTAAGAGTAGTTAATTTTAAAAGAAAACTTAAATATATGTTCTTCCTCTTTTCTTAATAGAAATTTTCGTTGTGATTGTGGAAACAGCAAGTTTAAAAATTTGGAATGCAAATTATTTCCTGTAAGTAAGCACTGTGATTAAATGTACTTGAGCAGGGGCTGGAGAGATGGCTGAACAGCTGCGAGTATGTCCTGCTCTTTCAAGGACCCAGCTCAGTGGTCAGCATCTACAACTACCTGTAACTCCACCTCCAAGGGCTCCAACTCTTCTGGATTCTGTAGACACCTGAATACACACATATGCATGCACACATAAATAAAAATAAATCTTTTTTAAAAATGTACTTAAAAGAGCTAAGGTTGGTATTTACCACAGTGTAAAAAAGCAAAATATTTAGTCTTGAGTATTTCACTTTTATTTTAGCCAGTTGAGAGTCTACAATTTACAGTGCAGTTAATGTTAAAGGTCTGGGAAATGTTCTTTAAGCTGGTTGAGTTTTGTTTATTGTGATCATCCATGCATGCTGAGACTTTTAGAGCAAAGCATGTGACTGGTAATCTGCAAAACAAAACTATGCTTTCAGAAAAGTTGTAGGAAAATTTCTGATGAACGAGAAAGGAAGGAGAATGGCACATTGTTCATTAATAATTGCTAAAACCTTCATCTTTTCTCTTTATGATTAATTTTTGACAATTTTCCTCCTTTTTGCCCCCAATAACCTGAATGTCTTATCTTTCTTACTTGCAATTAAAGAAATGTCTTGAGGGTTGGAGAGATGGCTCAACAGTTGAGAGTATGTAGTGCTCTTCCAAAGGACCTGAATTCACTTCCCAGCACCCATCTCTGATGGCTTAAAACTACCTAGCTACAGGCACCTGCACTCATGTATGTGCATATACCTGCATGCGTGTGCGCGCACACACACACACACACACACACACTTAAAAATAATAAAAAGTAATCTAAAAAAAAGAGCTGGGTGGTGGTGGCCCACACCTTTGATCCCATCACTCAGGAGGCACAACCAGGTGGATCTCTGAGTTTGAGGCCAGCCTGGTCTACAAAAGTGAGTTCCAGAATAGCCAGTGCTACACAGAGAAACCCTGTCTTGAAACTCTCCCTAATCCCCCAACCCTCCCCCCAAAAAAGGTGAAGACAAACATAGTTGTACTTAGCTGTAATTTCAGCATTGGGGAGGCAGAGACAGGCAAATCTCTGTGAATTCTTTGTGAGTTTGAGGCCAGCCCACTCTATACAGTGAGTTCCAGGATAGAGAAACCCTGTCTCAAAACACAATTTAAAAAAAGTGTCTGGAAGTCCCAGGCCAGTGTCATGATTAATTTTGATCTCTGTTTTGTTGTATGAATATATTAAATAAATTTCTCCCAATTGCTGCAAAGAAGATAGAGAAAACGAGGTGTTTTCTGTCTATGTAACTTGAAAAAAATATTTCTAGAATTAATTTTTTCCTTCTGACTTGAAAGTTTATGACTAGCTTGTAGGAAGATATTTAATTTAGAGATTTCTTAAATGTATACATTTTATGATGTATGAGATTGTACCTAATATTAGACTATAATATGTACTGAAATGTATTCTCTTTCAGGACAAATCAAAGGTAAATTCTTGCAATAAGTACAATGACAACTTTTTTGGATTATACTGCATTTGTAAGAGACCTTACCCCGATCCTGAAGATGAGGTAAGAGAATCAGAAGTTTAAAATATGGCTCTCAAACTTCTATAGAACTGAACTGGGGTTTTGTTGCTGCTGTTTATTTTGGATTTTCCCCCCTCATTTGAATATCATAGAAATAAAATATTGGAGAGGACTTTCTTGAGGCAAAAATTCCTGTCTCACTTGCCTATTCCATCCTCAGATATTTTCTAAGAAATAACAGTTTCTTTCCTCTATGGAAAAAATTAAATATGCAAATAGGCTTCTTTTTAAATTTAAATGACAGTGTAAGCAAAATCCCAGAATTAGTTTGTGCATTCACTTTTGCAACTAGCTTTTTTTTCACCAGTGTGTCATAGATCAGCTTCCACAGTGAACAGTATATAAATCTAGCTGGGTGTGGTAACTGGTGCCTTTAGTTTTAGGAAATAGAGGCTTGAATACAGTCACAAGTTCAAGGTTAGCCTGACCCACATAATGAGTTCCAGGCCAGCTAAGGATACATAGGGAGGCACCGTCTCCAAAACAAAAGAGGAAAAAACAAATGCAAGTCAACCTTGTAGCTGCTGGAGTCAGTTAGCCTAATGCCTGTAAGCAGAGTGGCACTGTCCAGACTCACTATAAAGCCTTCAGTGAACATCCATAGGTGCACACTTCTATAGCACTCTAGGTGTTATAGAAATGCATAGCATTGGTGGGTCCAAGGGCATCTGTATTTACATTGTGATCACTAAAAGCATTCAGCTGATGATAATATTTTGATAGTATTTTTCTTTTTCTGTGTGTTTTGTTTTCTTGAGACAGGGCCTTTTTTTTTTAAATGGTGGGAAAAAATGTGTGTATTTAGAATAAACCAGCTGGACTTAGCTTAGATGATCCCAATTTTGTTGGCTGCATCCAGAGCATCATAATCAAGAGCCAACTAAACATATGCCTTCTCTCAGTCAGGCCTTATCTGGGTATTGACTTTGGCCACATTAATGTAGAGTTTCTTTACAGCCCGTTTGATTTGGTGCTTGTTGGGCTTGGCATCCACAGTCAACCCAAGTGTGTTGTCTCCTGTCTTCATGGCTGATTCAGTGGTCAGGAGGAATTTGATGGTGGCATAATGGTTAAGCTTGTTTCTCCTGTCTTTTGAATGTATTTAGGTTGTGTTAGGAGCCATGGGGTCTTGGGCCACCAGAATGTGGGTGACATGTGGATCTTTTTGTGGCACTGGATGCCTTTTAGCATTGCTTCCTTGGCTTTCAAGGCCTTTGCTTTTAGTGCCATCTTGGTGAAAAAGAGAATCTGGGTCTTATGTCTCCCTGTCTGGCCTCAAACTTGGCTTCAAGTGGTAGGATCTCCTGGCAATTTTTCTTAAGTCTTATCAACCCTATATATTATTAATCCTTTAAAATCTTGCCATGTTTGCTCAGTGGTGGTGGTGCATGCCTTTGATCCCAGCACTCACATGGCAGAGGCAGGTGGATCTCTGTGAGTTAGAGATCCCAGCACTCTAAAGAGAGTGAGTTCCAGGACAGCCAGGTCTATATAAGAGAGACTGTGTCTCAAAAGATTAAAAAAAAAAAATCTTGCCATGTTATATGGCAATGTTTTATAATTATTGTATGAGTGTTTTGCCTGTGTATGTGTATGTGTACCAAGTGGGTATCTGATGCACGTGGAGAGTCAACAGGGCCTCAGATCCCCTGTAACTGAAGTTGTCAGCCACCATGTGGGTACTGGGAACAAACCAAATTCTCTGCTAGAGTAGCAAGTACTCTTAACCACTGAGTCATCTCCCCAGCCCTAAAATTGGGTCTTTTAAGACTTTTCTTTAGCTAAGCGGTGGTGGTGCACACCTTTAATCCCAGCACTTGGGAGGCAGAGATAGGTGGATCTCTGTGAGTTTGAGGCCAGCCTGGTCTACAGTGAGTTCTAGGACAGTCAAGGCTACACAGGGAGACCTTGTCTTGGGTGGGGAGGAGAATTTTCTTTTTCCTGCTTGTGAATGAAATTATTCAGCTTCCTATAAGTTAGAGGCATATCTGTAATGATTTCTGCACTGGCTTTCTATCTCCTTAATGTTTTGTTTGTGTATTTACAGATCTGCAAGGGTATTTTGTGTTGTAGAGGAATTAACTTCCATCTTTCTGGCTTTTTAATCATCTGGGACCATAATTATTGAACCAAATCATATATAAGGGGAAATTAAAAGTGTCTTTTAATAGATATCTCTTAAAACTGGATAATTTTAAGAATGGAATAAAATATTCCTTATAGCACTTTTGAAACAAAAGACTCCCTCTCCCCTAAAAAAGAAATAAATTGAGAGACAGAAAGAAGAAAACAAACAAAAGTGCTCTGTCTATTGAGTGTCCTATTTATTTATTTCTTATTTTTGTCTCTTAAACTACCACAGTAAAGGGACAGAAAACATTAGAATAATATCTAGTTGGTATGAAAGCCTAAGATAAAGGAAAATTATCCTCTACATAGTCTGTGTGTGTGATTTTTCTAGTGTTGGCTCCGAAGGAATTTTGAAAACTGCAAATACTTTATGGAGAATGGATTTGTCCTCTTGACTGCTCTCACATGGATGGATTTCTCAGAGTTGCTAGAGAATAACTTAATATCTAGTTCTACTGTGGTCATATTTACTTCCATGCCCTAGAATTCAAAACAATCATTACAAAATGTTCTTTTGTTAGGTTCCAGATGAGATGATTCAGTGTGTGGTCTGTGAAGACTGGTTCCATGGCAGGGTAAGGAATACTTTGACCTTTTAAGATGTGTCCCATGGGGCATGATGGTACATGCCTATCATTCTAGCACTTGGTGGGTGGAGGGAGAAAGATCAGGAGTTCAAGGCCACCCTCAGCTACTTGAGACTGTGTCTCAAAAATAAATAAATGGGGCTGGGAAATGGCTCACTGGGTCAAAGAGCACATCTTTAATCCTAGTGCTCGGAGGCAGAGACTGGCAGATTTGCTGTGAGTTCAAGGCCAGTCTGGTTTATGTAATAATTTCCAAGTCCGCCAGGACTACAACAGTGAGACCCTGTCTCAAAAAAAATATTCTTCTGTTTTATTTTACATTTCCTTTGATTAAAAACATCATCAGTGTACTTTTACAATATCTGTTTATAAAACAACAGGCATTCTAGAGAACTTGGAGATCACAGGAAACATCTGGTTTTCTATATCCACAGCATCTTGGTGCCATTCCCCCTGAGAGTGGGGATTTCCAAGAGATGGTGTGCCAGGCTTGTATGAAACGCTGTTCTTTCTTGTGGGCTTATGCTGCCCAGTTGGCAGGTAAGTGTTTCTGTGAGGTTAATGTGACACAAATTTGTAGTTGTGAAATGTGTGTCTTCAACCCAGAATTTTTAGCAGTTATTTTTTTTAAAGATTTATTTATTATTTATACAGTGTTCTGTCAGCATGTATACCTGCAGGCCAGAAGAGGGCACCAGATCTCATTATGGATGGTTGTGATCCACCATGTGGTTGCTGGAAATTGAACTCAGCACTCTGGAAGAACAGCTAGTTTTAGCAGTTATTTTTAACTGGACTTGAGGGAGATCTAGAAAACATCCAGCTACGTCCCTTCTCCACACAGTGCTTTTAGACTGGGTGAGAGCCTACCAAGAACAAATGTGAACTTGAATGCTGTGATGCAGAGTATTGATACAACCAGAGGTAGAGAAAGTATTTGCATGGGGCTTTGAAGGATAAATAGAACTAAAGTAAGTAGCTAAATGTAAGATATGTTTTGAAGGGGGTGGCATCATAATTCTTGGGTTGTAACATGCCTTAGACTTATCAATAATAGATAAATATTACTCACAGTAAAGGTCAGGGTGCCAGATATGAAGTCCATTGTTCATACATGAGCTTCCTGTGTGTCCTCACATCATGGAGAGAGCATACAGGCTCTCTAGTATTCTCTAGGAATACTAATTGCAGTTAGGAGGAAAGGCCCTACTTATAGTCACCTTTTGGGGTGGGGATGGGGCGTATTTTCGAGACAGGGTTTCTCTCTGTAGCTCTGGCTGTCCTGGAACGCACTCTGTAGACCAGCTAGGCTGGCCTCGAACTCAGAGATCGGTCTGCCTCTGCCTCTGGAGTGCTGGGATTAAAGGCCTATGTCACCACCTCCTGGCTCTAATCACCTTGTAAAGGCCCGACCTTTTAATACTACTGCACTGGAGTGTAGCCAGATGTTTCTCTGGTCCTGCCTTGCCTAGCAGTATGGATGAATCTCTCCCACCCATAGTAGTCCTGTAGCCGCTTTTAAAATAATCACACGGAGGCTTATAATAATTACAAACTGTATGGCCTATGGCTTCAGCTTCTTGCTAGCTAGCTCTTTCATCTTAAATTAACCCATTCCTATTAATCTGTATGTTGCCACATGGCCATGGCATTACCGGTCTGCTGGCATCTTGTTGCTCCTTCAGCGACGGGCTGGTGTCTCTCCTGACTCTGCCCTTCTCTCTCTCTCTCTGCTTGGATTTCCCACCTGGCTGTAAGCTTTCTTGCCATAGGCCAAAACAGCTTTATTTATTATCCAGTGGGAGCCACACATATTCACAGCATACAGAAAGACGTCCCACAGCACTGAAGGTTGACTTTTAGCATAAGTATTTTGCAGAGTGTATGTATCCCACCTGTAGCAATGGGGAAACAGCATGCTATGTGGGTTACACACCAGGAAATGGAATAAAAACACAAGCTATAAAAAGAAAACAAAACAAAAATCCCACAAGCTATCATGCTGAGGGGTCGTCAGGTGTGCTACTTACACCGGACATGTTTTCTGCTGTGCCATCTAAATTTCTAGTCCTCATTTCTATGGACTTTGACCCTAGAAGCTACAAGCGGCATAGCTATGCCTAAGATCTCTTCCTGCTGGTTTCACAGTCATGGCCTTTCTGTTCATTCTTTTTCCAGATACACTCAGTTTCCTGCAGACACTTGAGCTATGTGTATTTCCCACTGGGTTTTCTTTTTTGCTTTTGGCAGGTTAGTTGTTTTGTTTTGGTTGTATGGATCAAACAAACCCAGACCCTCACACATACTAGGCAAGAGCTGTCTTCTGAGCCACCCCCAGTCCTGTCTGGTTGTTTTTTGAGGTAGAGTCTCTCTGTCACCCAGGCTGGCCTCATGCTTTCTCTGTCTTCCCTAGCGGGTGCTTTACCCTAGACTGCAAGCCCGTCACCCACCGTTAGCTCCTTTACTGTCTGGCTCTAGACCCGTCCTTTCTGACTCCCTCCTCCCAACTAAACACTTGTGTTTTCCAGAACTGTCTTTTTCCTGTTTTTAGTTAAATCCTTTCCTACTGCTTTGTTTGTTTAGTTAGCCCTTCTTTTAACAACTATAGTGTATTCTTTTTTTTTTTTTTTTTTTTTTTTTGGTTTTTTTCGAGACAGGGTTTCTTTGTGTAGCTTTGCGCCTTTCCTGGAGCTCTCTTGGTAGCCCAGGCTGGCCTTGAACTCACAGAGATCCACCTGGCTCTGCCTCCCGAGTGCTGGGATTAAAGGCGTGCGCCACCAACGCCCGGCTTATAGTGTATTCTTTATAAGTGCTTATGTAGTGACTAATATTTTTTTTTTTTTTTTTTTTTTTTTTTTGGTTTTTCAAGACAGGGTTTCTCTGTGTAGCTTTGCGCCTTTCCTGGAACTCACTTGGTAGCCCAGGTTGGCCTCGAACTCACAGAGATCTGCCTGCCTCTGCCTCCCAAGTGCTGGGATTAAAGGCGTGCGCCACCACCGCCCAGCTGACTAATATTTTTTAATGAACCATTTATTTGGGTTAGGCAGGCATAATATTAAAAAGTAGTGCTAATTCCTTTCTTGTTGTTACAGAGACTCAGGCTGCCTTTTTTCCTAGTCCAAGATATTTTAGCAGAATGTGATTTCTTGATCTGAGAGGCCAATACACCTGTGTGTGTTTGTTTGTTGAACCCACAGTCACCAGAGTATGTGCTGAAGATGATGGGCTACTGCTGAATGTTGATGGCGTGGGTGATCAAGAGGTTATCAAGCCTGAAAATGGAGGTCACCAAGATAACGCCCAAAAAGAGGATGTTCCAGAACATGGAAAGAATGCTGGCAAGGAAGTTAAAGCTGAGCAGAATAATGAGCCATGTACCAGCTCTAGTTCTGAGTCTGTCGGCCAGGTAGTGTGTGAAACTTAAGCCACATACGAAGTGAAACTAAGGCTAGGGTAAAGTGCTTGTGATACAGTTGTGAGGACTTTAGGCCTCTAGTACCCATGTAAAGTAAAATGGCCATGCTGGGCATGATGGACACATCTTTGATCCTAGCACTTAAGAGGCAGATGCAGGAAGAGCTCTGTGAGTTTGAAGCTAGCCTAGTCTACATAGCAAGTTCCAGGTTAACCCAAGGTGCATAGTGATACCCTGTCTCATAGTGATACCATGGCAACAAAGTCTGGTACAGTGTGCACCTGTATCCCAGTGCTGGGAAGCTGGAGATGAGAGGATCCCTGGAGTTGGCTAACAGACATTCTAGCCAATTAATGAGGTTCAGTGAGAGACCCTGTTTCAGAACTAAAATAGAGAAGTTGATTGAGGAAGACACTTGAATGTTAATGGCCTTCCTTAAACACACACACACACACACACACACACACACACACACACACACACACACACACACACACACACACACTGGTTAAAAGCAATGGCTGCTAGATATAAAGCAAAGAACAATCAGACTGCAACCCACAGAACCAGGGAGGCTATAAAGCAAGGGGACCCTAGAACGACTGTGGCTTTTCTCAATTACTGGGCAAACCTCAATCAAACATTTCACTATTAGGATAAGAATTTATACTGTATCAAGCTGATAATAGGAAAATAAATAAATAAATAAA
Organism: Peromyscus maniculatus bairdii; assembly: GCF_049852395.1. Lineage (NCBI taxonomy): Eukaryota > Metazoa > Chordata > Mammalia > Rodentia > Cricetidae > Peromyscus > Peromyscus maniculatus. The sequence goes on from NC_134865.1 coordinate 74,213,556, forward strand.
AATGTAAAAAGAGGGGGAAAAAAGCAATGGCTGCTGTTCCAGAAGACCTGGGGTTCAGCTTCCAGAAGTCACATGGTAGCTTACAACTATCTGTAACTCCAGTCCCAGGAATCAGATGTCCTCTTCTAGCCACCCAGGTACCAGGCATGCACATGGTACACAGACATACATGCAGGCAAAACACCCATACACATAAGAACAAAATATGGTTTTACAAACTTAAAAATACAGAACTCAAACTTCAGAACTTCATTTTATTTCAGATAGTGTTTAAGAAGGAAAACACCAAAACTGAGGCGCAGTCTGGCTGCAGACTTGCGGAGCTCCAGGCTAAGCAGTTTGTAAAGGCGGATGCTGCCACCTATTGGCCCCTGAACTGGCGCAGCAGGTTGTGCACCTGCCAAGACTGTATGGTGAGTTCGCAGATTATGCACTGCACAATTTATTCATGGATTTATAGAGGAATTCAGGGAACACTGAATTTCCTGTGGGCCAAATATATAAAGCCACACTTGTAGACTGAGTTCTTGTAGAGGAAAATCAGAATTATGTGATACTTTCTACCAAGTTTCAGTAGAAAACACCAATCCTGTGGCTGGAGAGAGGGTTCAGTGGGTAAGAATTGCATACTGCTCTTACAGAGGACCCAGGTTCAGTTCCCAGCACCCTCATGGTGGCTCACGGAGTCTGTACTCCTGTTCCAGGAGATCTGATAGCTGCTTTTGGCCTCTGTGGGCGCTGCCTGCATGTAGTGACTGACATATGTGCAGGTGAAATACCCATGCACACAAAATAAATAAAAGAAAACCCATAAGTTCTTTTCTTTGTGCTATAGAATGGCTCAGAAACCTAAGAGCTTGAAAATTGGTAAACTAGTAGATTTGAAATTCAGACTGCATAGACCAAATGTCCTGTGGAAGTCCGAAGATTTCTGAAAAAGATCTGGGCCAAAAGTATAAATTCACCAGACAGCTTTGAAATTCAGTTTTCTAGGTGTCAATTTAAAGATGAATAAAGTTGTTAGTTATTCTCCTGAATTTGACTTTCTGAAAATGACATTCTAAGGGGGAGATTGATTTTTGTTTGTTTGTTTGTCTTAAAGAAAATGTATAGAGAACTAGATGTCCTGTTCCTGACAGATGAATATGATACAGTTTTGGCTTATGAGAACAAAGGCAAGAGTGAGCAGGCAACTGATAGAAGAGACCCTTTAATGGACACCCTGAACAGCATGAACAGGGTCCAGCAAGTGGAGCTCATTTGTGGTAAATACTGCTCATAAGGTTTCCTTCTCTATTCAGGAAAAATGTAGATAATCAATGTGTTTCCATCTTTATGCAATGAAAATTAAAATTAGAATTGTCGAGTAGACCTTTAGCTAGTTTGATTTTTTAATATGTTGAATAGTTAGTTAGTTGCTATTACCAACATTTCATGCTAGAATAATGTTTAAGACCACAGTGTTGCCAGGTGTGGTGGACCTTTAATCCCAGCAGTTGGGGAGGTAGAGCCAGGAGGAGCTCTGTGGGTTTGAGGCCAGCCTGGTCTACATAGTGAGATCCAGGACAGCCTGGGCTATGTAGAGAGACCCTGTCTCAAAAGAGAAACAAACAAACTAGAGCATGTACTATTTTAATTAAGGGTAGATACCTGAACACAGAATAATAGAGAAATGTTTCATCCTTTTCAAGTAATTTTCACTGAGCATTATATCTTACCTTGGGAAGTATTGACAGCTTTTTGAGATGTCTCTCAGGGTTGCTTGAGTGGTTCACAGGAAACTGTTAGAAGGGGAAATGTCCCTAAGCCCCAGCATGTTCTGGTGAGATCAGTGTCTCAGTCTTGGTCATTTTACACTTGGAGTCCATGACCTTGTGTCCCTTTTATAACATTGGCTTTATAAATTTCTCTTTTATTTGTAACCAATTAATTTTTTTTGCCTTTATTAGACTAAAAACTTTCAAGTTTTTTCTTAGTTGGTATATAAGCAATAGGCTTCATTATGATGCTTTCATGTGCATATAACACTGTTGACACACACACACCCCAGAGAGAGACAGACAGAGACACAGACAGACAGACAGAGACTCTGAGATCCTTTCTAAAAGTTTTTCAGTGATAGGGGCTGTGTTTAAGAGATTCTCAGCTGTGCTAGTATGTGTAAATTCGAGCCCTTGGTTAAAGCTGTCTGACCTGTCAAGGTTACTGGGGGGGTGGGGGGGAGCTTGATTGCTGAGAAATAGGAAGCCCTGTACAGAAGTTTTTATGGAGTGAGGATATTTCTGGGTTGTGTTTGTTGTTGTTTGTTTGTTGTTTTTTTAGTTTTTTTGAAATAGAGTTTTTTGTGTGGCCCTGGTTGTCCTGGCACTCATTCTGTAGACCAGGCTGGCTTCAAACTCTTCAAACACAAGAGATCCTCCTGCCTTTGCCTCCCAAGTGCTGGAATTAAAGGTGTGCGCCACCATCGCACAGATACCAAGATGAAAGAAGCCCAGAGTTGAGATCAATGGGGAACATGTTTCTCTGGGTTTTAACTAAGACAACATTGCTGTAAACTTAACAGACTTGCCTATCAATAGCAAATGTTTTGTTTTTAAAGTGTAAGGCCCGTCTGAACTTTTTGTTGTTTTGATTTAGAATACAATGATTTGAAAACGGAACTTAAAGACTATCTGAAGAGATTTGCTGATGAAGGCACGGTATGTTGAGTTGAAGAATCTTAATCATAGCTTTGTTAGTTTTGAATAAACTGCTTGTTTTCTTTAATGTTAAAAAATTGTGCAACTTAAATTGAATTGGGATTTTTTTTTTTTTTTTAAGTTTTTGTTTGTATTTTGAAACAGGGTTTTTCAGTGTAGCCTTGTCTGGCTTCAAATTATCCAGCTGTCTGTCTCAGTCTCCCAAATGCTGGAATCACAAGGGTATACTCCCATGCCTGGCAGAGGAGCTGAATGTCTAAGGCAGAACCTACTTACAGGGGTGTTGGCAGGCCAGTGAGACATCAAGAGTCCTTACCACCCTGAATGCGGGCAGGACAGTCAAGCAGGGTCTGACAAGTGACTGCAGTGGAGGAGGACTGGAGGGAATCTGCTAATTCGGATCCTTGGGTGGAGGGGGAAGATGACAGGCAGATGACAGTTAAAATGGGATTCTGAGAAGCCCAGAGTTAGAAGGACTCTCCTGTCAGGCTGAAGTATTATCTTGCTTAGTAAGTCTATACTTGTTTTTTAAAGATTTTATTTTTATTTTATGTGTATGAATGTTTGCCTCTATGTATGAATGTGTACCCAAGGAGGCCAGATGAGGGAGTTGGATGTCCTGGAACTGGAATTGTAGACAGTTGTGAGCCACCCTGTGGTTGTTGGGAACCAGGCCCAGGCCTCTGCAAGAGCCGCCAGTGCTCTTAGCCACCGAGCCATGTCTTCCCCTCACAGGAGTCTGTGCCTGTAAGCATGACTGTAAGATGGATAACGCTTTAAAAATAGAGCTCTGGCCGGGCGGTGGTGGCGCATGCCTTTAATCCCAGCACTCGGGAGGCAGAGCCAGGCGGATCTCTGTGAGTTCGAGGCCAGCCTGGGCTACCAAGTGAGTTCCAGGAAAGGCGCAAAGCTACACAGAGAAACCCTGTCTCGAAAAACCAAAAAAAAAAATAGAGCTCTGAATAAATGTATGGTACTTCTGGCCTTCACTGTTCGAGTGTGTGATGGCTTGAGGCTATCTTTATCAGTGGTTAGGGTTTTGCTTTGCATCAAAGGCAGCTGGGTGAAGCCCTTGGGGTGTGCTCCTGCTGCCTGCCCTCTTGGAATCAGTCCTGGGCCTGGTGGATGAGAGAGGTCATACTATGGATTTCGAGACAGGCTGTGATACTGCTTCTGTAAAATGAGTCTTGTCCCAAATGGTTCAGGTTTGTTGAGGTAGTCTCACTCTGTAGTGCTAGCGTGGAACTCTCTTGGTAGATCAGGCTAGCATGGAACTCACAGAGATCCACTTGTCGTGGCCTCGGTGCTCAGCTGCGTTTTCTTGGTTTTTAGAGCTAGCCCTGCTTGCTCACATCCCAAGGGTTACAGCTGTGTTTGCTTTCTTTGCTGCAAAGTCTCTACTTGAGCTTCGTCCAGCTTTGGCCTCCTTTGTAACCTCAGCATTCTCCAGACTCTCAGGGTGCTTTAGAGAGCTGAGCTCACAGTCTGACTTTGGTGTAGTTTGTGGTCATCATGCTCTCCATTAATTTTATCATGCCATCTTAAAATCCCATTAGAGGGGCTGTGGAGATGGCTTAGCAGGTGAGAGCTTGTGCTATGCAACTCTCATGACCTGCGCTTAAGTCCCAAAACTTACGTAAAAGGTTGTACCTGATTGCACACCCTGCAACCCCAGTGCAGTGGCTGGCAGAGACAAGAAGAATTGCGGGGGCTTCCTGGCTGCTGGCTAGTTCTAGCTTCAGTGAAAGATCTTGCCTCAAGGGAATACAGGCAAAGTGGTATAGCGGGACACCTACATCCTCCTGGGGCTATGTGTGTACACACAGGCACACATACCTGAGAATACACCCCCACTTTCTCAAATCATGTTAGAAAAAAAGAGGTAACACATTTCTCAGTTTACAATTTGAAACTATTTTATACAGAGAAAATTTTGTATCTGATGTGATGATTTAAAAGAACAGAAAAATGTAATTTTAAAAATTATTTGGAGCAGGCCAGGTGTGGTGGTGGTGCATGTCTTTAATTCCAGCACTTGGGAGGTAGAGGCAGGTGGATCTTCGTTAGTGGATTCCAGGACAGCCAGGGCTACATAATGAGACCCTTTCTCTAAAGTAGAGACAATTATTTGGGGAGCTGGAAAGATGGTTCAGCAGTTAGGAAGGCTATTCTTCAGTAGACCTGGGTTTGATTTTTAGCATCCACATGGCAGCTCATAACTCTTTGAACTCCAGTTCCAGGGGATCCAATACCTTCTGGCTTCTGTGGGCATTGAACACACATGGTACACAGACATATATACAGGAAAAACACTCATACACACAAAATAATAATTACTTTCTTTTTAATTATTTGGGTAGCTAGTGAGATGGCTCAGTGGGTAAGGGCACCTGCCCATCATGTTTGACAGCCTGGGTTTGTTCTTAGGACCCACTGACTTGAAAGTTGTCCTGTGACCTCTGTACACATGCTTCCCCCTAGTAAGTAAACAGACACGAGTGAAGGCATCTGGAATTCAGAATTTGACTCTGATGTGTGTGGACTTAGGTCTCCTACCACAGTACCAGGGAATAGATAGTGTTTTCTTCCTTTTTTTCTCCTTTTTTTTTTTTTTTTGAGACAGGTATTCTCTGTGTAGCTTTCGTGCCTTTCTTGGATCTTGCTCTGTAGACCAGGCTGGCCTCGAACTCAAAAAGATCCACCTGCCTCTGCCTCCTGAGTGGTGGAATTAAAGGCGTGCGCTGTGGTGATACATTGTGTACCCTAATAAACTTGCCTGAGGATCAGAGGACAGAGCCAGCCACTAGATTAGACATAGAGGTCAGGCAGTGGTGGCACACACCTTTAATCCTATCCCTTGGGAGGCAGAGATCGGCTGGATCTCTGTGAGTTCAAGGCCACACTGGAAACAGCCAGGCAGTGGTGGCATACACCTTTAATCCCAGGAAGTGATGTCTGGGCAGAGAAAGGTATATAAGGTGTAAGGAAACAGGAACTCACTCTCTTTAGGTTGAGGATTTCGTAGAGGTAAGAACTAGTGGCTGGCTGCGCTGCTTCTCTGATCGTCAGGCAGTTTATTAGGGTACACAGTATATCACCATAGGAGCTTAGCTAATCTTCAAGTTACCCTGTTAAATGTGTGCCACTTTTATTATTTTCCATGTGGAGCTGAGGTAGGTGGTGCAATACCTCTGTGGCCTCAGTGAGCATGTCTGTAAAAAGATGCTATTAACTACAAACTAAGATGCAGAGGCCACTGTCAAATGTGGTTTGGCTTGGGATTTGTCTCACTTCTGTGAAAGGAAAGCAGTGGTCACTTAGTAAAGACTACCCCGAGTTACAAATCTGTCACTTTTGTCAGTGACAGCTTGTGATCACTGCATAGTGTACTGTGTTCTCCGCTCTGGTGCTGGCTCGCTTAGGTGCGTACAACATGGTTCCAGATGGCAGGGAGCTTATCCACCTGTAATTCTGTGGTGAGTGGAGGGGCGCCTGCAATTCTCTTTTGTTTTGTTTTTGTGGTTTTTGAAACTGGGTTTCATTATGTAGCCCAGGCTGGCCTTGAACTTGTGGCTGTCTTCCTACACTAGAATTACAGGCTGCAACCAGGCCAGCTTTTCTGGCTCTGGAATTAACCAGTGGAGTTACTTTGCTTGCCTGTGAGCGCTCTGACTTTTTGTTGCTCTTGTTCAAACCTTGGCTTTTCATCAACAGGTTGTTAAGAGAGAGGACATTCAGCAGTTCTTTGAGGAATTCCAATCAAAGAAGAGAAGGAGAGTGGACGGGCTGCAGTACTACTGCAGCTAGAGCGGAGCGCCGTGCTCCTCATTCAGGTCCATGAAAGTGCCACTGTTCGGAATAAAGAGACCTGTGTCACACTCGGTCCCCTTTCCATCCTCCTGTGGCCTCAAGCTCCCTTCTCCTTAACAGCAGCCACAGTGTTTATGCTGGTGTCTCAACAAGCATCCTCAATGACTCAGCCAGATGCTCCTCATTCCACAGACTTCAGCTTTCCTGTCCAGGATACCCAGGGTTTTGCTTATGTTTTAAGAAGTTTGATCTTGAGAAAGCAAATTGATTTCTTTTTTAGCAATTTGTTCCATGACTCCCAAATGTGTCCCCACAGAGCTGTTGCCTTCTGGGTGCTCTCTGTCTTGCAGGTTTTCTTCCTGTCAGCCTGAACCTCTGTGGGGGACCCATCCCCTCTGCCCTCATGATCACGGTGCCTTGGGTCATGGCTTCCTCAAGCCTGCTCTTCGAGTCCTCACTGCTTTCTGAGGTTTGGTCGTGACTTGAAGGGACTTGGGAACTTTCTCTGGACCAGCCTTCAGAGCACCAGGACTGGTGTTCTGGTGTTGATATCTGTTGTAAGCAGGGAGGCTGACTCATGGCAGGATTGAGGAAGCAAGCCTTTGTTGTGAATTTCACCACCGTTCTTTGGGCACTCAGACATCAGCGTTAGTACTGTAATGCTCCCAGAGCTTCCAGGGAATCCACCCATATCTAAATCCCTTTGCTGCTGCCTAAAATGACCAGATCCCACCTGTGACATGTGGGTGCTTTACAGAGTCCTCTGGTTTCTTACAATATCAGGGATATGCATAAGCATATATTAAAAATGGACCTATTTTGATACTGTTCTGTTAGGAAATTGTTATTGGAACCCCAATAAGTTATTTTTTCCCCTTGAATCTGCTGAAGGCAAAGATACTGACTGACCTTGGTGGTGAGTGGGGCAGTGCCACTGCCCTGGAAGAGGGACCGAAGATTCCAGACAAAGCCCTCAGCTGCACGCATGGTGGGTGAGTTTTTGTATGGAAACAGTGTGCACAGCTACTCCCCTCCTGAATGAAGTCTGAAGATCCTCATGGATTGCTTTATAAAACTCAGTGTTTGAGGGAAGCCTTTTAAAAGTTCCCTCAGTCTATGTGGAAAACATCTTTTGATCTACAAAGCCCTAAGTTGCCCCTTTGAGAGGAACAGGGTCTTTTCTAGCACACTGTGAGGTACATTAAAGGCATTTTAGGCCACATGTTGGTGTGGATGTTTTTGCGTGTGTGCAGCAATTGTTTGCATGAATGCTCGCCAATTCCTGGGCAAGATGAAAGAGCCTACAAATAAGGCCTGAGGAAATGGCATGGCTCCTGTGCTGTAGCCTGCAGCCTCCTAATGACAGGGCCTGTGAAGACTGATGTTCGGAGCTGGAAGGTTCTAGGCTGTGGGCAATGCCTGTAATGTATTGAGCTAGACTCCTGGAGAGGGCTCAGTTAAAAACCCCAGGTGCCTACAACCTGGGAATCTTCCAAATCTGAGGATATTTTGAACTTGAGAGTTGCACTTCCATGTTCCATCATGTCCTCAAAGTTTGTATCTTCCCAGATGTCCGACTTACTACCAAAAAGTTCCTGTCTGCCTGGGGCAGGTCAGAGCCAGGCTTGGCATAGTGTTAGTGAGCAGCAGCAGTACAGACCCCAGTGCTGAAGGGCTTGTCAAGAAAGGCTCCCCACTTCACCAGACAACCTCCTTTTGTACCTGTTCACAACTAGTTTTCTTACTGACTTGGGCTATCTCTTCTTGTCGAGATGGTTTGGGCCAACATGTCACAGTTGATATTAATGCATGTTTTATGCAAAACAAAAATGTGATACTAGTTACTTTTAAGGAATTCTGGCATTGTATGTACATTTTTGTAGAAATTACTACTGGACTTAACATATTTCAATCAGGTTTCTGTAAAATCCAAATTAAACCAATTTAAAATAGTTGATTTTCTGATTGTTCTAGGTCCTGGTTTTTGTTGTTGTTTGTTTTTGACTCTCTTTCTGGTCCTGTTTAAATCTACCCGGCTTCCATCACTGGTGATAAGAAACTGAGCCTGAGTGTCTACTCACAGCTTTCCTATTCTGGGCCCTGGTTCAAAACTGGAGGCAGTTCAGTCTGTGTTTGCTAGTCTATAAAATGGGTCCTGGGTCTGGGGAACTGCTCAACAGGGTTAAGAGTTTGCTGCCTGAGTTCAAATCCCAAACATCTAAGTGTGGTTGTACTCACAAGCCTGTAGCCCCAGCACAGTGGGTGGTGGAAAGGAGGGTCGCAGGGGCTGCCAGCCTAGGCCCAAGTTCAGTGATGGACCCTGTCAAGAGAATGACATGACCACAGTGAGTTAGGTGAATGAAGTGTCCTCCATCACTGAGCTGCTGCTGTAGCTAATACCCTGATGGAAGCGTCCTCCCTTGGTGCCAGGAACACTAGAGGACAGCTAGAGCAGAGGAGGCAAGCCAAAGAGGTGGTCTAGTCCGGCCTGTGGACGGTCAGTACTGTCTGGGGAACCAACCTGGCCAGGAGCCAGCAGAATTGTCATAATCATGTCACCTTGAAGCTGAGACTACATGACGGGTTTTCACCACTAAGCTACATGGCAGTCTCTGGCACTATAGTAGCCAAGAGGAAGCTTCCAGTTCAGTTCCAGCTTGATTTCTGTTTCTTCTAACCAAAACATGGAGGGACACTCCCTTGGTTTGGTAAATTAACTTAGACTTCCATAAAAGAATTTGATTCTTATCCAACATGCAACCTGTTCCAGGGAAGTTTTTCTAAACCTCATAGGAAGCCTGGTTCCACTGCAGCTTCACCATGTGATATATGGAGACAGGAGACAGGAGGTGATCTCACAGGAAAACACAGTGCTTAGCTTTGTCCACTGGCAACATCACACGGAACAGATGAGGCAGGTGGCAGCAGGGCCGAGGGTTCCTGGGGACTTGGATCAGGGAGGGTGAGAGGAAAGGGTCACTGCTTCCACCAGCCAGCAAACAGAAACATACAGCCCCCTCAGAGCCTAGTGCTCCCAACTCAGACACAGCCACATCAGACTTCTGAACGACAACAGGGAGCAGAGCCCAGGGCCCATAGGAAGTAGACAGGGCGGGCAGCCTAGTGGGGAAAGAAGCCTAAGCTAGGTACAAGTTACTCCTCGGAGGGGAGGCTGGAGGGAGTGAAGTCTGGACACAGTGGACTCACAGCCCTCATCACAATCCTGAGGGCACTGTGCAGTGTAATAGAGAAAGTCCCTGGAAGGGGTAGACAAACACCCTCAGGTCCCACTGGCCATGACGGCCACTGTGCCCATCTCATCTCCCAAACTGGAACATTTATGCTCTCATGGTTGTGCTTTGGATTAGGTACCTTGTAGAGGGAACAAGGTTGCAGTAGGGCCTGAGAGGAAATCAGTTTGGTGATTGAGGGATGCTGTCTAGGCATCATCCTTGGAGGAAAGGGTGTCAGGAATGAGAACACTCCATTACTATTCCCTGAAAGCAAGGGTCACTGGTGTCACCACCACTCTGCCATACAAAGCACGCAATGTTTTTAAATGAACCAAAGGGCCACCTAGGGCCACAGTTCCTTTATAGTGTCTTGCGAGACTATTCTAGTCACAGTGCATCCTCACCTGCAGAACTGGCTTCTCTGACCACAGCTGGCTGTGACTGTGAAGTGGCTGTCAACTAGAATACCTGATGGGCCTAAGCCCGAGGCTCCATCATGACTCATAAGGGGCTGTTGGCTTCCTGGTATAAGACAGGGGGACAAAGACCCTACCAGAGTCTTTGGCCACCAGTGCAGACTGACAGTGCAGTCCTGATAGGGTGCTGGGAATCTCCCTCTCCCAGTGGAAGTGCCTGACAAAGCACCTGGGGAGGGGACCTACCCATGGCTTTGTTGTCGTGCAAGTTGAGGAAAACTGGGAGGTGCTGGCTATGTTGGTTCTTGTTCAAGGTCTGATACCAAGTGTGTAATAGGGTTTAAGGTCAAAGGTTAAGGCAGGATAAAGTTTGCAGGTATCACCCCCATTGTCACGGAAGCCACTGAAAGGAACCTCTTGGCCTATATTGAGCCACATGAAAAGTGAGGATGAAAGGCAGATGCCAGAGAACCATGGAAGGCTGCGTTAGGGGCAGGCTGGGGAACGTGGGTAATGAGATGGGAGGAAGCTAGGACAATGTCATAGAGCTGTGGGTGTCATGGTGTCTGGTGGCAGGCAGAGGTAAGAGGGGAAAAGGCCTGCTGAGATTCCGTAATCTCTTAAGATGACTAGAAATGAGACCAAGAGCTAGGAGATGAGCTTCCATGTTCTCTGAAGCTGGCTGGGTGATGTGGCCATCTCTCGTCATGTGAGCACCTGCCTTAAAGCTCCAGACAAAACCTGCTGGCAGAGCCTCCATAGCCAGTGAGGCAGAAGAGGGTGCGGTGCTCAGGGCAGGAGGGCTCCCAAGTGGCATGGGATGGGCCCAGAGCAATTCAGAGTGTGGTAGGGCAGGGGACAGGTAAGAGAGGTGGGGTACAGGGCAAAGAGAGGTAGGACAGAACAGTGACATTGGGGAGTAACTGGAGTCACGCAGGGAGGACAGCTGTAGGGTTCTTTAACAATCCCACACCTTGCAGTTGTGCCTTACAGTCATCTCCCTCCGCCCTGCCACTTCCTTCCTATCCTGATGGCCTGGCTTCAGCCTCCCTCTTGTCCTCCCGTTCCAAGCCCTCACGGGAGCTGCAGCACAGACAGCCGCGAGGAGGCAGTTTGGAGTGCATCAGAGAGGGAGAACACTGGGAGAAGATGGGGTTGGCCCCAGACCCAAAAAGGCATCTGTCTCCCCCAAAGGTCAGGGATTGAGGACGGAGCTGGAGGCTCCACAGGTAGAGGCTCTCTAAAGTGTCACTAGGTTGGGTGACGTGGTAGCCATGGGGCTTTCTTCAGTTTCCCAAAGCTGGACCCAGCACATGAGATGGATGTGTCCTTCACTTGCAGGTCAAAGGCCAGAGACAGGAAGTAGCTGACAACTCTGGGTAGGCTATCCTGGAGGGGACAGGAAGAGGATGGAGTCCAGAACGCCACAGAAATTAGTACTGAATGGAGAACTTGAGAAGACATTACTGACAGAAGGAGGGAGTGGTGTGGTGGTTTGAAAGAAAATGGCCCCCAAAGGGAGTGGCACTATTAGGAGGTGTGGCCATGTTGGAGTGGGTGTGGTCTTGTTGAAGGAAGTGTGTCATTGTGGAGGCGGGCTTTGAGGTCTCATGTATGCTCAAGCACACTCAGTGAGACAGCCCACTTCTTGTTGCCTGCAAGCCAAGGTGTAGGACACTCTACTTCTCCAGTACCGTGTCTGCCTGCACACTACCAATGTCGCACCATGATGATAATGGACCAACCCTCTGACAATGTAAGCCACCCCAATTAAAGGTTTTTCTTTTATAACAGTTGCTGTGGTCATGGTGTCTCTTCACAGCAGTAGAAACCCTAAGACAAGTGGACTGAGAGCAGGAGGGAGTGACGAGTTCAAGATGGAGCCCTATTATGGCTGCTCCCTCTGTGGCCAACAGGGCTTGGAATGGGAGGACAAGAGGGAGGCTGAAGCCAGGCCATCAGTATAGGAAGGAAGTGGCAGGGTGGGGGAGAGATGACTATAAGTAAGTAGTAGTACAACTGCAAGGTGTGGGATTGTCATAGAGGCCGTCCACCACCCACTGCCCTTCCTGTATCCCACGTGGAAGAAAGCACAAGAAAATCTACTTCCTGGAGGGGGCTGGGAAGTGAGACATGGGACCATGACCTCAGCTAGGGTCAGAGGAAGATGGAAGGCTGGAGAGGCCTGGGAGGCTGAGGTGGGGGTAGGAGGGATTGATGCTTTCATCAGAATCCAGGCCTTTAAGAGAGCCAGAGTGACAAGCACGGGTCAGCTGACTACAGGGGTGCCGAGAGCATCATACCAGATGCCCCGAGGAGTGGGAGGGCCTCTGGGGTCATCCACTCCCTGACCAACTGGGGAATTCCCAGGGTCTTTGGTAGGTCTGTCAGCAAACAGAAAAGGGAAGAACAGTTCTTTTCACTCACAGAGGTCTGGGAGACATTTATATCTAATAGAAGATTCCAGAAATGGAAGATAGTTATATAGCTGGAGAGATTGAAGGGTGAGGAATTTCAGGAGAGCACAACAGGTTCCCCTTGGCCTCTGCAGCAGTCTTATGAGGCAGGAGTTAGGGAGGTGTCCCTTCTCCTGAGGACAGAGAGAAGATGGTTTATCATGAAGGGTGAGTTGAAGGTCACAAGACCCATATGTCAAGTCCATAACCAGTGCTTAGTAAGTAAACCACATCCGGGATGAGGAAGCTGGGGTTGGGTGCTTCGTCCTAGATACCATAAGAAAGTGTCCCATAAGGGTTCTCTGATGGATCTTCATCTATGAAGGCTCTTCTTCCTCAAGAATTTCCTGGTCTCCCCTTCACCTTCACCCCAGCTCTGCCACAATCCAGCAGTGACCACTAGCATGCTTGCACACCGGACTTCATGGATGCAGTTCCCCACTGTTTTGAGATGTCACTATAGTCCTAAATCTGAGGCTGTCTGCAGGATGTGGCTCTGGCTGCTGGGGAGACCTCACAGGAGGACAAGCATCTTGTGCCCGGGAGTGGGCAGGCTGGAGTGTGAGATCGGGTGAGGCTCCTAATAATCCCAATGATGAGAGTCAGATAGGTCATTTCAAACGTTGGGTAGTTAGTACGAGTTTGGCAGGTAAGGAAGGGCAGAACCCTGCAACCTACCTTTACCCTTTCTATCAGAATACATCCCTCAGATCCACATGAGTGGAACACACTGCTAGAAGACACAGGGAGAGGAGTTTGGGGACCTTGTGTGTGTGGCCCATGGGAGTAGCCAGGAATGCAGCAAGCTACTGGCAATCTGGATAGGATGGCTAAGCAAAGGGAACCAACGCCTAGAAATTACCAAGTGTCTCAAATAATTTGGTTCTGTATTTGTAGTAGGGAATGTAGTCTGGAAACTAGGGACCAGTGATGTGTCAGGCATCTGGGACAAGGAACAGTAGCAGATGGACATGGTGTGCCTGTCAAATTGTCTCTTAAATACTTAGGTTTCTGGTCATAGAAGAGGGCTGCTGTTAGTTACTACAGAGATCTTTAACTGCTAAAAGTGCTGAGACTCAGTGACCGTTGAGTAGTGACTAAATGAGACATTTATAGCATCCTCTCCAAGGCACAGGGGCACAGAGAATCTAAGCATGGAGAACTGGGTGGAGTGATGTGGAATGCTATCTTCTGGACATCACATAACTGCCATACTTTTGAAATAAAACAAAAAGCAAAAACAAAAAAAGGAATTGAAAAATGTTTTAGAAGAAAGGAAAAGTGAGCAGCTACTATTGTTGACTTCTGAACTTGAAGAAATGAACATGGAGTAGGAAGAGCTCTTAAATGATACCAAGGGACAGAGAGATGGCTCAGTGGTTAAGGTTACTGGCTGTTTTTTCAGGGGACCCAGGTTCAATTGCTAGCACCGACATGGTAGCTTACAATCATCTGTAGCTCCAGTTCCAGGTCTGACACATGCCCTCTTCTGGCCTATGCTGCACCAGGTACACATGATACAGACATACGTGAAGGCGAAATACTCACATCCACAAAATAAAATAAAATTTAGATAAAGAAGAAATTGTGCTGAGGGTTAGGTGAGATGACCCCGTGGTAAAGGTGCTTGCTGCCAAGCCTGACAACTTGAGGTAAACCCCTTAGCCCTACAGAGTGGAGATAACTGACTCCTGAAAGTTGTCTTCTGGCCTCCATACACACAGCATAGCTCATGCATCACACACACACACACACACACACACACACACACACACACACACACACACACACACACACACACTATGCAATAAAAAAAGAAGGATGCTGAGCTGACCTTCTCTATGTTGACAGGGTCCAACCACCTTCAGAGTAGGGTCTAAATGCATGATGGTCTCTGCTGCCAGGTACCTGATGACCAGGTATGAGTTGGCTCTGTCTCTGACAGTTAGCTCCTTTCACTCATAGCTCCTGCAGCCAGTCTCCACCTTCTCAGCTGCTCACTAAGCCATCTACCCAGTCGCCCCCACGTTCTCACCTCCTGTTGGACTTCTGCCTGCTTACCCGTCTTGCCAGCTCTATTCTCCCTTGGAGTCACCACCCACAGACACCTAGGGGCTTGACCTCCTAAAACCATATGAGTAACAGCCACTTCTGAGGAGTGAGGAAGTGACCTTTAGTCTTCTTCCTTTGAGACAATAATATGTCATGTGAAAACTTAACGATGGCTGGTAAGTGGGTAATGGTGTCTACTGCCGAGCCCGATGACCTGAATTTGATTCCCGAGTGAAAGGAGGGGACTGACTTTTCTAAGTTCTCCCCAACCTCCACAAGCTCACTGTTGGCCCGTGTGTGCTCACCCCAAATAAATCAATGTAAATGGGGGTTGACAAGTTTAGCTTAGTGGTGGAGCATGTGCTCAGCATGCCCGAAGCCAAGTTCCCAACTCTGAGCCCCATTTAAAAAGAGAACCAGTATAAATGGTACAATAAAAAAGAAGCAAGCAGGGAATAGAGGCACATGCCTTTAGTCTTGCACTCAGGAGGCAGAAGCAGGCAGATCCTTTAAGTTTGAGGCCATTGTGGTCTAGTGAGTTTTGGGCCCTCAGGGCTACTGAGAGAGACCCTTAATAGGCTACAATCCCAAGTCCTCCCACCCCACAACACAAGTCCCCCTCCTAGGGGCAGCCCTGTAAGCACTCTGAGATTGTCACACACATCTTTAGTCTTTCTCATTTTCTCTTCTCCACAATGGACATGTGTGGCACTTTTATTCTGAAGACCACATTCCCTGTAGCTGCCTTGACTGGACCTTCTGAGTGCCACACTGCAGGTTTCCTTCCTGCCTGTAGGGGTCCTGGGTCAGCGAGTCCCCCCTAAAGGACCTAGGATGGGGTCCTCCAGGGTCATCACCTGCTTCATCTTCCTCCCAATGTTTCCCTTAGTCAAGCAGTGTGTGGACTACTTTTTCCTGAGTTCTTACCTAAATACTTCTCAGGTACTGCTTAGAACTCCTGGCCAAGCTAATTGACTAATATTCAGCTCACTTTCCTCTGGACGAGACCCTCCTTGCCTTGCCTACCAAGTTACCACAAGTCACGAAACACTGTGCCCTTTGTAGCCTGAACAGTGGGCTCTCTGCAGCACTCAGGAGCCTCTTCACTGCCCACTGTTGGGAAGTTTGGAAAATACCCACCTCCCCTCTCCACCCCCTGCTAAAGCTTGTGGCAGCTTTGACATCTGAGACTGACATCAGGGCCAATCTTGAAAGCTTTTGCCTGTCCAAGAGGGGTGAGGGTCCACTAACTAGTCCCAGAGCCCTCGTGTGCAGTCCTTGCCACCCTAGCCTCTGCCCTCCCCTGCCCTCCTTTGGTTCTCCTAGTCCTAGCAGTAGTCCTATCTTTCTAAATAAAGGTCACCCTGCCAAGCCTTCCCCCTTTTAACCAGTATCTTTTCTTCCTGCAAGTTAAAATGTCAAGGCAGAACTAAGGACGTCTTCAGTTCGAGGTCTTTCATGCTTGGAGACCTGAGTACATCTTTGTCCTGCTGACTGACCACAGTGTAGTTCAGGTGCCTGGTACATACACATGGGTGGAACTTCCGCTGGAGACCATTGCTCCAATTTGTACAATGAAATCTCTCAAAAATGTCCTGGGTGAAATAAAAGTCAACTTGACTAATTAGAATGGATAATTTCCAAGGAAACCATCACCACCATCATCAAAATGTTTCTGAAAAATTGAAAACATGAGACAGAAAATCTGGAAAACCTCCAGAATCTACCCTCAAGTGACACAACCCGTCTGTAGATAAAGACCACATGCTGCACTGCCAGAACAGACTATGTCCAACTCCGCAGGTTCTATACAAGCCATTTATTTGAAATGTCAACTATATGTAGGATAAAGTCAGTGTTACATGCTTATCAGTAACAGTAGAAAAATAGAACCAGTGAAAACCTCTGTACAACTGTGATGGTACTCAAAAGAGAAATGTATCGTTTACAATGCTTCACACAGACGAGTTCAAGTTTGGAGGTACCTAAATAAAAATACTATATATTTCTTTAAAAAACACTATGTACAATTGAAGCGTAAACAAGTTTTACAAAGTACTGGTTATGCAGGTTGTAGAAAACACTTGCATAGGACATGAAATCAGTTTAAGAAAGATTTCTGAGCCT
This sequence comes from Peromyscus maniculatus bairdii, assembly GCF_049852395.1. Lineage (NCBI taxonomy): Eukaryota > Metazoa > Chordata > Mammalia > Rodentia > Cricetidae > Peromyscus > Peromyscus maniculatus. The sequence goes on from NC_134865.1 coordinate 74,230,349, forward strand.
TTAGCATTGAAGGCACTTGACTTTACCATTAACAGCACAACCACAAGAAACTCGGTGGTGGAGGCCAGATGTGGCACATACATGGCAAGGGGAGCTCAGGAACCTCGGGTTTTCAGCCACCCCATCTAAGAGCTGAATTCCCTAGGGCCTACCCAGATAACCTGGACAGTCATGTGCAGGTACACCCGAGGACTCTTCCAGAGCATATCTGATCTTAGAGCTCACATAAACACACAAGTAGGAGAAGATATTTCCAAGACACAAACTTGCAAACAGTCATTCTATAGAAATGGCCGCAGCATTATAATATTCTGAATATGGAAGATTAGTACAGTCATGGATATATTTTTTAGGGAAAACAAAATCAAAAGACTTGCCCAGACAATAATCACACAACAACCAGTACAACTGATGGGACAAAATAATTTACACGTCACAGAGCACTGTTCACAAAGCAGTGTTGAGAGAAGATAGTACAACACCTCTAGGGCGTGCAGAATAGCTCTTAGCAAGATTATCTGAATGAGGCTTGAAAGTAACTAATGGTAGACACTGTGAACCACTGCAGACCCGGGAATAGCACCCATCACTGCGGCATTAATAGTCTATTGACTACGAAGAGCTTAACTCAGCTCTAAGAAACACGTAAATGCCTTATCATTGTAAAACAATGGCCTTATGCAAATTTCGTGAAATGTATTTTTTCCCTTAAAAGGCAAGTTCAGTATTATGAATGTATCTCTTTCACTGCAGACATGGGGAGTGTTGATCCTTCAACTCCCAAGAATGCGCCTGAGGTCAGCTTCGGCCCAGCTGGCGCCACATGGCATTCACCGGCTTCCCTTATTCTGTAGCATCAGCTTCATTCAAATGTACAAGGGTTGTGTCCATTGCTAGAACTTCAACAAGTAATGAAAGAAAATGCAATAAAGGATGACAAATGTTAAAAGTCAAAACAAAACAAAACAACCATAAAACCAAAGAGGACAGCCAACAAGGAAGCAAAAATCAAGAATTAGGTTTAGTTAAAAGGTACAGAAAGACAAATATAATCAATACAGTAGGCCCTAAAAGCCCAACAGGTCACTAAAACACTAGGCCGGCTTGGGCCGAGGGACTGCACTCAGAAATAAAGCTAATGGGGCTGTAAAAGGGAGATGGTGTATGGAAATTTAAGGATCTATATTTTGGATGATTTTAATTTTTCTCCTTACGAGCCGCAGGTGACTTTAAATGTAAGTTATTTTTCAAAATTACAAAACTAAAACAAAAATACAAGAAAAGGATCAACAGCATCTTGAGAACCTAAGCTGGTTCTCCAGCCTCAGCACTCAGAGGGACTGGAATGGTGATTGTCCAAACGGCCTGATTGTCCCTGGCCTCAAAAGGAAATCTGGGATTTTTATGATTTGGTTCTTATTAAATTTGTATACTAAGAAATATGCCAGTCCCTGTGGCCTAAGTTTTATATTATACATAAATACCTTCTTTTCTGAGACTGACCCTACCCAGACTTCACATTTACTAAGTACAGCATTAAAAAACTTCATAGATGGGTTCACAGCCAGAGGCACACAGTCTAATGTCCCACTAACACTTATCCTATCACACACAAAAACCACATCTGTTTATCTTCCGAAAGTCACATCAGTCCACAATCCCACAGATTAAAGCAAGATTTCCCTCTATTCACACAGTTTGGCCAGGTTATCTACTAAGTCACTAAAAACAAACATTATAAATTAAGTAATACTATGAACAGTGTCCACTAATTTTTTTTTATAATTACATCATGTAGCTAGGAAATCACATTTAACGAATTTTCAGGAAAATGAAAAATGTGAGATCAATGGTCCTAAAATGTAGAGAAACAAAACCTGTTAAGGTGAGAAAGCGTTAGGTGTAACTGCTTCTCTCCACAGTTCCCTGTACAACAGTCTCAACTGAACCACCTCAAACTGTAGAAAACGATGCCTGTCAACAGGTCCCAGAAACATAGGAGGAACAGAATGGAATTGCTTTTTGCTTCTGTGACACCAACTCTTAAAAATGAGCAGAGCCCCGTGGTTTTCTAACTTCAAGGAAAAGAGCCTTCAGGTGACTGAGCCCACTTTACAGCAGATATGCCTGCCCTGTGCAAGCCTCTGAGCTCAGGCTGTCCATCACCAGGGCCAGCCCCAGTCAGCGGATGCAGGACCAGCAGCTAACTAGTCAGGCAACAGAACTAGTGGCAGCGACTGCCGGGTATGCAGAGATGGACACCTCCCCATCTATGAGATTATCTACTGTTGTAATTGTTTAAATGTCAGATCATTCCTGAGTGTGTAGATCCACAGGGTAGGGCGGGGAAAGACCGTAAGAGAAACTAGAGTTTCAGGAGAAATCAGATTGCCAATACCTAATAAAAACCTATTTACCTCAAAGTGCATGTAATTCACTTATACGGTAGCTCATGAAGGCTCCCTAGCCCTGCATAGTTTTAGAGTGTGAATGATTCCTAATTATATGTACACACACAGAAAAGAGGTTCCCAAATACTTTCTCCACAAAGAATGTTCAGGAAGTTTCTTTTCCTCTAAGTGCTACAGCTTTGTGTGTTTATAAAAATACAAAGTGAATGTCTAAATGATGCTGAAGTGATTTAAAGACTTAAATAACAATATATTTACACTGGAGAATAAGAAAAAACAAAACAAAACTAAACTAAAAACAGTCCTTAGCTCACACATTGCCCTTCCAAGTGGAAAGGATTGTGAAAAACCCAATGTGTTCAGTAATTCAGAAAATGCCTAACCAGCACCTCCGGTGGAGTTCAAGTAGGACATGTAGTGTTTTACTGAAAACAAAATAGTTTTTTGGTGGTAAAGCACTATGCATCACAACTTTGAATATGACACCAAATATCCAGACATACTTTGAAAACATTAAGAAAAATGTATGCTTACAAATACCAAATGACACATAAGACTGAAGCCCTTTTGGTTTTTTGTTTGTTTTTTTCCACAAAATGCAAGACAACCCAAGGCAGTCATTTCCCCCAGCACAGTGACTCACATGCAGAGCCAGACCCCTGTGTGTGACATCACCATCTCTCTCTCTTTTTTTTTTTTTTTTTTTGAGGCAGGGGCTCACATAGCCAGCTTAGTCTTGAGTTCACTATGTAACCCAAGATGACCTTGAACATCTGATCTGCTGTCCCCACCTCCCAAGTGCTGGGATTAAAGGTGTGCATGCCCATATCCAAGCCCAGCTCTACTGTTTTCTAATACTAGGGTCTAATTTCCTTAGACCTTTTTGGAGTGAGTGAGTAACTATACTCCAGACTCTACAAGGGTCCTGATAATGCCCATACTATAATTACAGTAGCTGCAGACTGGGCTTCCTTCCCGTTCTTTACTGAACCCCAAAAATTCATGGCCTGGGCTGGACTCCTGCTGTGGGGAATGAAGATTGGCTTTCAAGACTCATAAAAAAGAATGACATCAGATTTATGGAGACTGAACAGGAAGATGTCTGAACTGAAACAATCACCAAAAGAGAGAGGAGCATTTGATGTGCTGTTCTTTGGAATTTCTATAATTAAAAAATAAACACAACTATTTTGTAAGAAAATACATCTTAGTGTGCAACCCAATGCACGTGGAAACTGGTAGATGATAGGTAAAATGCAAAAAAGTATGAAAATACAGTCCTTTAAATGTAACAATAAAGTTTAACACACTGTTATAAAATCAATACAAATAAAATAAATGTACAAGTGCAAAAAAATTAGTCATCTGTAAAGAAGAAGAAAGCGCCAGCTTGCTTTCTCTTTAAGATGCTTCCCACACAACTGTTTCACACAAAAGAGACGGATGCAGCATTCAAAATAACCCTCTTAGCATGCCATGTATAATAAACATATATACACATAGAAACTAGAATAAAATGTGAGACTGAGCTGGCATCAATAAACCGGTCAGTAAGTTGTTGGGTTACATCATAAAACAGAATGTTTCACATCTCAGGCACAGACTCGAAGCTGCTTTCAGAGGGCAGACTTTTTGTAGAGGAAGTCTGGCTTGCTTGGTGACCTCCTTCCTCTGCTTATGGAATCATCCCTTTCCAGATCTGTGTTTCTCTGAGCTCCGTGGCTCAGGGACTCACTGTCTGTCAGTCTTCTACTGGATCGCTCCTCTAGAGCTTCAGAGCTACATGCAGAATGGGAGGGAGGTCTGTTAGGTGTCAGCCCAAAAGTCAAGTCAGTTTCTACTGCAGTTCGTGCCCTGACATGAGCTGGACCATTGCCAGCATTTTCTGAGGCTGCCGAAGGAAAGTCTGACCTCTGGGGAGGCTGCTCAACAACATCCAGGCGAATTGGCTCACTCTTCTGCTTGTGGAGATGTCCATCAGGAGAAAGTGGATATTCTCTCCTAGCGTCTTCCTGTTTTTTAGGAGATGTCTGACCAGGTAGGTAAGCTGACTTTAAGCCATTTGGTGATGCCTTATTGTGGCTGTACAAGTCTGGACCCAAATATCTACCGTGTGAAGGGGAAGGAGTGCGTCTGCCTGGAGCAGGGGTGGAAGGTCTGCAAGCAGCATTTGAGAAGTCATAGAGATCTGGGTATTCCTGCTGATTTTCTCTACCATCTGCTTTCTGCTCTAGTGTGTGTTTTTTTCGAGACGTGTGTGTATGTCTCTGTGGAATACATGAGAGATGCTGGGGAGGCCCTGGTCCTGCTTCAGAAACTGGCTGGCATAATTCTGTGTCTGCTGCAAGCTCTGGGAGCCTCCTGTCCTTGAGTGACAGTGTGGACACCCCCATTGCGATATCTGGCATCAGATCATTCAGCACAGGCTGTGTACACTAAAACAGAAACAAAGGGGAATGATTAAAAAGAAAAAGAATCACACATTTCTTTCAAATCCTATCAAGATTACAAAGTACATGCTTGTATTTAGGAGTCATAAAAATACACAAAATTATACACATAAGAATAATACAAACAACTACACTTTCCTACAGAGGTTATTGCTGTTAGCATTATATAGCTCTCCAGCTTTGTACCTATGAATCTGTATTAATCTCAAAATTTAATGCACATACAATTACATCACTCAATTTTCTTTGAGATTACTTGATTACTAAATAACATTTTACTATATTGGTAAGATATAATTTAATCATTCTCCTACTAGGTTTCCCCCATCTTTCTTCTCTTTCTTCCACCCTACCCCACTCGGAGACAGGGTTTTTCTATGTACCCTGGCTGTTCTGAAATTCACTCTGTAGACCAGGCTAGCTTTGAATTCACAGAGACCTGTCTGCCTCTGCCACCCAAGTACTGAAATTAAAGGCATGTGCTACCACTGCCTGGCTGCAGCAGGTTCTTTTAATCAAACCTAGAACTCACTGATAATGGCTAATCTGGCTAGCCATCTTACTCTGGGGAATCCCTTTTCAAGCTTCTGAGGCTGGAATTAGAAGTAGGCTGCCACATCTTCCTATCTTTTATGTGGGCTCTGGTGATCTACACTTAAGTCTGGAGCTAGAGAGATGGCTCAGTGATTAAGAGAACTGTCTGCTCTTCCAAAGAACCTGGGTTTCATTCCCAGCATCTACATGGTGGCTAACAACTGTCTATAATTCCAGTTCCAGGGGATCCAATACCCTTTCCTGACCTTCATGGACACCAGGCAGGCATGTGGTACACAGACTATATGCATATAAAATAATCATACACACACAAAAAATTAAACAAAACAAAACCCAACAACATGGTCTTCTTGCTTGCACAAGACGACGTTAAATGCAAAGCTACTTCTCACATCCTTGGTTTGGTTCTTTGAGACACGGTTTTATTACGTGGCCCTGGCTGGCCTGGGATTTGCAGCAATTCTCATTCTGTGCTTCTTGTGCACAGAGATTAGAGTCGTGCCACTATGCCCAGCTTCTTAATTTTCATTTTCTAAGTGTCTAAGTTGAACCCATCTTTCTACCTCAAACTCCAAAAGCACAACCCTAACCCTAACCCTGAGGGTGTGCCACCACACCTAGCTCTATTATTAGAAATTTGGGTTATTTACATTTTTCACTATACTCAGGACTGTATGAGTGAATATATTAACAAATAGCCTTTAAAGGGAATTGTACTTAAAATATAAAATAGAACTTCTGTAACTGTAAGGCTTGGCCACTGGAAAGCAGAGAGAGAGGCAGGACCAGAAGGGAGAAGGATAATAATCTGACCCAAGGTATATACTAGCTCATCACTTCCTATGAGGTCTATTTTGTTTTTCTTTATTGAATGCTGCTGACAGTACATGACAGAATATGAAGAATTAGAAGCCACTGTTGTTTTTCGCAACTCTATTACATAAAACAGAAGTCCCAACTCTAGAAGCTCAAAAATCAGATGAAAACCCTTCTCTCAATTATCACCTACTCGCCGTAGCAACCAAAGCTGAGTCAAATGAGGATCTGATGGATTAGCTGGCCGGAGGTGGAGACATGCGTGAGGACTTTTATTTCTGCTGTTTTTTTAAATGGGGAGACTTTGCCACACTGGCCCTGATGGACTGGCGGTCACAGTGCAGAGGAGAACAGAAGATGCTACCTAAGTGCTTGCACACAGGATCAGGCACTGGTATACACATGTGCACTGCTAATCACTGCACTGCATTCACCTGGCAGCGATCAGGAAGCCACCTCAGACACCTCAAGCATTTCCTATCTGTGCTTGTCCTCTTCTTTCCATTCCCCAGAAGGGAATGCTTCCAGCTAGTCAGTAACACTTCTGGGTGTTGTGGAGTCCCAACAGGGTCCCTGGAGCTGGAGGACCAGTTCCTGAGGTCCTACACCTTTGATTTAGAGGAAGTTACCCAAATGTAGACTTACCACTTGCTTCTCAGATATTATTGCTGCTGAGGCGGCAGCAGCCGCAGCAGCCGCAGCAACTGTCTGTCTTCCCAGGCCTGTGGTGTTGGTACAATCGGGAGGGGCTACTTTAACACCTGGCAAATAGGCTGGGGGTGGGCCAGGTTTAGGAGCTGTTCTGGAGTGAAACAGGGAATGATTACAGGGGTAAGAAAAGGAACGAGAAGGGTGATGACTGGGAGGCCGTGGTTTCCAGCCTGTCTTGAGCTGGTTATGGATTGGAGTAGCTGGAGGGTGGTACGGAGGGGGAGGAGGAGGCAAAGGTGGATGGAAGGCCACGAAAGAGTCCAGGTCTGTAAACATGGTTTCTGCTGCAGGGGTACTGTTAACACGACATCTCCCAGGCTGCCTCATTGTCAAGAGCGGACTTTCATCCCCAAAACGTTCATCAGGAAAGAACTTGTGAGGATTCTAAGAAAGATTAACAAACAAACAAAAAAAAAGTTAGCATTTTAGCCTAGGCTGCCCTTAAACTTGTAATATAATTAAGGGTGACCTTGAGCTCCTATTTTCCTGCTTCAGCCCCCCTGCTGTTGGGATTACAGGTGTCTTTAAAACTCCTGACCTTCTCTGTCTCAGCATCCACATGTTCGGATTACATGTGTGTGCCACTTCATCTGGTTTTACGTTTGTACCTTTATTAGCAGAGTTAATAAATGGAAATTTACAGGTTGAGAGAGTTAAGTCAGGTACTTAAAAACAAGAAACAAACTTTTAGCAGAAACGAAAGACTTAATTAACATGGTTTTCTAGGCCAGAAGCCCGAACGAAGAAATGACTTCACTAAGAGTACAAAGGGCTAGAGGGTAGCATTCCAGCAGCCACACCAGTCAGCTTTAGTAAGATCACGAGATGAAGCCAAACTCCAGTCGTAAAACAATTCAAATATGCCACTGCTAAAAACATAAAACCAAGGAAGGGGCTGGGCAGTGGTGGTTCACACTCAATCCCAGCACTTGGGAAGAGGAGGCAGGTGGATCTCTGTGAGCTCAAGGCCAGCCTGGTCTGTTACACAGACCTTATCTGGGGGTGGCAGTGGTGGGGAGAGGGCAAGGAAGAATCTAGAAAGTTCCTGATACAACATCTAAGTATCTATCTGAAGTAAATACAGAATATTATTCTTTACACATTATGTATTAGTGAGTTTGATTAAGATACTGATAAATGTAGAATATTTCTATACAATTTATGAGATTAAGATACGTTTTTGTTTTTTAAAGATAGGGTCTTTCCTGGGCAGTGGTGGCACATGCCTTTAATTCCAGCACTCGAGAGGCAGGCGATCTCTGAGTTCAAGGCCAGCCTGGTCTATAGAGCTAGTTCCAGGACAGCTAAGGCTACACAGAGAAACCCTGTCTTGAAAAATCAAAATAAATAAATAAATAAATAAATAAATAAATAAATAAATCCAACAAAACAAAGCCCCAAAACAGGGTCTCACTATATAGCTTTCACTGGTTTGGAACTCCCAATGTAGGCCAGGCTGGCCTTCAACTCAGAGCTCTGCCTGCCTCTGCCTTAATGAAAATGCTGGAATTAAAAGCACGTGACCACACACCCCTCAGAAGATACAATTTAAAACGGCCGAGAGAATGGACATACCCTAACAAGGATGACACCAACAGACATGCTAGCACTGAAGGTGAACACTCACATGGCCTCAGCCATGAACAAGGAACTGTAAGCAACTAAGGAATGCTGAGAGTGGGAGAAATAGTCTCCCCAGGGAAGAGCCCAGCAATTTGCTATCCAATACTGAATGGTCAGTCTTGGAAACACACACACAAGCAAGACAATATACACCGAACAGGTTGTATTCACAAAGTTAGGAATACACACACATATATACATACCCCAACAATAATCACCCCCCACACACAGGGTTTCTCTGTGTAGCTTTGGAGCCTGTCCTGGATCTCACTCTGTAGCCCAGGCTGGCCTCGAACTCACAGAGATCCACCTGGCTCTGCCTCCCAGGTGCTGGGATTAAAGGCGTGTGCCACCACCACACAATAATTAAAGAGAGCAGGGGGATACATGGGAGGGGTGGGGCAGGGAGAAATGATAAGACTATATTATAATCTCAAAGAATAAAAAACTATATGAAAAAAGTTAACTATTATATTGTATAGCCTTATTGATGGAAACAATAGTAAAATAAGACCTAAATTATTTGCTGCCTTGCCAAAGGGCACCATGCCACATTAACCATTTGCATGGGTCAACTAAGGTTAATAGTATTTGGGGGCAAGAAAGTTTGCATCACTTAGCCAGAAGAAATTAAATTTTTTTAGTTATCATTTTGATATTTTCATTAGACTATTTTACAAGCCCTATTTTAATTGTAAAACTGTTACTGCTTTTGTATCCAATTACTAGAAATGAGGAATTGTTTTTCCTTGCTAGGTTAAAAAAATAAATAAAGGCACTTGTTCCATGAGTCTCAGGCTTGCCCTCTCCCCCAGGGTCTCTCTGTATAGCTCTGGCTGTCCTGGAACTTGTTCTGTAGGAACTTGTTCCTGGTGGCTGCCCTTAAATTCAGAGATCAGCCTGCTTCTGCCTCCCACGCTGGGATTAAAGTTGGGCACTACCACTGCCTGGCTAGGCTTGCGTTTGAAAACAATTCTTAAGAGAAAAGGGGGAAGAAACAAGAAACCCGAAAGACCTGTGAGCATAACAGAATGCCAAACTAGAAATCCAGTGACCAGAGAGTGAGCAGTGAGGTCTGTAGTTTTCTATTCCCTCTTCAATCTCCACTGAGATAGAATTCTGCGGTAACCACTTACTAGATGCTCATTATGCCCCCGATACATTGGTGCTTTCTATCCCGTCCTAGCTTCACTTTACAGGTGAGGAAAGAGATGTTCGGAGTGGTGAAGTAACTCGATCTGCTCCACAGTTCAGCAAGCAGCAGAGCCAGCTCTGCTCAGGCTGCTTTCCCACAGTTCCTCTCACCAGGAGAAACTGCAGAAACCTGCAGGCTATTACAGACACCCCAACAGCAACAGAGGCAGCAACAGAACAAGCAGGAAGAAAAGGCAGCTCAGGTGACACTCCTGACTGACATTCCAGGCTCCCTCTTCCCCTCAGGATTATGATCTACCTGCAAGAGCTCTGCAGCAGCGTCTGCAAGACCAAACTCTCTCAGCACTCGGATCTGGATCTCATAGCTGACGGTGGCGCCCTCCCCGCAGTTGAGTGCATAGGCTCTCTGCACCTGCTCCGTGTGCCGCAGTTCCTGCAGGCGCCTCACCATGTCTTTCATAATGAGGAGGCGGGGAACTAGAAGGAGAAAGACAGGACAATTCCTGAGCTACACAAGACCACCCAGCAAGCACAAGGAGAAACATGCTATGGCAGAATCTTCTCAGACATTTTTTTTTTTTTTTGGTTTTTTGAGACAGGGTTTCTCTGTGTAGCTTTGCGCCTTTCCTGGAGCTCACTTGGTAGCCCAGGCTGGCCTCGAACTCACAGAGATCCACCCGGCTCTGCCTCCCGAGTGCTGGGATTAAAGGCGTGCGCCACCACCGCCCGGCTCTCAGACACTTTTTAAAGATAGTGTTTTAGTTGCTTGGGTATGTTTAATTTATGTCTCCAATTATTTTCCAAGGTTTAAAAACTTCTCTGTGCCCCTAAAGCTCTGGATTATACTTAACAGCTCCTGAATTGTATCATTTTTTTTTTTTTTTGGTCACAGTTCAAATAAAACTTTACTGGTATGTCCCAGCACTCAGAAGGCAGAGGCAGGTGGTTCTCTACTTCAAGGCCAGCTTGTTCTACATAGCAAGTTCTAGGACAGCCAGGGCTACACAGAGAAAACCCAACCAGACAAAAACCAAAAACTAAATCACTTTACTTGTACCTACTCTTTTCAGAAGGTGAGGGTATCTCAAATATATTCACCATTAGGGCTGTGATGCAGCTCAGTGAGACAGTGCTTGCCTAGCTTCAATTCCCAGCATCACAAACAAATACATGTCAACTGACTGTTTTGAGTTCTGACCACACCAGGCAGGGACATTCAGGGTTACAGAACAAAAGGCATGAACTCTGTTTTCAAAAACTTCTGGCTTTTGTTACAGTAAATGAAGTAAGCAAATACAGTGTAGGAAGCAGCACCAGGCTTGACTGAGGGCAGGAGGAAGGCTTCTGAAGACAAGCAGAGTCTTGACAAATGAAGGGTCTGGAAACTAAGCAGGCAAATAAAGCAGGGAAGCTTTCTGAGCAGACGTCAGGGGCACGGAACATATGCATGTGAGAGACAGCAGGACACAAACAGCTGGCTTCACAGAACTCAGTGCTCAAGGGTGCACACTACAAGAGTACTGACAGATGACAGGTGAACAATTAAGCACATTCTGTGTACACCCCAAGTCATGTACACAAGGGGATAATAGGACGAGCTGTGACTCTGACCAGCACTCTGGAACTATCTAACCCAAGTGTGCTAGCTAGTTTTATGTGAACTTGACACAAGCTGTAGTCACTGCAGAGGAGGGAACCTCAATTGAGTAAATGCCTCCATAAGACGGAGCTGCTGGCTTGCCTGTAGGCTGTTTTCTTAATTAGGGATTGATCGGGGAAGGTCCAGTCCATTGTGGGTGGTGTCACCCGGGGGCTGGTGGTCCTTAGTTCCATAAGAAAGCAGACTGAGCAAGTTACGGGGAACAAGCCAGTAAGCAGCACCTCTCCATGGCCCCTGTGTCAGCTCCTGCCTCCAGCTTCCTGCCCTGTTTGAATTCCTATCTTGACTCCCTTCAACAATGAACAGTGATGTGGAAGTATAAGCCAGATAAACCCTTTCCTCCCCTAGTTGCTTTTGGTCATGGTGTTTCATACAGCAACAGTAAGCCTAACTAAGAGAATAGGAGAGCCAGGCATGGTGGCACACACCTTTAAGCCTAGTACTTGGGAGGCAGAGACTGGTGGATCTCTGTGAGTACAAGGCCAACCTGATCTACACAGTTTCCAAAGGGAGGGACAAAAAAAGAAAAAGAAAATAGAAAGCACAGTCACTGTAGCAAAGCTTCAAACTGTAGAAGAGTCTAAAAACTCTCTCTTCACACTGTTACCCAATGTACACCTAAGCAAACCTAGAGTAGCCAGATACGCTAACAACTGATCAAAGATTACAGTTCAGAATAGCACCGTGGATCTGATGGAAAGTTCTGTCACCATGTTGCTCATCTTTCCTGAGCAGAAATGAACAGTACTATTTATAATGCCACAATTTATTGGATTTATTTTAAATCCTGCAATGGCACTGGCAAGGTCTGGCAGTTAAGTTTCTGACCACTACTTACCACTCTCTGCAGGAGCTAATACTGATAGCATTTGGGAGGAGGACAGAGCAGACTACATCACCTCTTGAAGGTTTTTGTTTCTAAGACAGGGGTTCATTATGTAGCCCAGGATCTTCTTGCCTTTCTTTTCCTCATGGGTTCTAGGATGACAGGTGTGCCATCATTCCTGCCTTGAAAAGGCTCTTTATATAACAGAAAAAAAAAATCTGAATTCCTCTAAATCAGTTGTTCTTAACAGGAATGATTCTCTCCCACAGGACCTAGCTGGCAATGGAACAATGCACAAAGAATACTGAGATGTGGGAAGAATTAGCATGTGTAAGAGGGTTAAAACAGCAATTATAAAAAGAAATCAAATAGGTAGCGCCTTACCTGGAATTTCATTGGCTACAACCGATGGAGGGCTGGACTGGTTACTGCTGATCTGCTGGTGGCTGATCATGTGGCAGCACTGTGGCACGGCATTGCTGACCATGTAAAGTGTGTCTGGGACGTTGGACATTCGGACCATTCGTAGTCGTACCAGGTCTGTCTGTTCCACCATCATCTCATCCAGTACTGACTGGAACATTGAAACAGAACTGGTCAACCTTCACACTTGCAGCAAGATTATCATCATCATATGAAAAGGAATGAAGCTATCATTTCTCATGATATTTAAATTAGTGGTGAGAGGAGTAAGTGCTTCTCTTTTTGAGTCTCTTGAAAAGATACAATCATCTTCTGAAAAGTTTGACTATAAAATTAACCAGAAATAAACTATAAACAAATCATAAAGTGTTTACATATGCTAAGTATCAGATGCAACAAAAATGCTCAAAATACAAAATATTGATTATTAGGCCAGACATTGTGATGCACATCTGAGGTAGTCTGAATGTAACTGGACCCCACAAGCTCATAGGGAGTGGCATTATCAGGAGGTGTGGCTTTGTTGGAGGAAGTATGTCACTGTGGGGGTGGCTTTGAGGTCTCACATATGCCCAAGGCATGCCCAGTGCCTTTGTCTACTTCCTGTTGCCTGCATATCAACATGTAGCAGCTCCTTCTCCAGCACCATGTCTGCGTGCACACTGCCAGTCTCATTGCCATGATCATATGGACTAAACCTCTGAAACTGTTAAGCCACCACCTGAAATAAATGTTTTCTTTTATAAGGGTTGCTATGGTCATGGTGTTTCTTTATAGCAATAGAAACCCTAAGACATCATCTTTAATCCTAGCACTTGGGCTGCAGGGACAGGCAGGTCTGTGAGTTCTAGGCCAGCCTGGTCTACATCGTGATTTCCAGAACAGGCAGTATTAGACAATGAGACCCTGTTTCAAAGGGGGATATGTGTATCCTATAAAAATTATTGCTACTTAATAGACCTATGAATAAGCCCAATTTTGTTAAATAAGTTCTGGTGCAACTATCTCACTAAACTGCAGAATGGCCCAAATAACATAATATATGAACATTCTCCACATTTACTGAGGAACTCTTCTTAGGCCCAGGCCCAGTGCCACACCTGGTGAGTGTTCTGGCTGCCCAGCCTTGGAGCAGAAGAGAGAATGGGTAACTATTGCATGAGCAACATCAAGTGCTGCACTTATTCCAGAGAGGCCAGACCCAACCACTGAGCCTTTCTACTATTTTAGATTTGCTCACAACGTCGACCATTCCGGAAGTTTATTCCCTGGAACCCTTGTAAAGGTAGAAAGAGAGTAACTGACTTCACCAAGCTGTCCTCTGACCTCCACTCACGCTATAGCACACATGCCCACATGTATATCATGCGTGTGTGGCTGGATGGGTTAAGGGCACTGGTTGTGTTGGCTTTTTGCCAGGTATAGTGGTGCACACCTTTGATTCCAGGACTCTGGAGGCAGAGGCAAGCTGATCTCTGTGAGTTAAGAAGCTAGCCAGGGATACAAAGTGAGATCCTGTCTCAAAAAAAAAAAAAAAAAAAAAAAAAAAAATCTTGTTGATTTCAAAGGCTTTATTAGTTTCTCAAACTCCACACCAACATTATGTGTGAATACATCTAATAAAACTTAGTGTTTTGTTTTTACATTATTATATTTTCTTGGAGAGTTCTCTATGTTAAAGTACACACAGAGCCTGCTACTTACTAACAAGCTTGAAACTTAGTTGAAATGCTTCCCCTAAAACTAAACTGAACTCAAAAGTCAGCTACTCTGGAAGATTACTCTGAGGCCACAAGTCTCTTAGTTTATGGGGAAGACAAGCAAATGCAGCCTACTTCAGCCATTTCCCTGCTCTCCAGACCATAAAGCACAGCTATGTCATGCAATTACAATGATTTATAAGACAGTGAGATAAAATAAATTGTAACAAGTTTTAAAAACATCTTCGATAATTAAACATTTCAGAAAATTACTGACAAATTAGAATTTACTTTCCTTTTCCCTATTACTAGCTGTCTGGGCCACTTCCCAATAGAAAATTTCCGTGCATGTGGTTGGTAGTAAACTCCCCTATCATTACCTTCGCTTCTTCCACATAGGGAGAAAACAGCCGAGGACGAACATATATGCCAGCATTCTTTTGACGTAACCAGGCATTTGACTTTCCTCCTTCTGTTGTAGGGAGCATGTCTGATGGGGGAGTACTGATCAAGCCTCTTTTCATCTTAAAAACAAACAAACGTTTTTTAAAAAAGATAAATATATGCAGCACAATACTAGTAAGACAGCAATATCTACACCTATAAAATACACTGTACAAACTTTACCACCATTTAAGTAAGAACTTAGAAATGTTATTATGTAAATTTAGCAATATCTTAAATGTTCAGTAGTAGTAAAGAATTCAGCACTAAGAAAGTACCAAAATTGCCCATTTTTCTTTAGAAGGATGTTTTTACAAAGACACATAAATACAAACTCATTAATTTGGATTAATTTGCACAATATCTAATAAAAGCTGACTTTTCCCCCCTTGTTCATTTTGCTTCCACCCCCAGCCAAGACAAAATAGCATGGAGTTGGCCTTACTTACAGCACTGGACACTAGATAGTACCTTCTCTTCTCAGGGAGTGTGACCTGGCACCAACCCCCAAATAGCCCAAATCAGAAAATATGTGAACACTTTTCAGTTTATTGGGGAGATCTCTTTAGGCATGGGCCAAGTATATGCATAGGGGAACTATGTGACCACAGATGCCTTATTTAACCTTAAGGCCTCTCTGTAGGGTACCTGTGTGGTTCTGAAATCAGGGAGCCACAAGATTTAAGCTGTTTAAGTGTTACCTTGTGGTTCCCTCACTGATGATATGACCCTTAAATCAGGTCCCTTAGGTCTTACTGTAACGGTAAAGATTAAACAACAGTCACACTAAACACGTGGCATGGGTGTGCACTTGCACCTACTAAGAGAACATGGCAGTGCATAGCCACAAGCAAACTTATATTGGGCTAAGTATGGAATGAAGAACAAACAAGTACACAGTTCTTAAACAATGTCCCAACAATACTTTTCTAGATAAAATACAAGAATTAATCTTGCTGGGCATGCTGGTGCACACATTCAATCCCAGCACGTGGGAAGCAGAGGCAGGCGGATCTCTATGAGTTTGAGGCCAGCCTGGTCTACAGAGTGAGATCCAGGACAGCCAGGGCTACACAGAAAAACCCTGTCTTAAAAAACAAAAATAAGAAAAAAAAAAAAAGAGTCAATTTGGTTTGAGTCCAGAGTTTTAAATGGAATTGCAAATTATTTCCCCAGGTTTATTCCTTTTAAATATAGCAACATCTACCTGATGCGTTAGTTTAAATTATTTTAAATTAATAAAACATAATATAGTATTTAAAAAGTAGAGGAAAAAAATCAATTATCTATTATAACTGATTCTTTTTTTTCTTTTTTTTAATTTATTTTACAATACTATTCAGTTCTACATAATAGCCACAGATTCCCTTGTTCTCTCCCTTCCTGCCCCCCTCCCCTTCCCCCCAGCCCGCCCCCCATTCCCACCTCCTCCAGATCAAGGTCTCCCCTGAGGACTGGGATCGACCTGATAGACTCAGTCCAGGCAGGTCCAGTCCCCTCCTCCCAGACTGAGCCAAGCGTCCCTGCATAAGCCTCAGGTTTCAAACAGCTAACTCAATCTGGATACAGACATCCATGGCTAGGCCCCTGGTGGAGCGCTGGGAGTCTAATTAGTGAGAAAGAGGAGGGTTTATATGAGCGAGAATTATTGAAACCAAGGTTGGATAAAGCACAGGGACAAATAACCAAATGAATGGAAACACATGAACTATGAACCAAAGGCTGAGGGGCCCCCAACTGGATCAGGCCCTCTGAATAGGTGAGACAGTCGATTGGCTTGATCTGTTTGGGAGGCATCTAGGCAGTGGTACCAGGTCCTGGGCTCGTTGTATAACGATTCTATTGATACATTTTCTTTTAGACTATTCCAAGTGGGGTTTGCATAACTGAATTTTAGAATACATAAAAATGTATTCTAGTTTTTAAAGGGTTTTCAAGACAGTGTTTTTTGTGCAGCCCTGGC
Source organism: Peromyscus maniculatus bairdii (assembly GCF_049852395.1). NCBI lineage: Eukaryota > Metazoa > Chordata > Mammalia > Rodentia > Cricetidae > Peromyscus > Peromyscus maniculatus. Next base: position 74,247,086 of record NC_134865.1, read on the forward strand.
TGTCCTCAAACTCACAGATGTGCCTGTCTCTGTCTCCTGAGTGCTGGGACTAAAGGTGGGTGCCACCATATCTTTTTTTGTAGTTGTTGAGACCAGTTCTCACTATGTAGCCCTGGTTGGCATGTAACTGAAGAGATTTGCTGCCTCTGCCTCTAGAGTTCTGGAATTAAGGGCTTGTGCCACCATGTCCAACTTTTGTATCCTTTTAAAAGATTTATCATCAGCATTTTTCATGTTGCTATATTAGTCTTTGTTTGTTGAGGCATGGTCTCATGATGCCAGTCTGGAATGCTCTATTTGACCACGCTGGCCTAGAACTCATATATTCACCTGCCTCTGCATCGGCCTCTGGAATGCTGGGATTACAGATGTACACCATTTTGCCTAATGCTGTGATATTCTTTCTTTTAGTACATTAGGCCATGAATTTGAACTGAGTGGGCTCCAGCAGCTCAGGCTCCTTCCTGTTAGTCCTTACAAAGTGTGCTTCTTTGGGTGGAACAGGCTGGCACTTCAGCTGAACCCATGTGCTTTTCTCTTTGGCTTCCTTTTTCTTCTGGTCGTTCTCCTTCACCCACTTCTGGAAGCTGTCTTTGCTCTTAGAGTGCTTGATGTGCTCAATCTACACATTAATTCTCTGGGCCAGAGTCTTGCCCTTAACTTGTTTACAATATGCCCATGGCATGCTGGGGTGACATTGTAGACTCTTCTAGTTTTGTCATGGTAACACTTATGGGACATTCCTTTCTGAACAGTGCCCATTCCCTTAACGTCTACATTATCACCCTTTTTGTAGATTTGAATGTACGTGGCCAAAGGAACATATAGCGAGTGCCCCTCCTCTTTCCCTTTGTGTTTGTCATTTTGGGGAGTTACTGAAAGATGGCTGCCACTGTCAAAACGCAGTACTCTTATTATTCAAGGCAGCAAAATATTCTCTTGGATAGTCATATAGTCTTATTTTCAGTGTTATTAGAAATTCAGGATACTGCCAAATATTTAAATAATATTAAGCATCTGAGTGTATATACACATACATGCACACCTATTTATTTTTCATAGAGACAGTTTTTGACAGAAGAAATGACAAGACCAAAGAGTATGAACATACTGAGGGCTCTTGATAGCATGTCTAGTTGCTGTCCCCACACTACTGCAATCAACAATGATAAAGATGCCACTGTAATTTTTTTTACACCTAGGATAGTAGCAATATTTCTTTTTCCTTCTTCTTTCCTCCCTCCCTCCCTCCCTCCCTCCCTCCCTCCCTCCCTCCTTCCTTTCTTTTTCCAATACAGAATTTTTCTGTGTAGTTTTGGAGCCTGTCCTGGAACTTGCTCTGTAGACCAGGCTGGCCTCGAACTCAGAGATCTGCCTGGCTCTGCCTCCTAAGTGCTGGGATTAAAGGCATGTGCCACCACCACCTGGCTTAGTGGCAGTATTTCAAAGCTTACTAGCTCCCTAAGGACAAATAACTTACTACTTTATAGTATTTTTTTCTAATTAGAAAGTTTGTAAATTCTTATCTCACATTTCCCAGATTAAATCATTTAATTTTTAGTATTAATATTTACTTATTCTTTGACAGTGTTACACATGTATATAATGTAATTGTCATTGCTGTTACCCTCTCCCATCTTCTTCCCACAAAACCTCTTGTGTTTTCACATCTTTTGCTTGCTGTTTTTGTAAGCCAAGAGTTTAAACAGAGTTGTTTGCATGAACATGGATGAGGGACTATTTACTGGAGCATGAGCAACTTAGCAGTGGCTATATCCCAGAAGAAAACAACTTCTGCCTCCAACCTCCAGCAACCATTAGCTACCAATACCTCTCTCCAGGAATGGATAGGGCTTCTAGAGCCCCCTTAACAAGTACCAGTTTTATTTGCAACAACAAAATATTCTGTTTTGTTAAGGAGCTAATCTAGTACCACACTTATTGATGATATTATGTACTTAATTCTTACTTTAATCAGTATTTTTTTTAGACTACTTTGCCTTACTTTGTTAGATATTAGTGTACAATATGTCTAGAAGAGTTATCTTCTTCTTTACTGGAGAACTCTAAATGATCTCTAAACAAATTAACATCATACCCCAAGAAAATAAAAAACAGAGCAAGAACCTGCCTAGGGTTATCTGGCCAGTCCAAGAGCTATCTTTTGAAAAAATAATAAAGATTATCAAACCTCAGCCAGACTAAGAAAAAAGATTGAAATAAGTAAAATTTAAAAAATGAAAAGGGAGAGCCGGGGTGGTGGTGGCACACACCTTTAATCTCAGCACTCGAGGCAGAGCCAGGCAGATCTCTGTGAGTTCAAAGCCAGCTTGGTCTACAGAGCGAGATCCAGGACAGGCACCAAAACTACACAGAGAAACCCTGTCTCGAAAGAGAGAAACAAACAAACAAACAAACAAACCCTCCACCAAAAAAGGGAGACATTACACTTGATTCCACAGAAATAAAATAGAGCATGAGGTCACCACAAATAATATATATGCCAACAAACTGGATAATCTAGAAGAAATAGATCAATTCATAAACATATACAATTTATCACAACTGAATCACTAAGAAATAGAAAAGCAGCGCTGCAGAGATGGATCAGAGGTTAAGAGCATCGCTTTTCCAGCAGACCTGGTTCAACTTCCAGTTTATCCACACAGTAATTCATAACCATCTCTAACTCCAGGTCCAGGGAATCTGATAACCTCTTCTAGCTTCTGTGAGCATCAGGCACACACATAGTACACAGACAAAACCCCTGTGCTGGCTCATCTTGGTTGTCAACTTAACTACATCTGGAATTAACTAAAACCCAAGCAGCTATACTAAGGGGTACCAAGACTGGGTACACCAGTGAAGGATTATTCTTGATTCAATTATTTGAAGTGGGAAGACTCACCCTAAAACCAGGTTGTGTGAGGTGGGAAGATGCACCTTAAATCAGGGCCACACTGGTGGCAGTGTATATAAAGGACAAGAAAAAGGAAATGTTTTTCATAGATGGATTCATTCTATCAGTTCTGTTCCTCTAGAGAACTCTGACTAACATATACCAACACACATAAAATAATAATAGTAGTAATAATAATAAAGAGGAAGAGGAGGAGGAATAGAAAAATCAGAGCTAAAGAAATGGCTCAGGCATTAACAGCACTTGTTTACCACAGGCGGCTCACAACTGTCTGTAACTCCAGCTTCAGGAAATCTGATGCCCTTTTCTGACTTCCCTGGGCACCAGGCACATGTGTGGAGCACACACATACACACAGGCAAACACATGTATAAAATAAAAATGAATAAATCTTCAAAAAAATAAAGATAGAAGATCTAAACAGACCATTGACAACTGAGGAAATTGAAAGTTGTCTAGAACTAAGAAAAAAAGCATTTATTATTTATTTATCCCCAAGACAGGGTTTCTCTGTGTAGCCTTAGCTGTCTTGGAAATCACTCTGTAGACCAGGCTGGCCTCAAACTCAGACATCCTTCTGCTTTTGTCCCTAGAGTGCTGGGTTGAAGGTGTGTACCACCACTGCCTGGCCAGAAGTCATTTTTAAACAATAAACAAAACCTTCTCTCTATATATAATATATAATCTCTCTACATATAAGGATTTGTGCAGGAGGGTGAAACAGCAACAGACTGGTAGATAATGTGAAATCTCATTTTGCCCTGAGCTGTTGAGAGATCTATTAACTATAAAGACAACTGGCTGCTCTTTCAGAGCACCAGGTTCAATTTCTAACATCCACATGGCAACTCACAACTGTCTCTAACTCCAGTTCTAGGGGATCTGACAACCTCATACAGACACACATGCATGAAGAACACCAATGTATATAAAATACAAATAATTATTTAAAAAAAAAAAAAAAGAACAAATATCCACCATCATCAGATGGCCATCCCAGGGATGCAAGGATAGTTCAACTCTGATGTACCACACTAACGTAACAAAGGGCTGAAAGACCCTAACCCTTAAGGCTTACACCCCCCCCCCCAAGCCCCAGGAGAATAAGGAACTAAAAAGAAAACTAGTTCCAAGGGCAAGCTGACTCAATCATTATTCAACCACCCCACCCCTGTAACAATGTAACAATGTAAAAAGATTTCTGTTAAGAGATGTGCTCAACTGTGACTGGGATAGTTGCAAGTGTTCCAGGAAGGACCACTGTGACCTTTGTGTAATCTCCACTCCTGCCCTGATACCCCCCTTGAGGTTTCTGGAAGAATGTACATGCGAACATGACTGTACCCACTTTGTGATCAAACCATGATCTTGTGAAACGAGTTTGTATGGGAATTGTAATCTTATGGCTTTTGTGGGTTTTTCCTTTAAAAGCACCCATATGGCTGTGCTAAGATGCGACTCTTGCTCTTTGGAGCAGAGTTTGCCCAACTGTACAGCGGCATTAATAAACACCTCTTGCTGTTGCATCAACTGGATCGGAGTCTGGGTTCTTGGGGCGCCCCCTTGAGAAGGTAGACCCTGAGTCTGGGGTCTATCAGGGCAAGTATATAATGTCTACAGATGTAGAAAAAAATACAACAAAATTCAAGCTCCCTTTATGATAAAAACTAAACAAGTAAGATATAGAAGCAATTTATTTCACTATGATAGAGGATATGTATTACATACTCATGGCTAATATCATACTGAATGGGGAAAAGATGGAAGGTCTCAAAGGAGACAAAGATAACCATTCTTCTCATCCCTACTCAGCATAGTCAAAGCAATTCTGCAAGAGGAAGAAATAAAAAGGATTCAAGATGGAAGAAAGTTAAAATGCCCTTGTTGGTAGATGACATGATCTTATTTAGAAAAAACCCTAAAGATTCCACCAAAAACTGTTAGATCTTTGGATTTAGTAAACAAATAAATGCTGGGCGGCGGCGGCGGCGGCGGCGGCGGCGGCGGCGGCGGCGGCGGCGGCGGCGGCGCACACCTTTAATCCCAACACTTGGGAGGCAGAGGCAGGCAGATCTCTGTGAGTTCAAGGCCAGCCTGGTCTACAGAGTGAGTTTCAGGACAGCCAGAGCAGTTACACAGAGAAACCCTGTCTTGAAAAACAAAAAACAAAACAAGACAAAACAATCCCCCCACCCCAAAAGAAAAGTAGTAGGATACAAAATCATCACACAACAACCAATAGCATTCCTAAACCCAAATTTCTAAATATGAAAAAAAATTGACAAAACCATCCTATTTACAATAGCTAAAAATAAAAATAAAAATTAAATTCTTAGGCATAGGGGTTGAGGATGCAGCTAGTTGGTAGAATGTTTACCTAGCATTCATAAAGTCCTGGGTTCAATTACTAGCACAATATAAACTGGGTGTGGTAGAACATGCCTGCAACCCCAACACTCAAGAGGTAGAGATAGGAGGCTCAGAAGTTGAAGATCATCCTTGACTACATGAAGGCCGGTCTTCATTTAAAAAAAAAAAAAAAAAAAGAAATTGAAAAATATACAAATGGAAAGATAACCTGTTCATAGATAAGAAAAATACTAAAATACCCTTAATATCCAAAGCAACCTGTATTGTTGTACTGGTTGTTTTCTGTCAATTTAACATAAACCTAAACATATCTGAGAAGAGATCTTAATTGAGAAAATGCCTTCATAAGACTAGCCTTTATGCAAGCCTGTAGGGCATTTTCTTTTTGATGATTGATGTGGGAGAGCCCAGCTCAATTGTGGGCAGTGCCACACCCTGGCTGGTGGTCCTAGATGGTATAAGAAAGCAGGGTGAGCAAGCTTCAGTTCCTACTTCCAGGTTTCTGTCTTGAGTTCCTGATCTGACTTCCTTTGATGATGGACTGTGAGTTGCTTTTGGTCATGGTGTTTTATCACAGCAGTAGAAACCTTAACTAAGAAAATTATCAATGGAATCCTTATTAAAACAACAGTGGCATTTTCAAAGAAATACAAACTTGTTAATTTACAGTCAACAATCTGCAATAAAGAGGGAAAAGACACCTAACAGGGAAAGGACAATCTTGAAATTTAGGGAAAAGCTGACTAAACAGCCACTTGCTTTAGTTAGTTACTTGCTTTGACTTTCTGAGAACCAGAAGATGGTTCAGAGGCCAAAAGCATTACTGCTCTTGCAGGGACCTGATTCCCAGCTCAAAAACATCTATAACTCCAGTCCTAGGAGATTCCAATGCCCTCTCCTAGTTTCCATGTCCACTAGACACACATGTGGTGCACAGACACACATGTGGTACACAGACACACATGCAGGCAAAACACTCATACAAAATAAAATAAAAAATAACATAATCCAACACCGATGAATTACAATGATAATGATTGCCTCGGTTATTTTTCAAGGATATAAACATCATTTTTATGGAAACCATCAAGCCAGCATTTAGGTCTAAGCAAGTGTCCAACAGGTAAAATCTCAGTAGGACGAAAACCTCATGCTCAGACCATGCTAGAGCTCCATTTTCTGAACGTGCATGCTTCTGAAGACCAAGACCAAGATCTCATTACACAGTTGACTGATTACTTCCTTTTTCTCTGTGTCTTAAATCACTTGGCTTCTTTATCCCCCAAACATCCCAAAGCAGATTTGAAACTAGGGTTTCCTTCATCATGCTAACTTGTTAGCCTTGAGAATAAACTCTCTTTTCAAAATTTGTCTCATGATAGGCATACTGTCTGGTATGCAAATATGCCTGATTTGGTAGTAGCTTGGTCAATAAATGTTGTTTGGAAAACCGAATATCCACATGCATATGACACCTACTTCTCACTCATCACACAAACTAACTCTAAGTACATTAAAAGTCATGAAACCATGACATTTCTAAAATAAAGCACAGGTAAGGGCTTTTTGGCAAGGTTTGCACAGGCAACAAAAGCAAAAAGAGACAAATGGAATTGTAGCAAACTGAAAGCTCTGCACAGCAAAGCAAACCAGAGTGAAGGACAGCTTCAGAGTGAAATGTAATACTTGCAAACTTACATCTGATAAGAGATTACTATCCAGAATATGAAAGACACTCAACTGTGCTGGATAGTGTATGTCAATTTGACATAAAGCAGGAAAGAATGAGGCTTAATTGAGAAAATGCCTCCCTAGGATTGGCCTGTAGGCAAGTCTGTAGGGCATTTTCTTGAATGACAATGATGTAGGAGGGCCCAGTCCAGTATGGGCAGTGGCACCCCTGGGCTGATGGTCATGGGTGCTGTAAGAAAGCAGATTTAATAAGCAATGAGGAGCAAGCCAGTAAGCAGCATTCTTACATGGCCCCTGCATCTGTTCCTGCCCTGACTTCCGTCAGTGATGGACTGTGCAGGGAGCTGTAATTGGAAATAAACCCTCTTCTCACCTAGTTGCTTTTGGCCATGGTATTTTTATCACAGCAATAGAAACCCTAATGAAGACATCAGTTTAGTAGCAAAAAATTAAAAATAAAGACCCATAACAGACATTTTTCAAAAGAAGACATACAAAGGGTCAAGAGGGTATAGGAAAACATGTTTAACATCACTAAATATCAAGAAAAGGCAAATTAAAAACATGAGAAGTCAAGAAGAGTGGTTATGTTGGCAGTGTCTACCTTTAATCCCAGCACTCTGGAAACAGGGGCATGTGTGTGTATATATATATATATATATAAAAATTCAAGCAATTCTACTAGTTAAAAAACATTACTTTAGGGGCTGGATAGATGGCTCTAGAGCAATCTTGAGTATTGATTGAAGTTTAGATTCTAGCACTCATGTTATAAGCAAGGTATCTGATGTCCTTTTTTGGCTTAGGTGCAAGTACACACACACACACACACACACACACACACACACACACACACACTTTTTAAAAAAGTAATTTAAAAATTATGAGTAACATAATTAACTCCATTAATATATATTGCTCCCCACTTTTCTCTGCTATTTTCAAGACAAAGTCTCTTATTATTGCTCTGGCTGTCTTGGAACTCATAGAGATCCACCTGCCTCTGCTTCCTGAGTACTGGGATTAAAGTGTGCCCAGCTCTATAAATTTTCAACTGAGTCTAAAATGCACTCAAATGGTCATGTATCTTACATATAGGAGCCAATGTCTCTCCTCTGATTTACTGCTGTTCTGGAAGAGTCTGCAAAAGTAATTTCTATCTTTTCTTTTCATAGAGATTGAATTGATTTATACTGATAAATGACCAAATTAATTCCCTTAAAACTATGTTCTTGAGACAGGGCAACACAGAGAAAGTGTCTTGAAAAACAACAAAACAAAACAAACAAAAAGCCGGGCGGTGGTGGCGCACGCCTTTAATCCCAGCACTCGGGAGGCAGAGCCAGGCGGATCTCTGTGAGTTCGAGGCCAGCCTGGGCTACCAAGTGAGTTCCAGGAAAGGCGCAAAGCTACACAGAGAAACCCTGTCTCAAAAAAAACCAAAAAAAAAAAAAAAAAAAAAAAAAAAAAAAAAAAAAAAAAAAACAAAAAAAACCAAAAACCCCCAAAATCAAAACACAAAATAAACAAAAAACTATCAGCACTAAACACACTTTTTTGCACTATGTCAGACACTGGGGACATAACATTATATCAAACAGATATTTGTTTCTGTCCTCAGGAAATCTGGTTTCAAGTACTTTACTAGTAAGAGAAATTATTTATAAGAATTAACATAGGATAAGCTTGGCATTTTTCTTTCCCTGAAAGGAATGAAGAAACTTACAGCATCACTTAAGACCTCACTGTTTATAGGCAAGATGTGTTCAATCCGCACAAAAGGCAAGAGAGACGAAAGGACCTCTCTAAGTTCTTCTATGTCCAGGTCTCTTCTTTTCACACCTCTTTTGTTCACACTATGTGCAGTGCCACTCAGTAAGTTTGGCTCTATGGAACAGAAGAGAAAAAGCCTTCAGTGAAATCCCAATTTTTCACAGACACAGTCTTTTAAAGAAATTTTTATGTGTATGTGTGGGTGTGTGTGTATGTACCACGGCATTGAGTGTGAAGGCCAGAGGACAACTGTACAAACACTTTTACCCACTCAGCCACCTTGCTGCTCCTAGGGACAGCCTTACTTTCCTCTCTATTATATAAAATCTTAGTACCAGACTTTGTATGTAAGAGTATCTACTTTAAGAAAGGTTATAAATAAGTTTAATACACAAGTTTTTGGACAAACTTGTGTCTATAACACAGGAAGATTCTTTATGACTTCTGTACTAAATGCATCTTTTTATGTATATTAACTCAAAGTAAGAAAAATGACAATCTGTTAATATCAAGACTGTGACCGGTTTTTAGTATAAGGAGGACACTGTAAAGCATTTGCTATTTCTAGTCATGGTAGCATGTATGGGGGGTGGGGGCGGGGAAGGTCTCATGTAGTCCAGGCTTTCTGATCCTCCTACCTCTACTTCCTAAATTCTGGGATTATAGACATGCACTACCATGCCAAACACAGACTACTTATGTATAAAGGTAATTTAATAATATATTAACCAGCTGTATCTAAAGGAGCAAAATCTAATGTACAGTCTACCTAGTTCTTTTTTTTTTTTTTTTGTTTTTTTTGAGACAGGGTTTCTCTGTGTAGCTTTGCACCTTTCCTGGAGCTCACTTGGTAGCCCAGGCTGGCCTCGAACTCACAGAGATCCGCCTGGCTCTGCCTCCCGAGTGCTGGGATTAAAGGCATGCGCCACCACTGCCCGGCACAGTCTACCTAGTTCTAAGCTTCCAAATTTCTGTAACATGGGTCAATCTTTAGTATTTGACATTTAAGTCCTCTGTCCTGAGCAAGAGATAGTTATTTTTCATTAGTATTAATGTGATAGGAAAATCTAAAGAAAAAAAGTATGCTTATGACACTGAGGTATGAAGAAAATGATAAATTTTGGAAATATTTAATTGTATCTTTAATATGTACATATTTTTCTTAAAATTTGGTAATTTTTACAATGAATATGATCTTTATTGCTAATAGTAAAAGTGACAATCTTTTGTTTGTTTGTTTGTTTGTTTGTTATAGACAGGGTCTCACTCCATAGCCCTGGCTGTCTTGGAACTCACTATGTAGACTAGACTGGCCTTGAACTCAAAGAAATCTGTCTGCCTCTATCTCCCTAGTGCTAGGATGAAAGGCTTGTACCACCACACCCAGGCCAAATTTTTATTTTATAAGCAAATACATCTTTCTTAAATCATGTGAGGGAAATACGTGTGTGTGTGTGTGTGTGTGTGTGTGTGTGTGTGTGTGTGTGTGTATAAACAATTTATATATGTTTGTGATATTGAGGATAAAATCTAGGGCTTTGTATACAAGGCAAGTCCTTTACTATTGTTGAATATCTCTGACTCAATTTTTTTTTTATTTTTTTTTATTTTTTTTTTTTTTTTGGTTTTTTCGAGACAGGGTTTCTCTGTGTAGCTTTGCGCCTTTCCTGGAACTCACTTGGTAGACCAGGCTGGCCTCGAACTCACAGAGATCCGCCTGCCTCTGCCTCCCGAGTGCTGGGATTAAAGGCGTGCGCCACCACTGCCCGGCTCAATTTTTTTTTTAAATCACTGTGTTGTGGGATATTTGTACAATGTGTGAAGATGTATTAATGTGATTGTTGTAATAAAAAGCTGAATGGCCAATAGCTAGACAGGAGATATAGGCGGGACTTCCAGGCAGAGAGAGGAAGTAGGAGGAGATAATTGAGGCATAAGAGGAGACACTAATGAGACATGGAGGAAGTTGGACATACAGAATGAAAGAAAGGTAAAAAGCCATATGGCAAATGTAGATTAATAAAAGCAGGTGAATTTAAGTTTTAAGAGTAGTGGGACAAGTCTAAGCTATAGGCCGAGCTTTCATAATTAATAAGAGGTCTCTGTGTCATTATTTGGGAGCTAGCTGACAGGACAGAAAAAGACAGTACTGGATAATCTTACACAAAACCTTTAAGAAAGGGCAGACCCATCCATACACAAGCATAACTAAAGAAGAGTGGTCAGTTTGCCTTTCTTATTCTTGCAGGAGAACCTTATATTCTAACCTTGTCTGAAACACATTTTATTTATTTACTTATTTTTGTTTTTAATGTGCATGGCTATTTTGCCTGCATGTATGTCTGTGAACCACGTGTATGCCTGGTGCCCTCTTGAAGACTGAAGAGGGTGTTGAATCCCCTGGGAATGGAGTTACAGACTGTGGCGAGCCACCATGTATGTGTTGGGAACCAAACCCAGGTCCTCTAGAAGAGAAGCAAGGGCTCTTAACCATTGAGCCATCTCTTCAGCCCCCAAAACTACTTTAAAGGAAATTTTATCCATGAAGGATTCCCGTTACCAGCCCAAATAAATATGACCTTTCATCATGACCATTCTTTCCTAATTATTCAAGGCTGGCCTTGAACTTAAGAGATCCACCTGCCTCTGCCTCCTGAGTGCTGGGATTAAAGGTGTGAGCTACCATGCTTGGCTTGAGAATTCAATTCTTGGTCATTCAAAACACTTTATTCTGCTACTCTGTGCATGTCCATGAATAACACTGAAAGTGTGTGAATAAAGATGAGGTTACAAATAAATTGTAATAAGTTGATAAGCTTGCAAATACAAAATCTATAAATGAGAAGAGAGTGTATGGTGGTATTCAGAAATCTTTCTAGATTAATTATAGTGGTTTTGTAGTGGTTTTTCAAATTTGAGAAATGCTGAAGACTTTTCAAGGTCACAGAAAAGTTAATTAGGAGAAAAGTAGGAGGACTGCCTCTTCCTCTACTGTTTAGGTAGCAATATATGACAGCAGTTGAGGAGGGCCCAGGTTTGGTTCCCAGCACCCACATGGAGGCTAATAACCATCTGTAATTCCAGTTCCAGGTGATCTGATGCCCTCTTTTGACCTCTTCCAGGACCAGGCATGTATATGGTACACATACACGTGTGCAGGCAAACATACACATAAATAAATCTAAAATTAGAAGGAACAGAAGTTCAAAGTCATTCTTGGTTATATAGGCCTGGACCATATGAGACCCTGTCTCAAAATAAATAAAATACTGAGAAATGACAGGAAAGGGAAATTAATTAATTTTCCTAACTGAAGCTTATTGATTTGGATTCAGTATGTAGAGGAATACAGCACTAAATGAGAGGAAGGTGACAGGTAGACGGTCTAATATATAAAAGACCAGCACAGAATCCTATGTTTCAGTGAGTAAAGGCACCTGTCACCACCCATAAGAACTTGAGTAAATCTCTGATGGAAGGACAGAACCTATTCTTGCAAGTTGTACTCTGACTTCCACACATGTACTGTGGTGTGTGTACACTTTTGTGTGTGCATGTACACAAACACAATAAAAAATGTAATAAAAATTAAAAGAAAATGAATCATGTATTTTCAAAACCAAGAGCCCAGATTGTATATGGAACTACCCAGAAGCAGCCTCAGCTGGAGGTGACTTTATTAAAAACAAACTAAACAAAAAACACCTTTGTGCTGGTAGATGTCCCACATACTAGGGCCTCACAGATACTAAATAAGTGCTATGCCACTGAACTACACCTTTAGTCCCTCTCCCCTTTCTAGGCTTTTTGAGACAGGGTCTTACTATATAGCTTAGCTCTGGCTGGCCAGGAACTTACTCCATAGACCAGGCTGGCCTTAAATTCACAGAGATTTGCCTACCTTACTTCCCAAGCACTGAGATTAAAGGTGTGTACCACCATGCCAAGCCTCTGCATCTTTCTTAGTTGAAGTAAAATTTATACAACACAAATTCATCATTTTAATAATTTAAAAAAGTGCATTCATATTATATATCTATCATCATTAATTCCAGAACATATTCAACAATGTTTCTCTCTGACACCTTAATCATTACGTGACATTTTTCATTCTGGCTTTCCATGAATTAACATATCACAGATATGAATGTAATAAAAATAATCTTTTTTGGAAAATAATTTTTTTTGAAAACAAAGACGGATATATTTATCAACTTCCCTTCAACTCCACTGAAGTACTTTACTGATGGTAAAATTCTCTACTTCCTTCCGTCCACATTATGTTTCCAAAACTGATGCATGTGTGTCTCAGTAAGCCACTGGGAATATTAAAACCATACAGATGCTGACTGGCACAAGTGTACTTTCTGAACTTACCTCTGTCTGCTATTCTTTTCATCAACTGATGCTCGCCCCATTTAATCAGATACTTAAGAATATCTTGTTCACTTGCCTAGAATAAAAATTGATTATTATTTATTGTAATAAAATTATAAAAAGTTTATTTTCACTAATGGCTTTTCCTAAGTCATAATGTACATGTGGAGCACAACTTACCACATTTCTCTATATCAGCTATGTGAAATTTTAGAGTTAATCCTTTGGTCTATACACAGTGATGTTCCAGATAGCATCAATTTATTGAATAACTTCAATCTTCATTCCAGCTGATGTTTTTTTATTACCATTGTTTTTCTTTACTATGTATTATTTCCTACTTTTAAGTTTATTTTATCTTATAAGGCTTCCGTACTGCTAATGTTTTAGGGATAAGATGAAGATAAACACATTCTATTCTCCAGTGATAGAAAAACAAGAATGACGAATTGTCCAGGCAGATACAATCTCTATAAGGTATTTTGTAGGTTAAGGAGGGGATCCTGCAGGATAATTTGTGAAATGGCAATGTACCTCTCATTTCTTTTTTTATTTAGAAGCTTACAGCACACAGAGGCTCCTCCAAGATGCTTTATGTGTTATGAAGGAATGCACAGCTCATGACCAACAATTGGACAGCACTGACATGTGTTCCAACAGACATGTAGAACCAACCAGGACAGTGAGACAAAGTTAATGAACAACGAGCATCCTACAAATGAAGACCAAGTGTTTCAGCATCTATTACTGCAAACAAAGCAACATTGAAGAAGCACTGTAGACAATATAGTTGCTTTTTTTTTCTTAAAAATTTAGTATTTTCTAACTATGGTAATGCCATTTTATAGTTTATCTGGTATATAAGAGACAAATGGCTCAAAAAGAGTTTACAGCTTCATAGCATTAAAAGCTGTTGTATAGTTTTTAGCATAAAATTAACCCAATGTAAAACAATTAAAAATATGTTACCTTATAGAGTTTTTTTTGCAGTATTTAAAATGTATTATTAAATTACAAGCTAGATTAACATGTAAGCCAAAGACACAAGAATTGACTGAAAATATAAAGTAGAAAATGTAATTATGCTTTAGCAGAACACATACACTCTGAGTTTTTATGAGTTGAACAGATCAGAAATGGAATTTCACTCTTGCTTTGTGCTGCCTAACCTATGGTCTACCAAAAGAAATTATTACAGTGAATAAGTATCAGTGGAAGGCAGACATTCATTTTCAGACTGTGCTTCTGACCTGGCCTGTCCTCTTTATAGTATAGCTGGTCAAGTCCTGGGCTTGTTTACAGCGCTGAGTCATGATAGCAGTGTGTATGAAAGCCCAATGTGCCAGAAGGCTTTTAGTGCACAACTATGGAGCAGAAATTCGCTAAGCAAAGCCTGTTTCTCTCTGCCCCACCCTGTAAGAGTAACAGAGTGCAGATGAATTTCTTTGTGCATGTGGAATGACAATGAACTAGAGAGGTGTATAAATGATTACCTGTAGGTAGTCAGACTGGATAGCAGTAAGCAGATGGTCTTTGCTGAGTTCATAAAAAACATCCGAAGTCATGACCTGGGATAATTCCTCACAAAGGAAATGCAAAGCTTGTCGGTGCACCCACTTAGAGCCATATGGATGTGAGCTCCACTTGAGGATGGCAATTAAGGTATCTAATGAGATGCTCTCAGCAATGATATCCTCACAGCCTAAAAGAGAAGGCAAATACTTCTTAAGATTAGTCAGAAATATTCCTTATTGAACATTAGTGTGTTAGGCTACACAGACTTAAGAAGTGGCAGTAGTAAAAAATTCAAGGAGAAAAACATCTGGAAATCATCAAGACTTCCTTGGCGAGGATAACAAGAGATATGACATCTATAGGAAATCTGATGCCTATACAGAGACAGATCTACAGAGAAAGGCTACTGAAGAAAACACATCTGTGTACAAATTCAATAAATGAATAGGACAGTACAATGGAGTAACTGGATCAAAGGGGAAGAAGAGTAGACTGCAAAGACAGATGTCACAAAGACATGAATGACAGGAAGAACATGGATGACATTTCACTGACAGAGCACCAAGATCTAAGGAGATGATTTAAGACCTTAGAAAACAGGTAAAAATATGTCTGATATTCTTTTGAGTTTAATTCTGGCAAGTTGAAAAATAAATAAGTGAAATAAACTAAAAATCTAGAAAAGCAACGATGGCATTTTAAGAGCTAAGAGCAGAAAGTAAAAACATCTGAGAAAAGTCAGTTATTCTCCTTAGGGGGAAAAAAAAAATCAATATATAGGTCCAGGCATGGTAGCATACACCTTTAATCCCAGCATTTGCGTGGCAGAAACAGAAAGTTCTCTGTGGGCTTGAAGCCAGCCTGGTCTACATTGTGTGGTTAAGGCAAGCCAGAGCAAAAAAAAAAAAAAAAAAGAGAGAGAGAGAGAGAGAGAGAGAGAGAGAGAGAGAGAGAGAGAGAGAGACTCTCTGTCTCAGTCCCTCTCCCCAACTATGAATGACAAAAATTATGGAAGGGATATGATTAAAATTGAATAAAAAATTTTCACTGTTTACTATAAAACAAAAAGTAGTTTTGATATTATGAAAAAATGATGCCCTCTTTTGGCATGCAGAGGACTCATAAATAAAATATAAGTAAATAATATTAAAACAACAACAAACCCCAAGCATTTAAATACAATTACTGACACACTGTGCTGCACTCAGAGCTTTACAAAATACAGATCAAATATTATCAATGAAGTCTATAGATTTTTCAGAGCCTGAAAGTTCTAAGTTCAAATGACAGGAGTGAATCCCATATTCAGGTGATACAAGATCATTAGTAGTCATATGGCACCTATTTACCTCTTCTCTCTTTTTCTGATACACTACCAGAGATAAGGGGATACATCACAAATAACTGTGCCACATGATTTCCACAAAGCATTTAACAAAATACTTCCTGATGCTGCTAGTACCACAAACAGGGATGCTGTCTTCAGTGTAGCTTTATAGCACCTTTTACACATGCTAAGCAGTAAAAAGTGTTAAGACACAAGTGAGATCCTTGCAGATAAGAGGTACAAAACAAAAGAGAACAGTGCTTAAAGGATCTGCTTGTAAACAGCACCAATTAGAGTGTAGGAGATAGGAGTGAGCCTGTTTTTGCTATGTTGATCATGAGCTTAGATGAAGATATGGAAAGCATACTTCAAAATCTGCAGATGATTGAATTTGGAGAGCACAGTTACCAAGATGCTGTACAGCAAAATCACAACTGGCTATAAAGATCAGTCAAAATCAAGTTCAAATAAAGCTGGGAAAATGAGGAATTTCTACACTTTAGAATGATGAAAATCAGCTGCACAGTGGGTGACAGAGGTGAACTAGTTTAATATAGAGCAGTATCTGGGTATTTTAACTACATGAAAATGAAATGTGGTATGGTTGTTACAAAACTGAAGCACTCCTGGGTTTTAGTTCTCAACAGAGCTTAATGCTGCACTACTCTCCTGTGTTGGTCTGAGCCCCATGTTTAGATGGGCACTGATCAAACCACAGAATGCTAAGAGGTGGTAACAGAGTACAAGAGGGGAAAAGTTCTAAGCAAACGCGTTATACCACTTACACAAGAGAAAGCTAAGCAGAAATATAAGGGATACTGTTACATGCCCAGTGGGCCTACGCCAGACAGAGAAAAAAGACCTGACTGCTACTGCTTTAAGGACAGACACCAACAATCAGCTGGATGTTAAAAGGAGAGAGATTATGGCTCAATAACAAAACATTATTACAACCACAATTTCTCTCTTCTCTGTTCAAAGATCCTTCTAGAAAAGTAGGAGTAGAAACAGGCTCAGCAAGTTAGGAACAGAGTACAAAGAGTATTACACTGAATGGGAACCAAGATCAGAAGATATCTAAGCTACTTCACTTTTTAGAAAATAGTAATAGGGCAAACCCAAAATTCATTTATCTAATCTAAACATTAAAATAACATCTTTGAAGGAGAGTCACACTTTTAGAGGATGTGTTCACTGACAGGTTCCCATGCTACAGTGGATGGCTCCATATCCCATACACACTGGCTGCACTGACTGAATTTAGTGGACTGTTTAAAAAAAGGGGGGGGATTGTGAGGGTGATCTACTGGGAGGGATATGGGAGGAGTAAGAGGGGAGTAAATGGGAGGCATATATGATCATATTTCATTGCATACCTGTATAAAATTCCCAAGAAGAAAAACATTTAAAAGAAAAAATTCCTTCTAAGCACCAGTGAGATGACCACAATGAGATATGCTTGTGATATCAGAAGGCACACATGCTGAAGAAATGTGCAAAGCATGGAAAAGTTCAAGGACACCCTGACTTCAATATCTAGTCCATTTGTTCCAATGACTCTTCCTTCAAAATACTCATTAGCCTCTTTCTCTTCCATTCCCACTAATATCACCTTATATCCCAATATATTCCCAGTATCAACTTTTGAAGTTTCCTTCCTGCTTTCTGCACTCCCCAAGTATTTCAATCTACACCAAGCACATGGTGGAAAGGTCTGTGGAACACCATCACATCATCCATTCCTATTTGACTATCTTTGATAGTTATCTAAGTCCAAGTCCAAGGCAACAAACTGAATGGGACATGCAGGCTAGAAGACAAGCTAACCTGTGCCTCTGGTGTAAACTCCCATTTTTTGGACTCTGCAATGTGTTAAGATTGGGGGTGGTGGTGAATGTTTCTTTACTCTTCCTCTGAGGACAATTCTTGAGAGTCTAAACTCTCATACTGCCCTCCTGTTTTCTCAGTGTCACTCTTTCCTGTTCTTGGGGAATATTTACCAAATGAGCATCCTGTGTGCAATCACTTGAGCCAAGCTTTTGGCAAGGGCTGTGGGAAATGGGAGATTCCCAGACAAGAACAGCTAGTACCAAAAACACCCTAGAACTAAACCATGGTTCCTGAGTGAAATTCTAGAACTATGGATGGCTATCAAAAGGCTACCACCCCACATGTAAGTCGGAGGTGACAATGTCATGCTGTTTGTATGATATCATCAGTTTCCACCAAAAGCAAATAACACAAGCAGAAATGGAGAATGAACTAGCTCAGCAGCAAGTGGTGACTCAAATGAGAAGTTTAAGACCCTAGTGCTGGCTGGCTTTAAGTCACAAAAGCCATGACAAAAAAAAAGGGGGGGGGGGAGGACAAACTAAGGGCTCAGGTCAGCCAATTCTCAAATGCAGACATTTCATCTTTAAAAGTCTGAAGATTTCCAGGTCCTGTTTCCTGCAGCTGCAAATGTAGACTGTATACCTCAAGATGAAGTTTGGCTAAGGCACTCAACTACAGACAACTTACAGGAACCCACCATAGTCATCTGGATTAAAAAGTCTGCAGGCACACCTGGACACAGAAACCTAGAGCAGGGGTATTTGTATGGAAGACCAAGACTGTTAAGCCCCAATTCAACCCCATATTCTAGGCTATTAGAACAAACTCCTCCAACTCCACATTAGAATCAAGCAGATGTTTGTTTGTTTGTTTCTGGAGACACTGACTATGCCTATTTAAGTCCTTGATGGTTCTCTTCAAGATTTGCTGCCTCTTCTCACTCACTACCTTGTAATCATTAATCTGGATCAGGTCTGCAGTACACAGTCCGAGTAGGAAAATACAGTTTTAGAATGCAGTCAGTGGATATGCAAAGAAAAGCAAGACCCGTCCCTCCCCGGTTGCAGTACTCGGGAGAGTGGTCCCCCCTCCCCCAACCTTGCCTAAGCAACACAGTAGAGCCGGTCCTGGTAGCATGGGCACGGGGCGTGGCCCTGAGGGTATGAGCCTGGGAGAGTTGGCCCTGTCCCTCGACTGGGCAGTGTTCGAGTGGTTGCAAGGGCGGAGGATGGATAAGAAGAGACAGGAGATGAGTGGGACTGGGGTATAGGAAGTGAAATTCGTCAAGAATACTAAAAAAGTTAAAAAGAAAGAAAAAGAAAAGTAAGAGTTGCCAACTTACACTGGCAGGTCTACCTGTAGATGCAAATTCTTGAGTGTGTTTGATCAGCAAAGGGCTCATGCAGAACCCAAAGGATTCACTGAGCATCTTCTGGCACTTACTTGTCTGGTGATAACAAAGACCTAGCAATGATAACTAAAGAGAAAGAGCTCAGATGCCTCTGGGATGAAGGTTAGGTTACCCATCTGGTAGCCTCCCTAGATCTGCCGAAGTATTGGCAAAGGAAAAAACAACTCTAGAAGAGGTGAGGGAAGAGGTTGCACTGACTTTTAGAGTTTCAATTAGAGTAAGATTGAACTATTTCCCTCAGTGTCCATCCCAGCACAGTTCCGAGTTTGTTAGCCCAAGGAGGGACATGTAGCTCCGAAGGCAGAGGCCAGTAGCAGTCAGTGTTCTCTAAAATCAGCAAGGTACAAGGAATGATGGATGAAAACATGCCCACGAGTACTGGCTTGTGCTGGCTTCTTCCCTGCTCTAAGATCAGCTCTTCCCCTTGGTTGCAACGCCGCTGCCACCACTAGCTCATTGTCACCACTAAATTCATGGCAGTGTTCCGGTGTCTCTTCACAGCTGCACTTCAGAACCTGCTGAGCTTGGCTTCTCCAGCTCACAACCCATCCAGACTCTGCTATTGTTCATTTTAGAACTTTCTCAGCCCACAACTGTGTAAAACTTAGTTCTGATAATAAAAATGAATCAGAGCTCCCAATCAGTTTTGGTACAGGCCATGCATGTCACCAGGCCGACCATGAACTGAGTTTAACCAACCACACAAACTGATCTGTATCAAAGAAACTGAATTTAGCAATCCTGTGCCTACCTCACACCCTCTCTGCCTTCTACTATAGCGAGCCAGTTTTAAAAGTCTAGATTACCAGACCTTGCTCTAGCCACAACGTTGCAAATTTTGCTTTCTGCTATGGAAATAATGGCATTCTGGAGTAGTCACCTCCAGGAATTTGCTAGATGCCTAGACATATGCAAACTCCAAGAAACACTTTTCTAGCAGGGGTGGTGGAGGATAAATGTCCCCCCTTCTTCGCTATGGGCAATTCTGAATGGTATTCCATCCCTTCTGCTCCTCAGAGGGTTCCAGCAGTTATTAAGTGCAGTTGGCCAGAGCAGTGATCACCTCAGAACATACAATTATATTGCTTCTCTCATTCCACTTAACCCTTTCTAATCACACATTCTTATTCTCTGCAAGAACTTCCCAGAATAAACTATCTACAAGCAAGTCTTTATCTTAGGAACCAGTTTATGGAGGAAACTTAGAATAAGACATAGTAGACAGAAATATTTAAGGGGCTGGTGAGATGATTCAGTGGATAAAGGTACTTTCCACATCAGCCTGATGATCTGAGTTCAATCCCCAGAAGACACACAAAGGTGGAAGGAGAGAATCAATTCCACAAAGCTGTCCTCTAACCTTTACCAACTTCTATGTATGTGTCTTTCTCTCCCTCACTCCCTCCCTCCGTCTGTCACACATACCTCCTGTGTTTATACAGGTCTACACGTAATAATTAGTCAGATAGGTTGCTCACGCCTGTAAATCCTAGCACTAGGAAGGTTAGACAGGAAGACTACTGTGAGTTCAAGTTCAAAGCAAGCCTGCGCTACCCTGTGACACTCTGTCTCGTAACACCAATAAACAACACAATTTTGTTCCTCTCTTAGATTTTGGTCAAATGAATGGATCATTTGGCCTTGGATTCCAGGTTACCTTTCTAGATTTTCATTTTAAAAGATTCACTTGTTCAGTTGTGTGCCAAACTCTATACTAGATAAAATGTGATCAACACTATAGCTCTTGATCTCAAGAGGCTAGCAATTTTCTAGAAGAAATAGACACAGATTTGTGATCTTTACTCTATGCAGCAATGCTATGTCAGGAGTGTACAAAAGACTATATGGAGAAATTGAAAGTATACATTTTTTTTTTTTTTTTTGGAAAACAAAGAAACTGCATTCCAGGAATAGAAAAGAACATGTGCATACGGCCAGTTGCTGAGAGTGCAAGAACGCACAGCTCTAAAAAATAGCTTGTTGAAAAAAGAATACTTAGAACATTCCCATTCTAGTTGCCTGTAATCCACCAATATTATAAATTTGCCACCCAGAGTGCTTCATATAGCTTCAACCCATTCTCCTAGTAAGAAACAAAACTTGCTTTATAAATCAAAGTACTTAGGTGTTTCATCAAATTTCAATTCCCTCCTAATTATTAAAATCTAAGAAATTGTTAGTGTTAAACAGTTATGACCTAAGAAAATAACATCAAATGGTTAAATAATGTATTAGTTTTCTATTGCTATATAACAAACTACTACAAATTACTGGGTTAAAACAACACATATTTATCTTCTCATACATTCTGTGGGCGGTGAGTCTGGACATTATGATCTGGGTCTCTAGCCAGGACTTCATTAAGCATGAAAGAAGGGAGTCAGCTGGGTTTTTATTCTGTCTGAAAGCTCAATGGGGATCATCTGCCTCCCATCTCATTAAAGAATGTTGGCAGAATTAGTTTCTTGTGGCTACATGTCTATGGACCCAGCTTCTTGCTGGTTAATGGCTGGGGAATCACATTCAATTCTTGCCACATGATTCTTTGGCCAGGCCACCTTACCACACAGCTGCTTATTTCTTCAAATTCAGCAAGGAGAAGTGTGGAAATGATTGTTATCAAGATGGAGTCCTCTAAGAATAGTATTTCATCATCTATGCCTTTAAAGGTCACACCCACATTTAAGGAAGGAATAAATGCCAATACAAAAACAAAACAAAACAAAACAAAAAACAACCCCAAAACCAAGCCAACCAAATAAACAAAATCCCCAGTGGGGACGACTAAGTGCTATCTAGACAGTGTCTACTTGTCCTAGTAAGTTTCTGAGCACCTCAGCAAACACTGGCAGCCTGGATGAGCCTCATTATTTACTCTGCTCTTAGTATCCCCACTCCTTTGATCTATTTCAGCTATTTTTTTCCTCTCAGATATATCTTAAGTTAGTAATTCTCTGAAGAATGTTGAGGCAAATCAATACCTTAGATTCTTTAGTTCAACAAAGCAAGCAAGAAAACGAACAACTAACCCAAAAGGAAGCTGAGTGTTTCTGGGTTTTGGTTCTTATACTTTTGTAGCTAATACTCAGAATCTGGTTGTTTTTGTTGAGTAGAAAGACATACTACAGAAACATAGTTATTTTGCTAGGATTGAACCCAGGGCCTTACACATCAAGCTCTCTTCAAAGAGTAAGATATTTAACCACATAGAAGTGCATCTTCTAGGGTTCTGTCCCTCTTAGAAACCTTGTAAGGTTTTTTTTTTTTTTTTTAATAGCTGAACAACAGAAGCGAGTACTATTAGATCTAATTGAAGTAGTTGCATTTTCTTTTAGTTTAGTTTAATGATTATCTCCCAAGACTCTCTGGATTGCTTATTGGAAGGAATCATGAGAAATACCATGTAACAGTGGCTGCTTCTGTAGAACAAAGATAGAAGGGCAGAGATGCCCAGCTCTGAATTTTGTTCCATATGAATGTATTCCCTGCTGAAAACATTACCACCACCAGGCTACGAAAACTGCCAGGAATTCATTTGTTCCCTCAGTGCTCAGCAAAATCCATCACTGACCACAAAGCCCAGGCAAATATTACTAAGGAAATGAGAAGGTTCTTTATCCTGAGATCATTCTTCCTTTTGACAGGAAGAAGGCAATCACTGAGATTCATGCTGTGAATATGTGAAATGTGCACCCTGCCTGTGCTCTTTCTCCCTTGTGTCAACTGTGTGGACGAAAAAACAAAGGTGGATGTCTCAGTCACTGTTCTATTGCTATGAAGAGACTCCATGACCAAGGTAACTCTTATAAAAGGAAACATTTAATTGTGGGCTTGCTTACAATTTCAAAGGTTAGTCCATTATCATCATGGTGGGGAGCATGGCTGCATGCAGGCAGACATGGTACTGGAGAGGTAGCTCAGAGTTCCACATCCTGATCTGTAGGCAGAGACAGACACTCTGGGCCTGGCTTGGGCTTTTGAAGTGACACACTTCCTCCAATAAGGCCACACCTCCTAATCCTTTTAATCTTTTCAAACAGTGCCACTCCTGAAAACTTGAAAGAGCTTCATTGAGTAACTTAGTAAAGGAAGATGTTAAGCACACAGACAACTGAGAAAAAGATTTTTAAGATCCCTCTCTAAGCTTCAAGTACACACACATAAGAACTCTCACTATGCTTAAATGAATACAGACCAATATTTCTTTATGCTTATTTATAAACGATGACTCTTTAACATGGCATTTAAAAGTGCTTATTTTGAGACAGGGTCATACTATGTAGTCCTTGGCTGGCCTGAAATTTGCTCTGTAGACCAGGATGGCCTCAAACCTAGAGATTCACCTGTCTCTGCCTCCCAAGTGCTAGGAATAAAGGTGTGTGCCACCACACCTCGTCTAACAAAGCATTTTAAATGCTCACATTGCCAAGTTTTCAAATAATTGGAAAATTAATGGGAAAAGCATTCCTGAGGATGTTGGTTTTGTTGAATAGTTGAGAAGCCACTTTCTGGAGAGAAACAGGATATACCACTAAAACTTGGACTGACAAGAGACCCATCTCCAATTGCCTTTAGCTATATGTGTGAAATTTTGCCTGCTCATTTGAAAAATGTAGATAATGCCATCTTGTTCATGAGACTGTCCTTAGGCTTAGAATAATTTATGGTAAACACGAAAAAAGCACTGATTATGCTTGCAAGGGAAGTAAACCTTCCTTGGAACTATGCCTGCCCTACTGATCTATTCTAATCCAAAACAAGCACAAGATTGGTGAGGGGGTGAGAGGGTGAAAGGCAGTCTCACAAAAACTAGCCAAAGATTTCTATAAAGGAAACAGAAACAGTGACGACTTTTTTTGCTGCCACAGATTTATTAAAGTGTTAAAGAAAAACAACCCCGAGAAGTACATAGGCTTACACTCATTTATCTAAAACTAAAAGATGCCCATTTTAGCGGGGTGGGCTGGCACATGACTTTAATCTGAGCACTCGAGAAGCAGAGGCAGGCTGATCTCTGAGTTTGAGGCCAGCCTGGTCTACAGAGCAAGTTCCAGGATGGCCAGGCCTACACAGAGAAATTCTGTCTGGAAAAACAGAAAGAAAAACAACAACATTTACTTTGGGTAACAAGCTAATAACTGTACCTTGTTCACTACTATATCCCATTGTCATTAGTATTTTCACTGCAACAGGAAAGAAAAAAAAAATCTACAAATTCTGGGATCAGGCTGCTTTTCCAGACCACCCAGGTTTGATTCCCAGTACCCCACATGGCAGCTCACAATTTTCTGCAACTCCAACTCCAGGGGATTCAACACTCTCACATAGACATGCAGACAAAAACACCAATGCACATAAAATAAATAAATCATTAAAAAAAAAAAGACTTCGCCGGGCGGTGGTGGCGCACGCCTTTAATCCCAGCACTCGGGAGGCAGAGCCAGGCGGATCTCTGTGAGTTCGAGGCCAGCCTGGGCTACCCAGGAAAGGCGTGAGTCCCAGGAAAGGCACAAAGTTACACAGAGAAATCCTGTCTCGAAAAACCAAAAGAAAAAAAAAAAGACTTCACTTGTAATTCTAGGTGAGCAACAATATTTTCTAGTCCAATTTATACATGGCAACTGGACCTACCACAGTGAGTTAAATAAATCCTCCTGAATAAATAAATACAGTACAAGTAAGAATTAGTAGGGGCTTGAAGTCTGGTTCATTGGTAGAGTGCCTGTAAATATGTAAAAGGCCCTGGGCTTGGACCTTGGTGTGTGTGTGACACACACACACACACACACACACACACACACACACACACACACACACACGAGAAAAAGGAAAAAAAGGTAATTTTGACCTACTATAGATTCATTATTCATCTAAAAAACTACCTATTTTCAGATCACTTCTCATCTCTGTATCTTGTAGCCAAAGTTTTCCATTTTATGTAAATGGCATTAGTGGAAGACTCAGCAAGGTCTACAGAGCTCTTTATATAAGCCTTGTTTGCCTCTGTAGCCTATTTCTTGACATACCTTTCTTATCTTTGTAATGTCATCCTCCTCCAACCAAAAGGGTCTTTATCCTTTCTGTTAATATTCTGATCCACCCCTTGAAATCCCACCCCTTGGCTCCACCCCACATCCTGCCATAAAAGCCTCATTCTAAGGAACACCCCCCCCCCCCCCCCCCCCCCCCGTCTCTTCATCTCTCTACTATAATAAACTTTCCACGTGGATGCAGCATCTGGGGTGTGAATTACTGGCCGCCGCCATCATGCCTGAACGGTGTGCATCTGCCCAGTATGCTTCCCTGCACAGCAGGATACCCTCTGGGTCATTATTATCCCCTCCAGCCCCCAATAATTTATAACTTTCCCCTTTGCCTCCAGACCTTTGTATCTGTTGTTCCTTCTACCCCCAATCATTATGGGACTATTCATTCTCCAGGTCTTGTTTTTCTGGGAAGTTCCTGATCATGTCTCCATATGCTAAGTCTTTCCACTGGGTTCTGTGGTTTCTCTGCCTCAGTTCATTGCTTTGCTCTATGAAGGCACTTTTGCTGTAATTACCTAGTGATACTACTGGACTGCTGTATTCATTTCTTTAATCTAAGGGCTTAGCAAACAGTAAGAGCTCATTAAATGTGTTAAAAGAAAAAACAGCAGTCATAATACTAATTCTACACTGGGACTCTATATGAATGGAGAAGCTATAATTTTTCCACCTTCAGTATCCCATTTTTGCTTTTCCTTATTTGAGAACTCACATAGCAGTTATGGCCTCAGATTCATATTATCCATCCACTATGCATATGTATGTGAGTGATACTGGGGAGCAAACACAGGGCCTTGCTCACACTATGCAAGTGCACCAATTACCCCAGCCCCAGCTACTTTTATTTAACTTAGTAACTCCAAAAAATAAAAAAAAGAAATCTGGCATAAAACATAGAAGTGGTATATTTACACCATTAAACACTTTAAATGCTACTAAATACATTTTTTTTTAAAGAAAGATTTATTGGGCTGCAGAAATGGCTCAGAGGGTTAAGAGCACTGGCTGTTCTTCCAGAGGTCCTGAGTTAAATTCCCAGCAACCAGATGGTGGTTCACAACCATCTATAATGAGATCTGGTGCTTTCTTCTGGCATGCAGGCATACATGCAGGCAGAAACATTATAAACATAATAAATAAATAAAATCTTTTTAAAAAAGGGAAAGATTTATTTTTACATGTATGAGTGTTTAGACTGCATTTATATGCATGGTGACTATGGAGGCCAGAAGAGGGTGTTAGGTCCCATGTATGTGGAGTTCTGGATAGTTATAAGCCACCATGTGGATGCTGGGAATGAAACCCAAGTACTCTGCAAGAACAGAAAACGCTCTTAAGCAATGAGCCATCTCTCCAGCCCCTGAGAGCTTACTATTTTTACTGCTTACAACTACAAACCAACAAAACCTCTACCTAGTTTATTTCTTCTTTAAAAACTTTGTTTTGTGTACACGTGTGTTTTTGTGTCTATGTCTGGGCATGTGTGATGAGGTCAGAGGACAGCTGGGGGAGTTAAGTTCTCTCCTTCTACCATGTGGGTCTCAGGGACTAATCTCGGGTCATTGGGCTTGGCAGCAGGTGCCACCTCCTGAGCCATCTCTCTGGGCCTAGTCGTCCAGTTTTAAATTAATATGAGTAGAGAATAACAAATTAATTACCCAGTTTAGCTTAGGGCATTTTCTGAACCTTTTACAGTAAGATATAGACTCAAATATCAATATATTTAGAAAACAATAAGATCCATGTATTTCCTGGAATTCTAGTCAAACAGTTTTAAAAGTCAGCCTTGTTTTTTGATGCAAGCTTCAATTTGGGAAGAACACTGCCAGCGTAAACCTCATTTTATATCAAATCACCAGAAAAGGCTTAATTATCACAGTTAAAGAAGAACATGTTTCATAGCATACTTCTTTGATAAAAAAGACATTGAAGTGTGTAAATGTATTTCTGTTTTGTGGTATTAGGTCTCACTATGTAGCTCTGGCTGTCCTGGAACTGGCTTTGTAGACCAGGCTGGCCTTGAACTCAGAGACCTGCCTGCTTCTGCCTTTCAAGTGCTCGAATTTAAGGTTTGCGCCACCACCGCCCAACTTTTGGTACTAATTATAGATATGTAGATATTTCACCTTCAAACATGAACATGTAAAAACATAGCACAGATACATGAACACTAAGCACAAAGTATATAAAAATGTTTTATATACATGTATATGCAAAGGCCAGAAGACAATTTTGGGTAATGTTTCTTGGGTACTTCTACCTTGTTCTTGAGACAGGGACTTTTACTGACCTGGAACTTGCCTGGCTGGCTACTGTGTCCCTGGGATCTGCCTGCTTTTCCCTTTCTAGTGCTGGGACTGCAAATGCACACCAACATATCCAGCTTTTTACCTTGATTTTGGAATCAAACTCAGGTTGTAGTATAGCAACGACCTTTACCAACTGAGTTATCTCCTCAGCCCTTAAAGTCTTAATACATCAAAGTCATTTCCTTCATGGAGACATATTTAGTGAGACTAGAACCATGTCAATTTGTACTAGAAAAATGGCTGAAGCTATGTTTCTGGCCAGCCTTTAGTCACTGAATGTTTTAGTAGTTCTATAAACACACTTGGAGACATTCACAAACAGCATCTTTGTTAGTGAGGAGCTAGGTTTGGAACCCAGGTCTAAGTTCAAAGTTCATGTTTACAAAACACTGCATCAAACACTGTTTACTTATTAGCGAACCTGCACAAGTTTCTCAGGGTATTAAAGACCAAGTGAAACAACTTATATTCAGTGCTTTCTTGAAGCTAGGTGTACCTTGGCATTCAAAGATTCTCTTTCCCCTGTTATAATCTTGAAAAACAATGGTGTATTTAAATGTCACGTGTCGTCCCCCCCCCTCCTGGGCAGGGTTTCTCTGTGTAGCTTTGCGCCTTTCCTGGAGCTCACTCTGTAGTCCAGGCTGGCCTCGAACTCACAGAGATCCGCCTGCCTCTGCCTCCCGAGTAATGAGATTAAAGGCGTGTGCCACCACTGCCCGGCATCATTAAATGTTAACCTGAAAATAGTTTATACTCTTTATTTTATGACTAGCACAAAAAGTTCTGGTAACTTGATGTTTTAAATTTTTATGCTTCACTTTGAAATATAAATAGTAATATGTAGAAAGTATAGTGAATAGATCTTTCAACAACTTAAGGCAAAATGAGACTCTACATTATTCTCCATCTGTTGCTATCTCATTCCTGCACCAATCCTTGGAGCTTCATTATTATATACTGGCGGTGGTAGTGCACGCCTTTAATCCCAACACTCAGGAGGCAGAAGCAGGTGAAAGTAAAAAAACAAAACCAACCAACCAAACAAACAAACAAAAAATAAATAAATAAAGGACTTCTGATTAAGCATCATATAACTTTAAACAGACATTCAACAGGTTCTGCAGCAAATGAATTGTACATATTTTAGAAATACTTGTTATGGCTACAAAGTATCAGATACACACTTACATTAAAAATGTCATACAATAAGTCATAATATCCATTACTGTGGTGATATTTATTTGTGCTGAAATGTGGTGATATTTTATTCGTATATTAATAAATAAAGTTTGCCTGGAGATCAGAGGAAACAGCAAGCCATTTGAAGTAAATACAAAAGTCAGGCACATGCCCTTAATCCTGATCACTTGGCAGGCAGGGTCTCTGTGTGTCTGTGTTCAAGGCCACACTAGAGAACGGAGCCAAGCATGGTGACACACACCTTTAATCCCAGTACCAACCATAGAGACCTGGAGGTCTGTACAGATAGGCAGTGACAAGGAAGTGAGGTAGCTGAACTAAGAGCCAATGAGAGAGCAGAACAGCAAGGCAATAATAAAAGCCTGAGCCGTGCGGTGGTGGCTCACGCCTTTAATCCCAGCACTCGGGAGGCAGAGCCAGGTAGATCTCTTTGAGTTCGAGGCCAGCCTGGGCTACCAAGTGAGTCCCAGGAAAGGCGAAAGGCGCAGATACACAGAGAAACCCTGTCTCGAAAAACCAAAAAATAAATAAATAAATAAATAAATAAATAAATAAATAAATAAATAAATAAATAAATAAATAAAAGCCTAGGTAGACAGGAAGTCGGGGCATTTGTAAGCTGCAGAGCTGGTGAGGTAAGGTGGCTGGTGGCTATTCCTATTTCCCTGATCTCTAAGGCTTTCACCCCTATATTTGGTTCCATGTTTTTTATTTAATAAGACCACTTAGAAATTTGGCTACACATTACTATACTCATTTTAAGCATACAAATAAGAGAAAATAAATATTTCATTTTCAATGGAAAACAAGTAGTGGCAACTGCTTACAATTTTACTTTCCTTAATAAATGAAACAAGATAACTTAGAATGAGAATTTCCAAGTTATGGGGACATTTAGTTATATAAATGATTACAGATGTGAGTAGCTGTCATTACTGTAAATAATTTATTGTTGAATTTTAGAAACATAGTTAGTTCTTTGATCTACATTATAAATTAGATCAAAAGGTTAAGATTGCTCTTAGGAGCCCTACATGTGGCATACACCTTTAATTCCAAAGGAAAGCAGGCAGATTCTGAGTTCAAAGCTAGCTTGGGGGACTGGAGAGATGGCTCAGTGTGCAGGCACTTACACACACAAATAAAAATAATAAAACAAATTTAAAAAATGATTCACAGTACACAGTGAAGAGTCTACTAAGAGCAAAGTACTATTCTAGGTTCTTCAGGGAACATTGCTGTGGGATGCTCTGTATGTTGAATGTGTTGCTCTGATTGGTTAATATATAAAACACTGATTGGCCAGTAGCCAGGCAGGAAGTATAGGTGGGACAAGCAGAGAAGAGAATTCTGGGAACAGGAAGGCTGAGGCAGAGACCATACAGTTTGTTTACTTGGTTGGGTCTGAGTGGCTGTGGGACTGGTGGGTGAGAGAGATTTGTCCTGACTGTGGGCCAGGCAGGACTGGAGAAATCTCCAGCTACAGAACATATACTATGTGACAAGAGGAAATGAGACAGTACAAAGGCATTTCCAGAGCCAAGTAAGAAGATGGAGATAACCTAACAAATACAAATGTTTGAAAGTTCTCAGAAAATAGAAAATACTTTTTTAACTTGGAATGGCTAATATAAAACAGGGTATAAAGCACCCGAGTTTGTTCTTAAAGGTTAATGCAGTATTTGGAGATTTAATGATAAAAGACAAAGGTGTCCTGGACAAAGGTGACATCAGAGGGATAGAGAGAAAATCTATAGTCTACACCAAAAACTGTTTAAGGTTTCAAATAGGATAGGTAAGATTTCAGAACTCTACTCAAACTTGCAGCAAAATTGTTTATAAATGCTAACGCTCCCTGATTAGATATGCATCACCTCAGTCACTTGAACCCACAAGTAATTCTTTATGCCTCACGTTTGACTGACTGCTTTGCTCTGTTGAAAATGGTCTTTAGCTTAGTTCACCATTCTTTTAGAATTATAGTCAGACTCATTTGCTAAAGAGGGTACAATTACAAACAAGTAAAATGAATTGTCAGCTTCACTGAACCTTGACAAAAGGAAAAGTGTCAACATGCAGGATAATGGAAAGAATGGAAAGAGGAGAAATGGAGTAGTGAGTGGGGACAGTGAGTCTGCCTTTTTGTATTATTCCAGGCACACACTCTTGGAAGCTGGCCAAGTTGTTAAGGGTTTAAAATTAGGTCACTGTTTTGGGGAGGCTTATTAAGATTTTTAATTCAATAAAATATAATCACATTCATAATGACTAAACATATGGCAAATACAATATGCAGTCCATTTTAAAATGCAGATCATAAATTTCATCTTCCAAAGGTTGAAAATGTATTTTTGATCCAGATAAGAAGTTTAAGGTCTGCAGTGCAATGTCTGACAGTGAAGGAGGACACATGGTACTTCTGGTGGATACTGGTACTACTTATGGGCTAGTCTGTTCTGAGGTCAGCAACATTTATGTCAAAGACAGCAGTAGATCTGTGGATTGTAAGACATTATGCTTCTAAACAGCAGTTTTCTTCACAAAGGAAAAAAGGCAGTAATAGTACACTTTCACTTCTGTTCTCACAATGTTAGAACCACTGCCCAGCACATGCCACCGGGCACTGTAAAACGCCACAGTGGTAAAACATTTGCTCTTCTTTCTGGTCTCTCCCAATTCAATAATCTATTTGGGGATTTTAATTTTATATGCTAATTTTGTTTTTAGTATAGGCACTGACAACAATCAGGCTTCTGGAGTAGCAACCACAGAACAATTCCAGGTACTTTAAGAAGAAAAGGGATTTATCTGAGGCTTTGCGCTAGTCTCCAGCATTGCTGGGAAGGCTAGTGACTAAGCTCAGCAGAGTGGAACAGAGATGGCTGTAGAGTGAACATTCTACCTTGAGTTATCCCAGAACCTGGGCCACGACAGCTCCTGCCCTGTGGCAGGACAGTGGTGACTGTGATAGTGTGACCCTTTTTCTTTTGTGGACACTATTGCTCCACTCTGCTTCCAGAAAGCATTCTCAATAGCCTCTGCTTTCGTTGCCACTAGCTCCTAACCTAAAAGGTCTATGCTGAAACCTAAGCAGTGGAGAAAGGCTCAGGAAGGCTTTTCTGGCTTTTCTTCTGGGAGGCAGCCTCTCCCCTCTATTAAGACCTACGCAATGCTGGGTGGTGGTTGGTTGCACACATTTTATCCCAGCACTGGGGGGCAGAGACAGGCAGATCTCTAAGTTCAAGGCCAGCCTGGCCTACAGAGTAAGTTCCAGGACAGCCAGGATTATACAGAGAAACCTGTCTTAAAACAAAAAAACAAACAACAACAACCCCCCCACCCCACCCCCCACCGCCAAACAAAACAAAAAACAAATCAACCAACCAACTAACCAAACAAAACAACCTACATAAAACTGGGAAGGCTCTAGTGCTAGGAAGCCAAAAACCTCCAGTGACTTTCCCATACAGGAAAGCAGCCTATTCAGAAAAGAATGGCTAAAACACAACAGAAGCCTCTGTCCTCTGAGTAAGTGCTCTGGATTTCTAGAGCAGTTTGAGCAGCAACATACTCAATCAAGTCCCTGCCCCCACCGATCATTAAACTTCCTTGCTGGGCCAACAATTGCAAGCAGTTTCCTGGTCTCAGTAAGAAACTGGACTTGTAACAGATACTGCTTCAAGTTAATGCTTCAGTAACTACCTCAATCTACCTACTTGGGCCACTACCTCCTACCTGAGCCCTGTCAAACCGGTTCTCACACTGCCCCCCTTTCTATCTCCCACATGCCCAAATTCTTGGGCTTAAGGGTCAGAAGAACTACTATGAGTTATGTATGTACAACTTTATCGCTTACAGGCTAGTTATTAGTTTCTGAACCCATCAAACTTGAAGGTTGTCAGGATGACCAAATTAGACAAAGTAAACCAAAATTATAAGCATGATCTCATTTGTTACCAATATTCATAAAGCTGAGAATATGGTTTGGCCTGACATGCACATGGCCCTGGATTCTATTTCCAGCATCACAAAAACAGCAGGTGTAGTGGTACATGCTATAATCTTGGTGCTTGAAAGGTGGGAGCTGAAGGATCAGAAGTTCAAAGCCACTTTCAGTTACTTAGTAAATACAAAAAGAGCCAAGACTATATAAGGTCCTGTCTTAAAACAAACAGGCAAAATGCAAGCAATGAAAAAAAAACTTCATATTCATATTCATAAGAGCAGAACAACATATTCATAAAAAACTTCATATTCATAAGAACAACATATTCATAAAAAAACTTCATATTCATAAGAGCAGAACAACAATCTTCATAAATGATGACTTCTTAATCTTTTCCCCTAAGGACTGTGGCCTCTTCTAGAGACCTCTGGATCGAATGGGCACTGATGTCATATCTTTATTTTAAAAATTCATTTTGGGGTTGGCAAGGTGGTTCAGTAGTGGGTAAAGGTATTTGCCATCAAGCTTGACAGACTTCAGTTTGGTCCTGAGGCCCTACCTACATGATAAAAGGAGAGGACCAAATTCCACAAGTTGTCCTGATCTCCATCAGCATGTTTGCTGTGGCACATGAACGCCTTTACACACATTCACAAACCTAAATGTAATAAAAATTAAAATTAATTTTGTAATTAAGTTTAATATGCTTGTAATTTTAAAGTCTAATACTAATAACATGCTTACCCTAAAAAACAAACCCCTATACTACCCAGTCCTGCTCCCAATTAATTCTTTAGCTCTTTCTACTGCTGTGTACTTCCACATATTCTACTTTTTATTAAATTAATATTCTGTGTTCCTATTTAAATATTTAAATACTAATTACTGCTGAGCCAAGCTCTGTACTAGTATTTTCTTTTCTCTCATGTTATTTAAATTTTTTCTTCAGTATTAACTTTATACTTTTGCTTCACTGTCTGAATTTATTCCCAATTCTTCCTAAATGCACTAAAAGAGCCATCAGATCTCAATGAAATTTGCTACTTACTGTTCAAACATGAAGTAACTGATACACTAGACTTCTTGGGGATTTGTGTTCTGGTCTAGTCAAGACAGGACACATTCTTCGCCTCTCTAAGCCTAAAGTGACTGATACCTAAGCTGCATTTAGCTTCCCTCCTTGCATTTGAATGCCATTTCCTGATGCCACTTCTCCATTCTTAGTTTGCTTGAAGTACTTGGTAGATCTCATCTTCAGTAGTTTCCTGAGTGGAGATGCAAAGTAGTAGATATTTATACTTTCCTCTAGTGTCTCTTTTTTTCTTTCTAGATTTCAGCTTTACCTCTCAACCCTATTATACTTTCCATTTCTGCTCTTTCTTTTAAGAGCTTCTGTTTTAGTTTTTGAACTCAGAGTTTCGTTTTGTTTGTTGAAGTGATAGGGACTATACACAGGGCCTTATACACAGTGGTTAAGTGCTCTACATTTAGGAGCATACTACTTGTGAGTTACCAATGTCATTTTTGTGTGTGCTTGTTTCTGAGGCAAGAACTATGTAGCCATGGATGACCCCAAAGTCACTTAGTTTCCCAAGCTCCGGATACAGTCAGGCAACACCACAACCTGCCCCCGCCCAAAGGCTGGAGAGATGGATCAGTGATTAAGAAGGGCACTGGAAGCTCCTCCAAAGGACCTGGGTTAATTCTCAGCACCCACAAGCTGGCTCATCACCATCTGTAACTCCAGTTTCAGAGGATCTGATGCTCTCTTCTGGCCTCTGTGGGCACTACACACAAATGGTGCACATATATACATGCAGGTAAAACACCCACACATGCCGGGTGGTGGTGGCGCATGCCTTTAATCCCAGCACTTGGGAGGCAGAGGCAAGATCTCTGTGAGTTTGAGGCCAGCCTGGTCTACAGAGTGAGATCCAGGACAGGCACCAAAACTACACAGAGAAACCTTGTCTCAAAAAACCAAAAAAAAAAAAAAAAAAAAACCAAAACAAAACAAAACAAAAAACACCCACACATATAATAAAAATTCAAATGTATATACCCATATCGGCTCTCCTGAAGTTATTTACAGTCTGCACTGTTTTCTTCAGTACTTTTGTTCTGACCTATGTCTCACTCTGGAAGTTTTCCTTAAACATTCAGTTTTAATGTTTAATGAACGGGTTTTCATAGCCCATAGAAGTGTGGCAGAACAGACAGGTTGCTGACTCTTAGTTCTGTGGTTAACAACCATAACCACTATGAACATAATTTAACTGAGTAACTTTAGATTGTATACACTTTGGGACTGTTAACTACTTACTTCCAAAGCTCCAGTTTTCTCTTGTATTTTCTGGGGAAGGGGAGTAGGTGATTTTATCACCTAGCTTGAGGCTTTCACTTATCTCCAATTTTAATCTTTATCTCATCTCCATCATATTCTATAGCTATTTTTGCATTCATAATACCTCTAGTTAAATTTCTTTCGAAAATTAAGAAGAACCTCTGATCTGAGAGTATAGAGAGTTCAGTGGTAGAATGTTTAGTTAGTATGTATGAGGTCCTGGGTTCAATACCCGGCCCTGCAAACAAACAAACAAAGAAAAAATTCCCACAGAATCCATCTATATTAACAACAAAAAAGCTAAGCATAGTATGGCATTGGCCTATACCTGGCAATCTGGAGTCTGAGGCAGGAAGACTACAGGTTTGAAGCCAACCTGGGCTACATAAGGAGCTGTCCTGTGAAAATGCAGTGGGGTATGGAAACAGGAAATTTCAGGTCTTTAATGTTTCGTTGGAGGTGAATAATGCATTGAGGGAACAGAATCTGCCATCTGCTATAAATGATCATAATTCAGGAACAGAGAAGTGGACTGCTATTTACTTATATATAGAATCCAGCAAGCCCCAGTGATCCTCCTGTTTCTATCCTTGTGGTGTTGGCGCTACAGATGCACATGGCCATGCCCAGAATTTTATGTGGTTGCTGGGATCTTAAAGGTTCCTTATACTTACACAGTAATCACTCTTATCCACTAAGCTATCTCTCCAGCCCCAGGCCTTAATTATTTTTAAACATTACTTATTCATTCAGAAATCTGAGGACAACTTGTAAGAGTTAGTTTTCTTCTTCCATCATGTGGGCTCCAGGGATCAAATTTAGCTGTAAAGCTTGGTGCTAAGTGACTTAACCTGCTGAGCTAACCATCTCATGGGCCCTGGCTTTAATTTTTAAAGTTAAATCTGACTTAAAATAAAATAAAAATTAATAATTATTGACTTATATATTTACTAAACTTCCTACTATGTCCTATGTAATAGGAACACAAAATGAAATGTGATTTTACCTTCCAGTTGATCAATAGTCCTAGTTTCACAGCCTTTCTTAACTGAGCATCCTCATTTGAATCACAGAACAAAAAATACAGACCAGAGGGCTAGAGAGATGGCTTAAGAGCACTGGCTGCTCTTCCAGAGGAGCTAGGTTCAATTCCCAGCTCACAACCATCTTGTTACTTAAGTCTGAGGGATCCAACGCCCTCTTCTGGCCTTCTCAGACACCAGGCATGCAAATAGTACATATACATACACACAGGCAAAACACTTGTACATATAAAATAAAATAAATACAGATTAATCAATTCTCTCTAAAATAGTATATACAGCTAGAACCCTAAGACATGCATGGAAAGATTCAAATTGATCCCATACAATAAATACCTGAGCACAGGTATCATTGGTATGTAGAACTCCTGTAGGGAAAAGCTAACTGGAAAATGACAAGTAGACCAGTAAGAGGTAGAAACCAACTTAAAATTGTGATAAAAGTATAAGAAAAAAATCTTAAAACTAAAAATTGTCTAAAAAGAATCTATGAATATACTGAGTATTGGGCTTAATTAATAAAATGATTCTAGGGATGAAGCTCAGCAGGTAAAGTGCTAGCCTTAGCCTAGGACAGAAGGAGAGAGGAAAAAGACGACTATGGCAATGAAGAATTACCTGTCGGAAAGATTAGCAGCTAACATTTATTGAATGCTTATTACATATCAAATACTGTTCATATCAAGTAACATCTATGGTTTCCTTAATCCTCAGAATAGTACTTTATAGGGTTATTATTCTTTTTGTAAATCAGTAAGACAGGGAATTAAGAGTTATATGACTTGCTTGGGGTGAAACATGTTAAGACACTGTAGAGGAGGATTCAAAGCTAGTCCACTTGGCTCCAGACCTGAACTTTAGGCTTTATCACATGAAATCCTTCCACAAGTGATTAACTACTGTCCTCCTCACGGAAATGAGTAAGGCTATGTTGAAGGCATAAAAGGCCGAGTATGAATCTATCCTAGGTATGAGGGAAAGGTATGTCTCACATAAAGCACAAGAAGCTAAAGTGAAACCCAGGGCTGCAAATGTTGAATGGGAAGAGACCTGAGCTCTTACTTGTTTAGCCAGACTGAGACAAAGAAGGGACATTTTAGATCTTTAAGTGTCCTGCATAAAATGCAATTTCTATGTAAATGACAGAAAAAATTAACTCACCAAAGAAAATAAAGGAGCTCCAGGACAGGTAATCCAGTACCACCAAAGACCTAAGAGCTAGCTTGCAATTTCACTTTTCATTAAAAACTAAAAAATGACATTAAGATATGCACTCTCACTTTTAAAAACAGTTAAATATATAAGACACACAGTTTGAGGAAAGAAAGATTTGTCATACCTTTTTGGTGTTGTGGCAAACTTCAAAATTTTCTGTAGAAGCATTTTCTCACAAATTTGGCTTTATAGAATAAAGGAATGGTAGGTCAAGCTGCTAGGTCATTTCTGATATTGTCCCTATACACTGGCATCTCTAAACAGTCAGCTATTAACATAATGATTGTTATCTTAAACTAATAAAAACAGTTTGACATTCCTGCTGTGACAAAACAAAACTAGTCTGTTACTGAAAGACAATGGTAAATTAAATTTTAAAAGGCTATGTAAGAGAAATTGTAACCTTTGTTCTCCTATCAATGCCCGATTCTCATCTTATTATTGTTATCATCTACTAGGGTTTTAAAAAAATAGTTTTCAAAGTCCTATTAATTGGTTGATCTGGCCATATATTTTTCAAGATAGAAAACCGTGCTAAGTTTTCCTTACTGAAAATGATATATTCTCTTCTAGCTGGCAGCTTTTAAAATTCTTTTAGTGACTCTGCACTAGCAAAATTAAATTTCTCAAGTAATATTGGGTCATATAACTTGTTTCATTTTATTTTATGGCCACAGAAAACTAAGTATACACCCCCTTTGTGTAGGAAAGGTCTCTTTTCAGCGCTGAAATGTTAAGATTTTAACATTTGCCAAAAGACATATACTTCTCTTAACACAATATTCATATACTCATTTGTTTAGAACACAGAAAAAATATGCTACTCAGATAGATAGATAGACAGATAGACAGATGATAGTTTGTTTTGTTTAAAACAAATGAAAAAGGCATGTAGTCTGGCACTAACTACTTTACAAGCGAATGCCTGATGTACAAGCCAAACTTGAAAGTTAAATACAAACTATTTTAAAATGTAAGTCAGAGACTTAATTAAAATAAATTTCAGTGTGTCCTACCTTTTATTTTTATAATGAATCTATTCTAACTATAAGCAATTAAGAGTCAACAAGGTGTTAAATGTAAATATAGGAATCTAAACTTGCAAACTGGGGAAATGGGCGGGTTCAAAGTTAGAGCAGAGACGGCGTAGGTGGCTAATCACATAGTCCCACACCCATCATCTTACATTAGGCAAGAACAAGGCTGCATTCTCACCAATGTTCTTTATCATCAGTACTGAATATTTGATTTTAATAGTAAATGAAGAGCTACATTAACACTGACCCTGAAGTTGTCTCAGCATTCCTAATTACAGACTGAGAAAAAACTAACCCTGTATATTCTAGACACTGATATAGAATTAAAGTAGTTGTGTTTTTAATT